>NC_142037.1:11728688-12028966 GCF_982192425.1 Myodes glareolus
CCCTTCTGCCCTTGGAGTGTTCAGAGGGAGTCTGGCTTTGCCAATACCTTGTTCTAAACTTACGGCTTTAGAATCATACATTTCTGTTGTTCCAAACCACAGTTTGTGATCATTGACTGTGGCAATCTTAGGTAATGAAAACATCCCGCTACCCCAACTGCCACAACCCCAGAGGGCCATAGATTATAAACTTCACCCACTCTATTCCAAAGACTCTTCCCAAGGCCAGCAGCTGACACCTGATGTCAGTTCAACGGCGGAAGAACCTGAGCTGGGAAATGTTCAGCATCTTGTCTGTGGCATTGAGCTGAATCTCCAACAGTTATGTCTGTGCCTTTCCATTCCAGGGGTTTCTTTAAGCAGTTAGCATTGTTTACTTCTTTTCGAACGTGGAGCCTATGGTCCTCGGGGCAGATCTAATTGGTAAAAGCCTTTTCCATGTTCCTTATGCATCCCTGGCTGTGGCTTTGTTTCCAGAGCTAGAGGCTTTCAGCCCTTGTTAGACTTCACTGCAGACTTGGAAAGAAGCAGGTTGATGGCATGGCTGCAAGGCTACAGGACCGTACACATGGATTTCAGAAACGTCTCTACGTCCATCACCTCAACTCCTCCCACGCCCAAGCCCCTGTGAGCAAACACTTCCTCGGTTCTGTTGATTCCATTGTGGTCATTTGTGCTTAAGCATAGTTTTAAATTAAATGAGATCGAATTTAGATCACAGTTCCCCTATTCTCTCATTTGTAAAAACAATTACACTTCTGGTTATATATCTTAATGTGTTTCAGAAACATTCTCTTTCCGGCGCATTCATTGGGATTCCCCCTTAAATTTTCTGTAGAAATTAGAAGCTGGTGTGGGCCCGTGTGGCATCTGGCAGCTCAGGTGTCCTCAGGCAGTTCAGGTGTCCTCGGGCAGCTCAGGCACCCTCGGGCAGCTCAGGCACCGGGCAGCTCAGGCATCCTCGGGCAGCTCAGGCACCGGGCAGCTCAGGCATCCTCGGGCAGCTCAGGCACCGGGCAGCTCAGGCATCCTTGGGCAGCTCAGGCACCGGGCGACTCAGGCGTCCTCGGGCAGCTCAGGCGTCCTCGGGCAGCTCAGGCATCCTCGGGCAGCTCAGGCATCCTCGGGAAGCTCAGGCACCGGACAGCTCAGGCACCGGGCAGCTTAGGCATCCTTGGGCAGCTCAGGCGTCCTCGGGCAGTCCAGGCATCCTCGGACAGCTCAGGCGTCCTCAGGCAGTCCAGGCATCCTCGGGCAGCTCAGGCATCCTTGGGCAGCTCAGGCACGGGCAGCTCAGGCGTCCTCGGGAGCTCAGGCACCGGACAGCTCAGGCACCGGGCAGCTCAGGCATCCTTGGGCAGCTCAGGCGTCCTCGGGCAGTCCAGGCATCCTCGGGCAGCTCAGGCACCAGGCAGCTCAGGCGTCGGCAATAGCCCATTAGTTTTTTCTTGTGCACATCATTCTCTTCATCTCTTTGGTATCACCCAAGACTTGCAGCAGCATCTGGGCGGAAGCTGCACACATGCATCGAGTGGCTCCTCTGTAGATAGCACTGCACTCCAGTTGCTATAGAGATAAACCAGAGAACAGAACTCTGGGTTCTTATGTCTCGCATATTCAGATTTAGACGATCTGTAACATGTCTAGAGGAAGAAGAAGAGGTGATACCGTTTTCCATGAGGTAGAAGAGCAAGTCTCCCATTTTATCAGACTTCTTAAACTGATAAGGTTGCCAACTAAAGACAGAGGAAGCCATTTATCTGTTCTAGTTTATGATCTCCCAGCTTGAGGAAGCTCCATTTGGTGTGGCTACTTAGCCTTTGGTATCCATGTTGCCCTGACAGTTAATGGAGCGGGGCAGGGGGATGGAAAGGCAGGGGAGCACAATGAGACAGCATTTTATTGATGCATTCATGATGAAAAGCTTCTTTTGCTTTTCTAATAATGTGTCACATAAGCAAGAGGCAGTTGGACACTGGCCAGACTGAGGATGCTAAGCCAGACTGAGGGGTAGCCCGGGGGAAGGCAGCTCAAAATAGGTGCTAAAACTCCAAAAAGAAAATTACCAAGAACCAAACAAAGCCCCGTGTCTGCGGGAGAAAAGGAGGCAGAACACTCTGTTTTTGATGGCTCTTCTTCTGAGCTAATCTTTTTCTTTTCCCTTGAAAAGAAATTGAAAATCAATCGAGAACACACACGACTCTTTAGCTTTTGTTATTGTAAAGCACATGTTCAATTTAAGAGTGGCTTTGTCGAGAATAAAGTCACAGGGAAATGGTCAACAGGACGGGGAGTGGGACAGCAACAAGAAATCCAGGCTTTGCAAAGTGGGTCTTTAAAATGGCACGTGCCCCCAAACCCTTGCAATGGGGAACACCCCCTGCCCCCGACCCACCCTCCCCTCACCCCGTCACCCATGCCCCCACACCCCTGCTTGTGCAGCTCTAGCCTTAGAAAATACATGTACAGTCTTCTCTTGGCTGGATTTTAAATGCCACGCTGCAGCACCCTGCGGGGAGATTGGCGGCGTGAGAACAGGAGACAGGACTCCCCATGTCCCTCCTCAGTGCTTTGCCCCTTAGCATCTCGTCAGATTATATATGGGCACCACAGATGACCTGTGTCAGTCAGGAAGGTGCCCCTAAAGTTGTGGTATGAAGCCCCATCCCCACCTTGGCTGCTGATGGGAGCCTGAAATGCTAACCGAAGGCGGGGTGCGGGACGGGAAAGCAGTTGTGTTTTCCTTTGAGGGAAAAGGACTCAAATTGATGAAGCTACCAACTGCACCAGGGGAAATGGTAGCTAAGAGCTTGGATGAGCAGGAGGAGAGATTTAAGTGAGGTGTTAACAGGGTTTTTTGCGGGGGAGAGGGGTTAGGCTCAGCTGGCACAGTGCTTCCCTGGCTCACACAATCACCAGGCATGGTGGACCATTCCTACAAGACTCTAATCCCAGCACTCAGCAAGTAGAAGTTGGAGACATCCTTGGGTGCATAGGGAGTTCAAAGCCAGTCTAGGAGACATGGGACCATGTTTCAAAAATAAAACAAAAACAGAGAAGGTTCCCCAATAAGCTGGGGAGCTGGAGATGTTTCTTGAGAGACTCTCAGACAAGGAAAGTCTTCCAGGCCTGGTTTCCCCTCCCTGCAGCTGTGATCACATAAAGGAAGGATGGCAGCGGCTTTATCAGGTTCCTCCCTCACCTCCACACAATGGGAATGATAGTAATAATGTGTCCTGTTTGACTTCCGGTGAGAAATCATCAAATAGTACATATTAAATGTGTGACTTACTCTATATACCCTAGCGAATACTCATAGGTATTTACTCTTCTGCTACTACCATGACTAGTGTTTTGGGGACTGTTGTTTCTTCATCGTGAAGGAGGTTACGGCCATCACTACTTCCTTTTCTCTAGTGTCTTACACAGCTAACGCACCAGTAAACATCTTGTTATAAACTCCGTTCTTTAGGAACTGCAAATCCCTCTCCAGGCCCAAAAGTGCCTGCAGAGATCATGTTCAGGTTGACCTTTGACCTAGAATGACAATACTAACCTAACCCACCCAGTTCTGCAACACTCCAACGTGGGCTCCCCATCACCATGAACATCACCTTTTCACTGCTAATTTGCAGTTTCTTTGGGGTCTCAGACCTTTCAAAATTGGATATGGTCAATTTCTTTACCAGTGGCCTGTAGAGTCAATTTTATGATCATTAATCTCTGTAAACTCAAAGGTGGGCCCCGCAGCAAAGGTTCTTGCAGTGTGCTCATTGGAACTGCAGAATGGGTGTGAACAGAGGCAGAGACCCCCTTACAGCAATGAGATCCTAAGGACTTCATTAACACAGAAACGCCTGTCTGTCGCAAGTGATGCAAGACATTGCATTCTGCCTGTATTTTTTTTTTTTTTTAAAAATGTTGTTGGAAATGTTTCTGGGAGTTATGAGAGGCATCCAGGTAATAAGCGTCCTGCGTGGAAAGTTCCACAGGAACCCAGGAAGAGCTTAAGGTGCAGCAGAAATGGACTAGGCTTGTCTCAGTGCAAAACGTGAGCAGGAAGGACAGAATAAGAAAGTCCTGTGTCTGCTTCATTACTTTAGGAATCTGGACGTGGGACCTGAGAAAAGCCACATGCTACATTAATGTTTTATTCGTTATTTATTTTTCTTTAGCCCTTATTTTTCTTTTCACTTATTTTTTTCTAGGTTTTAACTTTAGGTAAATTTAATTTTAAATTTAGGCAAATAAGATTAAAACAGAACAAAGTGTGTTATTTTTGCCCGACAAAAACAGTGAACAAGCAGACAGAAATAAGAAAAAGTGAATTGCCTGATTCAGAAACTACTAGAAAGGCTGATTGTCCTGATTTTTTTTTTTTTCTGCAATAATGCTTCTTTCTCCAGTAAGTCAGCCTTGGGAGGCTTGGTTTCTGTCCCTAGTTAAAGATGAGCAGAGGCAGGTAAGGGACAGGAAAGCTGCTCCCCTCTGCAGAGATAAGCACAGTTGGAATTTTCTAGAGTGCTTGCTGTGGAATTCGCTCTATAAGAAAAGCAGAGAATGGCCTCCTCAGATTAGGGGATTTCCTTAGCTCTAAGAAGCCTCAGGACAACAGTGACATAAAGAATCTCCGCGGTGCCATCAACAACAGTAGCAGATAACCTTTGCAATGAAAGAAAGAAAGGTTCACATGGAACATCTTCTGAAAGTCCAATGGGAGCTCCCCACACAAGCTGAACCTCCGCTTAGACTGCTGCCATCCTTATCAGGAGACCAGATGGGACCAGCATCCTCGCATATAGAAGTGGCCACACTTGCCCTCATTAGCCTCATGCCATGCTGGTAAATGGCCTTCCTCTTCCATTTCCAGGCCAAAACGTCAGTGACCAGCCCTGCACCACCTGAGCCCAGGACATAACAATTGCCACCTCTAAATCATACTGTAGTGGCCATCTTGACAGAGATGTCCATTGTGTCAGGTGACCAAGGACTCCAGAAACCAGCTCGAGGCTCCCCTATTTCTCCTTTAATTTCAACAAAGGGCATTCCAACTTCTCATCAGCCAAAGCAATAAAATTATATATTCTTTGGTCTCACACCTATTTTCCCTCCTAAGTATTTTTTTTTCCACAGCAAGGAAACATAAAACTTTTTCTTTTAAAATGGGGACACACATTTTCCTGAGTGTGTGTGGTTTGACACCACACGGGGGAAAGATGTGTTATTGACCCTTGTTTATGCCAGGCAAAAATAAGCCCGTGTAGCCACAGCAGCTGCCTGGGAACCTTGCCTCCGGTCTGTCCCTGTCCCTGGCAATGACAGATGATCAGGACCTCCCAGGGTCTTTGGGGGTCTCATTTAGGCCGTGAAAGCCCCTGCCTGCTTCCAGTGGTCCTTAGCATATGCCTGGCTCAGAGCAGGCAACAAAGACAACTTTCTTATTTTAACACCCTCCTCCTTCCCACTTTGAAATGTGCTGCGGTGAATGGGAACATTCCAGCAAATTCAGCAGGCCGGGCTTACAAAGAGCTGGCTGTGCTGTTCAGAGAAGAGATGCAATTCTGTTTCTGACAGTGTGTGAGTCTGCGCTGTGTTTGTGTGTGTGTGACGTTGGGGGAAACTGTACCCTCCTACTTTGTCTTCACAGCTTGCCCAGCAACTTTTAGAAGCTTTTTCTACAAAAACATAGTCAACATAAAACTAAGTGTACCGCTGAGGTGATCCCAGAGAAAGTCACGGATTACTTCCCAATTTCATATCTCTTAGCGCTCCTACTCACGCTTGGAATAAAGACTTTGGGTTTCTAAGATCCAATATTTGTGTGGATAAGGTGCACTTTTGTCTCTGGATACACGGAGATAATCATATGAGTACATAAGTGTAGATTTGTTCTGCTCTTACAGTTTTCAATTCTTAAGTGCAAAGCCAAATATTTCCGGTAAAGGTTATAATAACGATAATAATTATTATTATAATCAGTATTTACTGATCACTAATTAGGAGCTTGAAATTGAAAACTGTATGCCCTTAAGCTTATTTAATTCTCCGGGCACGACGTTCGGCACTAGTACTACGCTTGTCCTGGAAACAAAACTAGCCTAGAGATTTGGAACCCTGCCTAGACTCACAAAGCTGTTAGGCAGCTTGGGTTGCCACATTTCACCCCAGCGTCCACACATCTCATCATGACACTCAGCCACCTGTCCGGGATAATGCTACCTGACTGTCCCTCAAGAGGCAGGGAAAGCTTGCCAATCTTGTTACAAATAAATAAAGACCACATTGCCTCGGTCCAACAATTTCTTACCACCTCTTCGTGTCTAGGCACTGTCAGGGAAGAGTGGATGAGCCTCCAAAGACAGCAGCTGGTTTCAGACTGGCAGGAGCTGCAGAATTGGCTGGAATGGTGGCTTTGGGTATGTCGTTGACTTTGCTGTTAGTAGTTCTGGTGACAGATATCATGGAACAAAACCTAGCAAGCACCCAAATAAAAAAAATCCAAAACTATTTCAACAGGAAACTAGTTGGCAACTAGAATAATGCAAACTTTAAACCTTATAGTTTGTTTTTTTCCTTTCCTCATTCCTTAGCCTTGTGTTCACACAGGGATTAGTTTACTGTCTCACGAGACCGACAGGCACCACAATGAAGGCAGTAAAGAACAGAAATCAGAATCGTGTCGGCTGTTGCAGACATTGAGTCCCGGTTCTCAGTAGTGATCATGATAGGAAAGGTGCGAGTCTGGCTAACTAACAAAGGGGATGCATAGGTGTCTTAATAATGCGTTTTCTTCTCTGTTTTAGAAAAATAAAGAAGAGATGAAGACCAGTCACCACGGTAGACTTCCTAACCTTTTCCCATCTTCCTCTGGCAGTTGAAATTCCTCTTATTTATTGAAAGGTTGAGCTCGGTGGAGATGTAAACAAATTGTAAGAGACTGTTCATTCAAGCCTGACAGCTCAGCCCAATCTTCCTGTGGCAGGGTTTCCTTTACAAAATTCAGTTCTCAGATGCCACAGAGGGGATCCATATTCACAGCCGAAAGTAACCTCATGTGCAAACCTGTCACATTGCCGGTACCTCCTCCACAGTTAATCCATTCGCAGGGCTCCTAGCCACGCTAGCTACATTACCATATTCACACGGAGGCCCTACCATCTCCTCCATCTTGGGAAACATTGGCATTGAACTGAATCCCAGATCTAATCCTTTATGCAAATACTACTAGGAAATCTGGACCGTGGACACATGTGCCTTGCTCACCATACGGGGTGTTCATACTGGAAACGCTGCCCTCTGCCAAGAACTGGAGTCATCCTGTCATGAACTATTAATTCAGAGATCCGTCTTCTCATTGGCAGCTAACCACCAAACCCACAAAGTTGTATTTAATTTGCTCTTGGAGGAAGGACTGGGTTGTCCCTGTGTGAATGATGCTCCTCTGTGGAGCTCCAGAGAATGCCGGATATTCACGGCAAGCAATACTTCTGGCTGTCAGTGGCACAGCTGATCCGTTCCAGTCAACCTTTCCTGAAATCAAGAACAAGAAAACCACTACTGGCTGCACCAGCTCTTGAGGGAGCTTTGGCTTCCTTCTGTAAACTCAAGCTTTCTACTAACACCAGTTAATGCGCCCTGGTCTCCCAGCAGCTTGCTTATTTGCCTTGTAAAAAGGATGCGCGTTGCTTTCTTGGCAACCAAAGATATTACAAATAGCAATGGTGAGAGTTGATGGCTGTGTTTTTTCTTCTGAAATGTATGCACATGCTGGGGTAGGCAAGGAGTTAGTGCAGATTCTCAAAAAGGCATCTTAACACTTATCAACGCTAATGTGCCAGCAGGCAATCCTCAATCTGTCATTACTTAAAAGCAAGCCAAGAGCCTACAAGATAGCTTAGAAGATCAAGGACTTTTGATGTCAAGCTTGGTGACCTGAGTTTGATCCCTTAAACCCACATGGCAGAAGGAGAAAACTGACTGCTGGCAGTTGTTCTCTGACCTCCATATCCACACCATGCATGTGTTCTCTCTCTCTCTCTCTCTCTCTCTCTCTCTCTCTCTCTCTCAATACAATAAAAATTTAAGTTAAAAATGAATAAACCAGAAAAGTAGCTTTGTTCCCAAACTACTTCCAAGCTAAAGGGTAAACTGATAACAGTAAATGCAAATAGCTGTGTTTTCCTAAAGCTTGCAAAAATCTAAAAGATCACTCCAGTCATAAATTCCACACAGAACATCCTGTAGCTGGCTGCAAAATTAAAACCAACAGCAACGGAATGTTATTATTTCTGCCTCAGTTGGTTCTAGGAAATACAGCACAGTTTTCATGCCCAAGACTAATGCTATCCTGGGAAGAACACGGTTGTCATGTTCACCCAAAGGACAGCTGAAAGCACCCAGTTCTTTGTCTCCACGGGGCCTACCTTGACTCTCCAAGGTCTCTTTTCCTACTTCTTCATCAAAAGCTCTCTTATCATATACTGTTGCTTCTGTCTGTTGTTTGTTTGTATGGAGTTCTTGTGTTTCCAAATATGAGTGTCTCTGTCTATCTGCGTCTTGTGTGTATGTCTGCTTTTTCTTTAGCTCGTTCCTTCTGTTTGCTCATTTTGTTCTATCCCAATTTTTAATCTTATTGCATTTTATTATTACTTCTTAGATGCTTGTTCGTTTTCTGACAAGAGACAGAAAAGGTGTAGGTTCAGGGGGTGAAGAGGAACTGAGAGGAATAGGGGGAGGGGAACCATAGTCAGAATATGTTTATGAAAAAGTCTATTTTCAATAAAAGAAAAGAAAGACTTGGGGCTTTTCAAGTGTTGGGAAAACAAAACAAAACACAAAACCCTTTTCTTATCCTTCCTCTGGTTTCTGCTTCATTCTTCAGGAAGAGGCTCTTGCGGAGGCATCCCTAACCATGAGCCAACTCACTCAAGAGCCAGGGGCTTCCCTGGGAACACATATATTCTGCTTCCTTTCCTCATGGACCAAGGACTGGGAGGATCTATTCCTTCTGCACTTAAAGCTGATGGACAGGAGGACAGTTCAGGGCTCTGACCCAGGCTAAGTCAAAGAATATGCTGTATTTCCTTTGATCATAAGAATTGGTTCAGCGCATTTGCACGTGACTTGTTGGGTGTTTACTAACACAGGAGAGACAAAAGCTTTGATGATTACAGTCATATTCTAACTTGGAAGGAGATAGTCTTGGAAGCTTCTAGAAGACACCTTACAAATTATACAAGGCTGGAAAACAAACCTGACATACAGAGAGTTGATCTACAGAAAGACCGCTCAACTCCGCTGATATTTCAGAACGAAACTAACATCTTTTGAGCTCGTCAGTTTATATTCAAGTTCTTAATCTGATTGGAATTATCTCCTCTATCATATCCAGCCCAACAGGCATAACCAAAAGAGGTTTTTAGAGAAGGGTTACTTTATAAAAATCATATGGTAATTATGAACATATTTTATGTATTAAAATAGTTGTTTGCCCTTCATTGAAGTTTTATAATGTTTTGGGTACAGTAACATCTTACCACTGGGAGCGGTGGCACACATTTGTAATCCTAGCCCCTGGGAAACTGAGGTGGAGTTCAAGGTCATCTTTGGCTAAATAGGCAATTCCAGTCTAGTCTGAGCTACGGAGACCATGCCTTAAAATTTAGGAGGAAGGGAATAGAGGGGATGGGAGGGGAAAGGAGGGAGGAGGAGAGGGGAAGAAACCTTGCAGAGATTAGTAAGAATAATAATAATCTTTGTATGGTCAATGGGTTTGTTAATCAAAACTTTCAGAAGTATTGCATTTTATTCTCATAAGCAAAATATGAAGTATGTGAGATAAAGATTATCCTTTTGTTCTGAAGGGAAATTGGCGTGATGTCAAATGAGTATGAGGAGTAAGTAGTGTTGGCTCCTGTCCTCCCAGAACTTAGGAGGCTAAAGTCGGAGGAGCGCCTCAAATCTGAGACCAGAATGAGACCCTGTATCAGAGAGAGGGAGAGAGCGAGCGAGAGACAGACAGACAGAAACAGGGGGAAGGGCAAGGGCAAAAGAGATCCCAGATGTGGACTTCATTTCCAAACAGTCTAAAAAGCTTAATCAAATCATGTAATTAAATCTGGGATGAGATGTGCCCGTTTCCTCCAGAACAGAGGCTCTCCGGCTGGAGACCTGCCCTCAGCACTCAGCTAAAAGAACGCCACTCCATACCATCTCATTGTTCATCACAGTGGGTAAAGTTACTGCAGGGAGCTACATTCCCCACGCCTGGAATAAGTTTAAATAGTAGATTTCTACCACCTTTCCCTCCAAATACCTTCTGAGAAAGTAAGGTGACAATGTCCTCAGCTGTCCAAATACATTGAATTAACAAATTCATTCCGTCAATCATCCAACAAATGTGTGTGCCAAACCATGGGCTGGGTTCTAGAATACAGCTTTGCGGGGGACAGAGAGCATTATCTGCCCTTGGGGGCCTCCACGCCACTGACGAAGAGAATAAATAAACAAGGAAGTAAAATGCATAGTGATAAATGTTAAGGAGAAGGAAAGACATGGGGCAAGACAGTAGGACAGGCTTTGTTTTGAGATGGTTGTATTTGGACAACCAAGACACCATAAAGCCTGAGAGGGCAGCCAGTCCCAGAAGGGAGCACGGCAAGCACAAAGGTGCAAAGCAGAAGCAGACTCCAGGTTTGTTGGAAGAACAGCAAAGAAGATTTTATTTATGTATTTATTTTTGGGTGTCTCATCCATAAGTGCAGTGTATTTTCGTCATATCCACTGCTCCTCCTCTCCAACTCCTCCAAGGCCCCTCTCACATCTTCCTCTCAAATTCATGCCCTCTTCGTCTAAAATGATTATTGTGACATATTCTACTTGGTCCAGTTAATGTTGCCCATATGTTCACGGGTGTGGAACTGACCACCTGGACAGCCTACTGAGGTTCTCCTCCCAGAGGGAAACCGACTCTCCCTCGCTCAGTAGCTGTCGACTGCCTGTGGCTCTTCAGCTCCGAGTGGCCCTGTGAGGGCTTGCGCTCCATGCTGGGCTGTCGGCGGATGCGGTCTTGCACAGGGATGGTGCACACAACCGTAGCTGTTGAGAGTGCATGGCTGAAACATCTCCGGCCTGTTCAGAAGACACCACTACCCAACATTCCTCCTGGTTGTCTTGCTCTGATGATCCTTCCGTCCCAGAAGGGAGTGATTTTTAAGATGTCAACCAGCAGCAACTTCACGTTGCTAAGCTGGTGAACCTTGCAGAGAGAGCTTGAAGGTGTGGAAGTGGGGAGAATTCTTAGGGCAAATGCCCTTGACTGGGGTGGCAGCACCGGGCTTCTGGCCTGGTTCTCAGTGGCACGAGGAGAGGTAGAGGCAGGGCCAGGCACAAGCACCTGGAAGACCTTGGGTTCACTCGGTGCCATGCTGCTCTTCACACGAACAAGGGGCTTCCAGCATTCCTGTGAAGCCAAAGAATGTCAACCTTATGGGTCTTGTGACTGGGAAACCTATCAAGACTTGGGTGAGATAGCTACGTATTATGAGTTCCTTGCTGCTCATGGACTCCCCTAACTCAGCCAGAACCTTGACTTTGTGAAGTCCTGCCTCAGCCTCCCGAGTGCTGGGAAGATTATTATTGTTAGTTTTGTGCCTACGTTAGGAAATTCTACAGAATGGACCTTGCTTCTACCTTAAAATGAAGCCTGACCTTCTTCCTTTCATTTCTATTTTTTAAATCTTGTATGTGTATCTTTGTGTGGGGTGAAGGGGCATAGCATGTGCTGAGGTTAGTTTGAGGGAATTGGTTCTCTCCTTCTACCATGTGGATCCTGGGAATTGAACTGAGGTCATCAGTTTGGCTGCAATCTCCTTTACCTGCTGAACCACTTTGCTCAATCAAACCTGTCTAAGAAGATTCTGTATGCCCAGGTTAGATTGTGTGCATGCTTGATTCTGTGACTACAGGGAGAGGGAGGACCCGGACGTTCCATTGACTTGATTTTAGGAGGATCAGCTTCTTCCTTCAGCCTTGTGATGCTGCCTCCCTGTCAACCTTTTCCCCAGAATTTAGGGGAGCAGACTAGACGGACAAAAGTTGCAAAAAGTGAACTCAAAAGAAACCTCAGGGATCCCAGGAAAGCCCTGCATTTTTCCACAAGTATACTGAAATAGTTTCTGATGATCCTTTTCTCTGCTTTCACAAATTTTAACATTCAGACTTAAATCTCTAATTGAGGGCTTTACAGAACTTGATGGATATCATAAATATCTCTTTTTCACACTTCAAAATTAGAGATTTTCAAAGTGTTCAGTCAGGTAAAAAGAAAAAAAAAACAACAACAGAACTTGCTAGGCCATCTAGTGATGCCAGGCTCCCATGCCAGACATTCCTGTCTCTATTCTACAAATACAGGCCTGAGAGATGGGGCAGCCTACCATAGGCAGCGCACTGTGAGGGGAGCATCCAGACTCCCACCTCTGGGAGCCCCACAGCCTTGCTGTTTCCACTCTGCTTTGCTCTGTGGATGGTGAGGAGAGCTGATGAAATGCTAGCGTTTCTGTCCCTCCCTGAACTCGCTCGGGAGCTCCTACCCGAAACCCTCTTTTATGCCACAAAGAACCTTTTGTTCCACCCTGCACATTCAGAGCACTGCCTGCTGCCAAGGTGGCTTTTAATTTATCAGAGGTCTTCGTGGGATAGTGATATCCAAACTACTTGGTCTACCACTTTCTTAGCCAAGACTCGGTGATGGGAGCAGCCGCGGGACTGCTGGTATGCCAGTCTGTTTATTTTGTTTCCAGGGTGGCTTGCTTTTGCAGCTTCCCTTTCACCTTCTGCCAGGGCTGGTTTCTCATTCTGCATTCTGTGCCCCAAATAGCCTTCTTCATCATTCTGAGGAGACATTTCCTACTTTCACTAAGACGGCTTTTCCGAGCATGTGATCCACAACCCTCCTGCTTCTGTGCTCAGAGTTCTAGGCTCCCTTCATCAGCAATCTCGAGTGGAAAGATGGGGACCACCTAAGATGAACCCCTCAAGTCCTCCACCTTTGGCATCATATTGACTCAACTCCTCCTGCCTTCCTCTTTTCTCAAGAGTAGGAGACTGAGGTCTCTCATCTTTCCAGGACCATCTTTGGGTTGTCTTTCCAGTCCCGTTTCCTGCCATCTCCTCGCAGAATTCCAAGCTCGTATTTAGTGCAATGTTTAAGTATTTCCTCCCTTAAGACAGATTTTTTTGGTGACACTGAGGGTCAAGGCAAGGGTCTAACATGTGTTGCACTGAAGCACACCCTAGCACAACAGCGTCCATTACAAGCGTCTGTCTCTTCGTCTTCTCAAACTGCTGCCCTGTGTCTCAAGCTTTGTGACCAAAATTGTTGGCAAAGATGCTAAGCTCAGTGACTTTACTTTTTTTTTTTTTGTTGGAATTCTTCCCAACCATCCTCACTTGAGGTGACTGCAATAGGCTCCTAATTACCCCGGACAAGGTCTGTTCGGTGTCCTAATTCTGATCAACATTTGCAGAGTCAAGTGTGTTGGCATCACCAATTCTGCGTGCATGCTAATCTTAGCTTTGTTGGATGCTTCAGGGCACTGGTTGGAAGGTGGTTATCAGTCCACCAGGATTTATTGTCATTCTTCTCATGTGTTTTAGTGACTAAACTCTATTTTGTGTGTTTATTTGGGTTTCCAAAAAGGCTTTTAGATACCCCAGGCTGGTCTCACCATGTAGCTCAGGATGACTTAGATCTTCTGATCCTCCTGCCTCCACTCCAGAATCTGGAATTGCAGATATGCACCAACACACCCAGCTTATGCAGGAAAGAACTCTACCAACTGAGCTACATCCTCAGGGGTAGAAAAATCTGTGTCTTGGGTGTGTTGGTTGGTTGTTTTCTTACAGCGATGCGAGCTTTCTAAACTCTAAATATAAGCTCTAAGCTTTCTAATTACGGAGCGCTTAGCTCTGCCCCGTTCCTGGTGTTTGTTCTCTGTCTCCTCTACCCTTCTCTCAGCTCCGCCCAGCTCCTGGCCTCCGCCTTTCACTCTTCCTTGTCCATTGTGCTCTTGCCCTCACTGCCACAGGTTCTCCGTCTCCCAGGATGCAGAGCTCACACCTTTAGCTCAGGCTGTGGCTGCTCTGATTGGCTGATCCATGGGACAGGAGGTATAGGTCAGCTGTAGGAAGTGCCCGGCCCTCGGTTTGATCCTCAATATCACAGAAAATCATTTTTAAGGGAGGAGCCACTTAACCTTAGGTGAAAATGAGCTTGGCTGATCTCCCTTCTTTACAGGAGGCTGGTCCATGGTTTGCTCTCTCCAGAGACTCTTTTGCATCTATTCACCCTTAATCAAAAGCAGTTCTTCCTTGGGAAGCCTCTCATCCCTTAGACTCTCCTTCCTGTACTGATAATGAATATCACTGATGTGGGATTCCCTCTATTTGCTGTGAATATGTTTTAGTTCCACTGGTTAATAAAGAAGATGCTTTGGCCTGTAGCCGTGCATAACATAGCCAGGCTGGAAGAGACATGGAGAGAGGAGGCAGAGTCAAACAGAGAGGCCATGTAGCCACCAGACGCCCACCCTGGAACTTTGCCAGTAAACCATGAGCCTCGTGGTAAAGTATAAAATAATAAAAATGGATTAATTTAAGATATAAAGTTAGCCAGAAATATTCTTAAGCTATTGGTCAAAAAACAGTATTGCAAATAATATAGTTTTTGTATGATTATTTAGGGCCTGAGAGGCCGGGAACGAATGAACAGTCTCTGTTAACATACCACAGCTCTACGTCACTATTGGCTTCACAGGGCCAGCGCCATATTTGGGTTAGCCCAGACCATACGGAGTAGTGTGCTTTCCCTTGGGGAGGCTGAGTAGATGTGAATGGAATGAGTGACACAGAGAACGGGAAAATGGGGCTTGTTCAGTAGTTTAAAAAAGTATGTCTTGACCTTGACTCCAACTGATGGAGTAGCTCATGGAAGGGAGTACATATGAAGGCATGTACAAAGGAAGTGACTGGCGAGGGCTTGGCATGATGGAACACAGGAGAGGATTTAGACGGGACAAGACAGCTGTGGAAGGGTTCTGACTAATCTTGACTGCCAGCTAGGACTGAGAGTCACCTAGGAGGCACACACACTTTAGGGCATTTCCGAAGGATTTAACTGAGGTAGGAAGACCCAACCTGAACGTGGATGGTACCATCTCATGGGCCAGTGATTTGAGCTGATCAAAGACATGATTCCAACATCCATTCCTCTCTCTCTGCTTCCTGAGCACAAATTCAGCGTGAACACTTGTCCTGGGCTTCTGCTGCCACAGCTGAAATCACTCAGACTCTCCATGGCTTTTGTCAGGTACGCCTCAGCGAGGAGAAACCAGCTAGACAGTGTTTGGGACAGAGAAAACGTAGAGGCACGGCGGAGGGAAACGAGAGAGAGCCCTGCGGCTCCCCCTGATTTTTCTCATTTAATTTCTCTAATGCAGGAAGAATGAAAACACATGTTTATAAGATTATTTTCAAGTTTATTATTGATAATGTTTTGGGAGAACTTCAAGCACAAAACCCCAAGGGGAGGGGCTGCTGTTCTGTAAGTAGCCTTTAAATATTAAAGTGGGCAAGTGTCTTTAAACACAATTAGAAGATACACCATGTTATAAATAAGTACACTGACCACACTGCCTATAAATACTGAATGAATTTTTAACGACAAGATGAGAAATGTGATAAATTTTATATATAGACTAGAAATGTGTACTCCCAGCTTTACTTATTCTTGTACCAGAGAGAGAAGGCAACAGCATGTTAGATTCATTTCTAACATCAAATTTTCTTTCTGGTTCCCTTTTATCTTTACAGCAGCAGTAAGTATTTTAACTAATTAAGCTGAATTTCCACCGGCTTCTCTTCTTGCGTGATCATTTAAACACAGGGCAGATGCTAACATGAATCTGACGTAGACAAGCCTTTCTCACTCTTAAGGTCCTTTCTAGAATGTTCCGTGGACAGTTTTAGAGTATTTATTTCTGAAAATTGGCACACAAACATTTTCCACAACAGAGGAAAACAACAACAGCAAACAAACAACAACAAAACCCAGCTTCCTTTTTTGTGGCACAAGGAACCAGTAGTGGGCTGAATGAAACCTTAAGTTCCAGAAGAGCCAGGGCTGCTACAGAGAGAAAGCCTGTCTTGAAAAACCAAAAGCTAAACAAACAATCAAACAACACCCTTCCCCCCAAAAAACCACATTTGTTGATGGCCATGGCAAGACAGTGAAGTCGAGGTATCACGTTTCAATCAAAAGCATAGAGGCTGGGTATAAATAATCCCCTGAAAGCCCAGTATCTCTGTGGCCAGGAATTCAGAAGCAGAGAAGCATAAGAATCCCATCTGCAGACGATGAAAAGGAGAGAGGAAATTTTTCTTGGATGTTTTGCTTCAGACTTGTTAGGAGCAAAATAGTCTACCACTTCTCTAACAGCACGGGCTGGGACTGTCGTGCCAAACCATCCAGTGGGCTTAGACTGCTAAACTTGGCGTGGAGATTGCGTCATCCATCTGAGAGGCCCAGGGCTCAGTTCTGTCTTGCTGCTGGGAAAGGAGAGAAGGAAAACGCCGGTGGCCCCTGGCATTCACAGCCCACCCTGCTTTGTTTGCTCAGCACTCCCCTGCAGCAGAAGCAGCAGTGACCTTCAACAACCAACAGCACACTTCCAACCTGATAGCAGGTGGAATTTTCCCATGATCCCATCTGATCAACTCTCCACTCTACTTTAGGCAGCCAGGGGCGGATGACAAACTACAGCAGCAGGACCCGGCTGATAGCACACACCCTCAGGAGGTCAGAGGTCAGGAAGCTAAGAATCTGGGTGCTCTTTTCCCTAGCTTAGCTTCCTCTCTGTCTGATCACAAAAGCTCAGCTGCCTCTTTGACCAAGGCTCATTCTCCACACAGCCACTCCCAGGTCCTTGCAGCCAGTGCTCCTTCAGGGCTGCGCCCCCATTGGTGCTCCTGAAAATGAGACTCTGTTTGGACAGACCCCCTAGAAGCGGTGGATGATGGATCACTGCCCCCAATACTGACTGCCATACTGGTGACTTGAAAGCTGACATTCAGGCCACAGGAAGGAGGGCCATGATGCTCTGTTGCTGTTGACCTTGGGCGTGCAATGAAGGGAAAGGGCAAACCTCCACGTGTTTCAGACTCTCATTTTTTACCGTAGGTGGTAAAACTGGTCTATATGTAACTTCACCCTCACTTTTCAAGTATTTGATCTTGGAACTGAATCAGGGCATATCGATGGCCGCCACTTTCATGTTGAAGATAGTAGAATACTAACAATAATGTCAAGAAATACTGATAATTAGTAATAACTAGGATGACACAAGACTTTAAAGCTCTGGATTCCTACGAAATGTGCAGCTGGAAGGTGAGATTTGGGACAGCACTCCGGGTGGGTTTGATGCTCACTTCACACTTTAGCCTTGCTCTTTGTGCTTTAGGGTTTGTGTGTGTATGTCTGTGTGTGTGTGTGTGATTTGGTTTTTCCATTTACATAATTATGAGATTTTTATTTCTTTAGTAACCAGCTCTTACTTAATCTTAACCTGACACTTGGATTATTTAACCCTTCTCTAGAAGCAAGTGTGTCCCCAAAACCAGAGCAACAGAAGGAGATTAAACACTTCTCAAGTATAACTTTTCTTTCTTAGAGATTTACTCTCTCTCTCTCTCTCTCTCTCTCTCTCTCTCTCTCTCTCTCTGTCTCTCTGCTCACAAATATGCAGATGCCTCTGGAAGTCAGAAGAGAGCATTGGATCTCTTAGAACTAGAGCTGCAGGAGGTTGTGAGTGTGACTTGGGTGCTGAGAACCCGTGCTGGGCCACGTGCAAGAGCACTATTCATTCTTAACTAGAGAGCCTTATCTGTAGCCCCCAAACTTTGTGTCTTGTACCTAAACGCTCTTTAGCAAATGAGAGATAATGAGATCCGAGGCCATACTATTGACAGGCCAAGGAGTCATGCAGAAAAAGAAAGAAAACAAAGGCTGAAATATCACAAGTCACAGGGGCACCAGGTTTGCCACAGAACCTTGTAGCGTGTAGTGTGGTACCTTTACATAGACAGATGCGGCAGAAGGTCACATCCCTCAAATAAGTCATTGAAAAACGTTTGATTTTGAATGAAATAAGAGAAAGGTATTCATATGGATGTGAGATGTAAATCAATTTTCTTAACCGAAGGGGAATACGGTCTCCTTGAGCTGTAGACATCTTTCAGCCAATTGTTACGTTATCAGCTTTGGATCCTAGTTGCTGCTAGTGATTGAGCAGCGGTTCTCAATCTGTGAGCTGTCACCCCTCTAGTGTCACATATTAGATATTTACATTACAATTTATGGCAGTAGCAAAATTACAGTTACGGACTAGCAACGAAATAATTTTATGGTTGGGGTCACCACAACGTGAGGAACTGTATTAAAAGGTCGCAGCATCCGGAAGGTTCAGAACCACTGCACTAGACAATGACTTCCTCTTCTTCCTCCTGCCATTCCTCCGTCTGACCCCTGAGGTTGGAGGAAACAGAGCAGATTTCTATGGATGCTGTGAAGACCCCAAAAAGAGAGACATCTTGAAGATGCTAGGGGCACAGACAGAGCATGGCCGTATTAGTTCGATTTCTGTCCCTATAGCAAAAACCCAAGGTGGCTAACTTATAAAGAGCAAAGGGGTTACCTTGACCTGTGGTTCTTGAGTTCCCAGTTTAAAATCAAGTGGACCCATCCCTTTAGGCCTCTTGTGGCAAAGAACATGTGGCAGAGAAAACCTACTTACATCGTGAGCCAGGACAGAGGAGAGGACAGTCTGGTAACCAAGCCGCCAGGGGCACAGCTCCTCCGGTTACCTCCACAGCACCTCCCAGTGGCACTGTCCCAGGGATCAAACCTTTTACACACAGACCTTTGGAGGTCACTTGTCAAACCTTCAAGAATGGTGGTTTCCTACCACCATGGAGGGATGTGCAATTCAGGACACTCACTGGTGGGGGCCCTAACTCTGCTAAGGATGGATGAATGCATCTTTCTGAGATAGAAGACAGGACTAGTGTGGACCTGAATGCCCTGTATATATGCATACTAGATAGGTACAGCTAGAGATTAGCTGCTCATCCAGCTCCATGGAACCCCATGCTCTGTATGATCTGAGTCTGTCCGGAGAAGACCCTGTAGTCCTGAACTTTGGAGTCAGTGACCTGGAAAACCCCTCTTAATCCCTTGGCTTGGCAGCTCTCGGCAACGGCTCTTAGAGCCTGGCTCTGACTCCTGGAACCTCCTGCTCCTCAAACTTTCTCCCTAGCACAGCCCCACAGAGCCTAGACTATTAGCACGTTGACTTGCCTGAGAGTATTTAACAGTCTGGCCCAGTAGGAACACTTGCTTTTGCCTGCACTAGTTTTGTCTCTAAGGCGACCAGCTCTTTTTGGCAGGGTTAGGATTTCAGAAAAGTTGGCAGGAGGAGAATAAAGTAAATGGCTGTAAAGACAGAGACACAGGAATCAGAGGTGACAAGGTTCATATCTGTGACTATTCTTGCTGAGACCCCCTCCATATGTAGAGACTGGTGCTCTCAAGTCTGCTCATCAGGATTCTTTCTAGTTAGGATGTATTGCTTATAAAATGTGGGTTTGCAGGCTGGAGAGATGGCTCAGTGGTGAAGAGCAGACACTGCTCCTGCAGGGAATTGGATCTCAGTTCCCAGCATCTGTGGATCACAGCAAGCTGTAGCTCCCGAGGGATTCAACATCCCTGGCCTCTGATAGCCACTTACATACATGTGCACACACACAACACGCACATGGGGTATCCACAAGCATCTCCACATATGTGCACACACACAGCACACCCACACACGGGTGTCCACGGGCACCTGCACGCATGTGCACACACACAGCACACACACACACACACATACACACACACACGGGGTGTCCACAGGCACCTGCACACATGTGCACACAGCACACACACACGGGGTGTCCATGGGCACCTGCATGTATGTGCACACACACAGTACACACACACACACACACACACACGGGATGTCCACGGGAACCTGCACACGTGTGCACACACAGCACATATTGGGGTGTCCACAGGCACCTGCACACATGTGCACACACACAGCACACACACAGGGTGTCCATGGGTACCTGGATGCATGTGCACACACATATACCCTGGGGGAAATGTGAAAATTCAAAAGAAAACAGATTTTAAAAATGAGTTCATTATGACAGTTTCATACTGGCACACAATATACTTGGGTCCTATCCATACCAGTCTCTCTTTTATACCCCTGGTCCTCTTCTTTTTTCCCTAATTGTCTCCCATTCTTTTTCTATGATCCATCTTCTGTTCCCTGCCCAGTAGTTCTCGAGACCTCATGGCCACTTCCCACTTCTCTCTTGCTTCTCATAGAGTATATGTTTAAATTGCCTTGGCTACATCAAAACCAAAACATTTCTACAAATTAAAAACGTTCTGGATTCCTTGCCATGTCTCTGAGCTTGCTTGTGGAATACTAATTAGCCAAAGAAATGTGTGCTTTATGCTTGCAAAACCAGAAGAAAGAGGAGACCTCACCAAAGATAGCCAGCTCTGGTGGGAGATTCTCTTCTGTTTCACAGAGGATGACTCTGGTCCGAACAAAGCAAACACTGAATGGAGAGGCGTTGGGATAAGAGACTGTATTGTGTAAAACATCATCTGTGGAGGACCAGACAGTCCAGCCAAACGGCGCCTAGCAATACCGTGATTACGTCTGAAAGGACAGACATGGATGGATACACCGTTCCAAAGGAGCGAGCGCCAGGGCTTTCCATCTTGTCCTAATAGATGGCAAAGGTCACTCTCCCCCTTCATTTGATGGATGACCATGGCAGCATCACATTTGTCTTGTACCTGGCAGCAATTCTCAAGTCTGTCATAATGAAGGTCTTCCCAACAGGAAAGCCAAGTACTCTGGAGGTGGTTGCTGCAGCTCAACCACTTCACATACAGCTCCCAGCTGCCTGAGAAGCCCATGGCGAGAGGCATGGGCGACAGGACGCATGTGCAGTGAATCTTCAGACAATCCCAAAATGCCATCATGAAAACCATCAGCCTCTTCCATGATGGTCCATGGAATAAGGTTCTTCTATTCACAGAACTGAAAAAGGGTAAAGGTCAATGTTGTTTCTTCATTTGGAAACTGCTGCTGTCTCCACCCAACCCCCACTCCACACCACTTGTGCATAAGCTCTGCAGCACCAGTAAACCCGTCCTGACCAGTCGTTTCTTGCAAATTAATGCAGTAGGTGAGGATCAAGAGGTGTGTGTGTGTGTGTGTGTGTGTGTGTGTGTGTGTGTGTTCACCTGTGCATCTGCATATAGAGACCAGAAGTTAATGTTGGTGTATTAGTCAGGGTTCTGTAGAAACAGAATATATAGAATTATACATTATAGTGTTATACATCATATATTATCATATTATATGTAACTATACATTGTGATATATTGCATTTAATTATATTATATATTAATTATGTATACAATTATACATAATTTTACATCATACATTATATATTATTACGTACATATGTAATGGGATGATATAATATCTAATGGGATTTATTAGAGTGGCTTATAGGCTGTGGTAGGAGTAGTCTAACAATGGTTGTCTCCTAGTGAGAAGGTCAAAAGTTCAGTAGTTGTTCAGTCCACAGGACTGGCTGTCTCAGCAGTCTCAATCTGGTGCCGGAGTTCCAGTGAATTCCCAGAGAGTTGTTGGTCTTCAGTCTGTGATGGAATCTGAAGTGCGGACACCAGGGAAGGAATGCCTCAGTAACAGGATAGATGAACTTGCCCATCAGAGTGAGGGCAAGAAGCCAGAAGCAAAAGCTTTCTTGATCCATACCCTTTCGTGTAGACTGTCACCAGAAGGTAAGGCCCAATTTAGGGTGGTCTCCCTGACCTCAGATAATTTAGATTTAGGATGGGTCTTCCCACCTCAAATGAGCCAATCAAGAAAATCCTTTACAAGAAAGGGCTGGGGATGCAGACTAATAGTTTCGTGGGAAAGGTGGCCCTTCAACAGCCTAGCGAAGTATGCTAAGAACAAGTGAGTACTGACGCAGAAAACAGGGTGGGATTTAGGTTAGGCTGCCTGAAGTGGAGAAGTGGAGAAGTGGAGCCCTCTTTCTGGTTGGATCCTGGGGTGCTCTCGAGGAAACCACCTGACAGAGACATTGATGTGGCGGGGCCAAGCCTCAGAAGGTCTTCCCAGTCATACTAGGCAGACTGTTCTGATTGGATGTCATACAAGAGGTCAAATCTACGGAAGCTGGGAAGACATTGCTGTGTTGGAATCACCACCCCCTCAACAATCCAGAAGGCTGACCGGAGGGGCAGAGGTCCAGACGGGCACCATCAAATACACAGAACAGCAGTGTGGAGAGGAAGAGACACAGGAGGAATTCAAAGGAAGAGCGGTGTATTTCTGAACATGGGAAGTGGAGAATTCATGCCACTTTGAATTTAGGTTGCTTATGGAATGTCAAGGTGGGAGATCCAGTAGATGGATAAGAGAATATGCAGGCAAATGTCTAAAAGGATCTTATTGACATTCAATTAATATAAATGGTTATAGTGTAAGTCTTGTTCAGATTTCAGTGCTGTGTCTAAGACTCTAACTGTGTAAGAACTATTCCCATGTCACCGTGCTTTACCATAAACCACAGTTTGCTTGTTGCATGATGCTTGTTTATAATTCAAGGTTGGAAATAACTTTTATTTGATGTTTCCAAACATTGTCTTACTCTCTGATTGTTCTTGAGAAGTCTAAGGATTCTGATTCATGGTCTTTTGATGGTTACTGTTTTGAAACAGGATCTCCTTCTGTCTAGGATGCCCTTGAACTTCCATCTTGCGGCCTCTACGCACCAAGTGCCACAAAGCCTAGCTCTCTTGGTTTTCCTACAGAGGTTCTTAGAGTATAGACCAAGGTCTTTAAAACTAGATGGGAAAACAGCACATTTTTCTCTTCATTACATTCAAACTCATATTCTGAGCTTCCTTTATGGGGTTGGGCCTCGGAGCACGGGAGTATACAGAGAAGCCCAGGCTTAGCTGCTTTAGAAACAGACGTGTTCATAGCAGGCCTTGGTCATTGCAAACATCTGAAATTCTATTTCCACCTATTACTTCTTCAAAATACTGCTAGCTGTTAGGCCTACTGCTAAATGTTGTTATTTAATGTGAACAAAAAGGCATATATATATATATATATATATTTTACCACACATTCAATTTTAATATTTTAATAACTTTAACTTTATTTGGATATTGCTTCATTTGTCATGCCACATCTTTTTATAAACATTATCCCAAGAAGGAAATTATGAACTTCAGAAAGCTGCCAGATGTATTCATGGACGAGAGAAAGGTCAAGAACTTCTGGTCCTGAGTTTGAAAGTCTGGTCAATAGGTCACTGCTTTTGCTGAGCAACCATACGCTGAGAAGGATGTGACCTATTCCAAGGGCTTCAGAAATAGATGAGGAATCAAAGGAAATAGTTGGCTGTAAATGGAGATGAAGCATGACTTGTTTGCTTAGGAAGCTCTGGCCTCCTTCCCAAAATAGTTGGTTTTTATAGATTCAGTCTTCTGTTCAAAATGGGCCCCGGAGCTTTCCTTTGTTGTTCTTGGGAAGTTGTGAGCCAACGCGATGGTGTGCTCTGATCCTAGTCATGGGCACTCTTAAGATGAACACTCAATGATGTTTGACTGTTCACCTCAGATATGATAAGCCCAGCATGATGGGGCAAGGCTGCAGGACCTGCACCCGGGAGGCTGAGACAACCAGATCCTGAGTACGCAGGGCTACATCTGCTCGGGTGACTTAGCAAGACCCTGGTCTTGTGTTTGCTTTCTTTTAAATCAGATTCTGATTCTCGTAATTGTAAAACAAGTGCAGAACTGCATATTATCTCTGGGATAATTTCCTTAACCAAGCCTAGAGATAAATATGCCACAAAGAGGAACTTGGGAAGTTGGAGAAGGGGCATCTGAAGTCAGGAAGTGCTCTCCTCAAGTAGACACAAAGTCAGATGTGGCCATGGGCTCCATCCCTTCTTGGACTCATGGGATGTCCCTCAGTTCACAGAGCATGTCCCTTCCAGGCTCTTTAGGATGAAATGGGCACCAAGCCTTCTCACCATTTTATCCCAAGTTTTGTCATCTTGTATCTATCTGCTCTTTGGAGGAAAAATAAGGAATTTCTATGGAGCTTTGAATCATTAAGAAATGTATAAGTCTTCTTCAGCGAGTCCGGACCCTGTAGACTCACTTCTGAATGCCCATATTAGTAAGCTTATATGACCATAGGAGCCTTGTTCAAATTGTCATTTATGATTTGAGAACTAGGAACTACCTGAGAGTGTACCTAAGGCAACCGTGGAGGAGGGTGGCACCTGCTTGTCATCTGAGCATTTGGTAAACTCAGGCTGGAGGGTTCTGGGTTGGAAGTCAGTCTGGGCTACATAGTGAGACTCAACTCAGGAAGAGGGGAGAGGCAACTTATTAAATAATTATAGTTTATCTGCACTTATCAAATGCTTCAAAGTGTTTGAAAAATATCCCCCAGTTCAGACAGAATTCATACTACAGAACTAAAATCATCAAAAAAAGTTGCATAAAAACATGCCTATTAGGATCCTATGTTTTCAGTCAAAGCGTGTGCATTGTCTGGGAGCTGAAGGATGCTCATAAGTGTCTGCCTACAGATCTATGAGATGATGTCTATATTTCACAGTGCATATTCTGGATGCCAGGAGTGGGAAGGAGTGGGGAAGTACAAGGATTTCGAAGAGAATTTGTCAGTCTTTACTATAATATATATAATAATATCTTCATAGAATTTGAAAGTATGAACCTACTTTTGTGATTTAAAATGCAACTGGAAGAATGAACACAGCAGCTCCCGTCATGTGTGATGGTAAACACCTGGCAATTGGTTTGTAAATTTTAATTTGTCAAAAAAACCTTTTAAATCAAAGCAGCTGTCTATCCATTAAGATTAGGTTTAACTGTGAATAACAGAAACTGTAATAACCGTGCTGACCGTGTCTTGGGCAAGTGAGACCTGCACTTCCTCAGAGGAGGCCATTTGGCATTGCGATGACAGCCCTGCTTGCCTGCTGGCTTCCTCTTCTGCACCCCCTGATGGAGTGGTGGGGACACAGCAAACACTCAATAAAGATTTTTTTCCTTTAAATGATAGTCAAATCACTTCTGAATATGTTGGATAGAAAATGGTTTGAAAGGAGAGAGAGAGAGAGAGAGAGAGAGAGAGAGAGAGAGGTCTAAACTCACTGCTTAAAGTTAATCCTTTCCCTCTGGGTTTTGTTTTTACTCAGCTTTCTAAGAGGCCACAGTAACATGTTTTCATTCTGCCCCTCTCTCCACGGGCAAATGGAATCTTGACATGTTGCTGATGGGTTTGTAAATTGCTACAGCTACTTTGGAAAACCATATGTCAGTGTGTCCCAAGGTTATCAAAGCTTCCGTATTGCCAAGAATGCCACTCTTAAATATATAGGAGGAACAAGTACATAATCAAACTGTATTTACAAAAGTTTAAATTGGAAGCAATCCATTATTACTCAAAAGTAAAATGGGGAGATAAGTCATAGCGTGTTCATTTAATGAAATATTACACATCTCTGGGGGGGGGGTAGCTCATGTGAAATGCCCTGTTTTCAGTTCCCAATACCACAAAAATGGAATATTGTACAGTACCTAAAGAAAATCAACAGCACATGCAACAATATGAAAACATTTACAACCCTTTTTTTTTTTAGTAAAATATGCTAAGTAAAAATAACAACTCACAAGGATATATTTGATTTCATTTGTAGGAATTCAAGAGTCTAAACTGTGGAGACAGGCGTCAGAAGAGAAGTTACTCCCCTAGAAACAGGTGTGAAAATGGGGACAGCACTGGTAGTGTGGGCTGGGGAATTTGCCCGGGTGGTGGTTTCATTGGAACACGTGTGTGCGCACGCATGCGCACAGACACACACATGCACACACGCACATGCATGCACGCACACACACACATGCACACACACACACATGCATGCATGCACACACACACACACCATGCACATCTAGGATCCGTGTGCTCCTCTGCATATGTGCTGTATCATGTTTCCAGACTTTAAGAAGATCTTTGTGTGCTGCCAGTGTTTGTGACTGTCAGAGTGCATGTGGAGGTCAGAGGACGACTTCCTGAGTTGGTTTTCTCTGTCCACCTTGGTGTGGCTTCTACAGATTGAATTCAGTTAGTCACGTTTATGTGGTGAGCTCTCCACTCACTGAGCACCTTACCACCCCGTCCTGCAAATTCTCAGGAGCTAGAGGAGAGAATGTAACTAACAGTCATTGGGCAGAGCTTTGTGTGCTTTGCTCCCCACAGCAAAGAGTAGATGCCTCCTTGCCGAGAGTAGATGCCAATAACATTTACTGAGTGCATAATGATGTCTGACTTTGCAGCCATTCATATTTATACATGGCTTTGTTTTCATTGGTTCTTTGTAAAACTGAAGTTCTGAAGAGAGTTTTGCTCAACAGAAGTGAGAAGAGCAGAGTCTTCTGTCTGCTGCCAAAGACTGACTCTAAAACCACTTTTTCATTGCTCACCATTGTGTCAAGAGACAGTTGAGAAATACAGGGATGGATGTATCACTAGGGTCATGGACAGATGTCCTTTTGACCTAAGGAAAGACATATTTTTGTTCTAAGAGCCATATGGATAACAGAGGAGGCAGCCAAATATAGGCAAGGTGGGCCCAGGAATGGGGGTGGTGAGACTGGCTACCTTCAGCACTGGGATGTGCTGTGAGTTCTCCTAGGGTCACCACTTGGCCACAGCCTTTGAGTTCCTGCAGTGAGAAAGTCTTTTCAAAGACCAGGGGCTTAGCATCCCAGGATGCTTTGGGAGGGAAATACAGTGTTACTGTAGGAGAAGTCAGCTTTACCTGGTGGGATGGCGGGAGAGAGGATGGGCAATGGTGGCACAGAGGATGGGCAATGGTGGTAAGAGAATGGGCAATGATGGTAAGGGGATGAGCAAAGGCGGTACAGAGGATGGCAATGGTGGCACAGACGAGGGCAATGGTGGCACAGACGATAGCAATGGTGGCACAGATGAGGGCAATGGTGGCACAGAGGTTGGGCAAGCGGATGGGTTCACAGAGAAGGGAAAAATGCAGTCATCATCTTTTATGCCCCCTTCCCCAGCCAATAGCCTTGTCTAAAACCACTATGGTAAAAATGAGGCTCTTCAGCCGGGTGGTGGTGGCGCACGCCTTTAATCCCAGCACTCGGGAGCCAGAGGCAGGCGAATCCCTATGAGTTCGAGGCCAGCCTGGTCTACAAGAGCTAGTTCCAGGACAGGCACCAAAAACTACAGAGAAACCCTGTCTCAAAAAATAAAAATAAAAAAAAAATGAAGCTCTTCAGATGTTTCAACAGTTTGAAAGACATAACAAGAGCTATTGGGATTTGTGGCATCTCCACAAACCCAGCAGGAGAGGATGTGATGAACTAGCTCCTGTAGGCTCTGGGTGCCTCAGCTTCCCCGCCGTGGTGGACTGTAACTTGGAACCGCAACAATAAGCTCTTCAACCCTTAGCTGCTTTGTGCCACGGCTCTTCCCTTGCCTGTCCTACCCCTGGGCCCCATCAGCCAGCACATCTCACCTGGGTTATTCTAGTGCTTCCCTAGCTGGGTCTCTCCTTCCTCTTGCCTTCCCAGCCCACCCTAATTCCAAACAGTGCCAATGTGATTGGGATAGCTCCTCCAAGTCAGCTTCCTCCCAGGACCCTCGGGCCTGCTTGAGAACTGCAAACAAACTTGGGTCATCTAGAAAGAGGGAGCTTCAGTTGAGAAAACAGCCACATCAGATTGCCTGTAGGCAAGTCTGTAGAACATTTTTTGATTAATGATTTGATGTGAGAGGGCCCAACACACTGGGGACGGTGCTACCCCTGGGCAAGTGGCCCTAGGTAGTAAACTAGAGCTGGCTGAGCGAACCAGGGAGAGGTAGCTAGTAGTCAGCATTCCTCCATGGTTTCGGTTTCAGTTCTTGCCTTTAGGTTCCTGTCTTCCCTCAGTGATAGATTATGATGTGGAAGTGGAAGCTAAATAACCCCTCTTCTCCCCAGCATGCTGTTGGTTATGTAGTAGGTTCAAAGAAAGTGACACTCAGGGAGTAGGCTCATAGGGAGCAGCCATATTGGGCGGTGTGGCCTTGTTGGAGGAGGTGAGGTCTCAGAAGCTCAAGCCAGGCCTAGTGTATCACTCTCTTCCCGATGCCTGCTGAACCAGACGTGGAAATCTCAGCTCCTCTCCAGCACCATGTCTGCCTGCATGCCACCATGCTTCCTGCTGTGCTGATAATGGACTGAACCTCTGCACTGTCAGCCATTCCCAGTTAAATGTTTTCCTTTGTAAGAGTTGCCATGGTCGTGGTGTCTGTTCACGGCAATAGAAATCCTAACTAAGACAGGTTTTATCACAGCAACAGAAAGCAATGAGGGCAATCATGAATCTAAAAACTCAAAGTATGAAATGTTTGGGAACCTAAAACTTTCGAGGAATATGCCAGGGCTCAAAAATTGTCCTTCAGTCCATTTTCGGAGCACAGAACTTTGGGTTGTATGTTGAATCTGTTCTTCCATGGCTGGTAACCACTGGTTTGCCTGGCCTTGGCTCTCTGAATCCCTCCACTTGATTGTAAGTAAGCCCAACAAGAAAAAGGCTGCACCTGTTTCGTTCTCTGCCGTATCTCTAGGAGCAATAGCCAGGCTTGGCATGTTGAAGATGCAGTGTAAACATTTAAAGAATAAATGAATGAACACTCTTAATTATTGTCACAGGGTATAATGACCACTACTACAATTAATTTTAGAAGATTCTATCACTCTCCCCCATTCCTGAACCCACTGGGCAATTGCTCCTCACCTTCTCCCTACTGAATGAATAAAGGAACCCTTAGAAAACTGGTATTGACTGGCAAAAAAATCACTGCTTCTGTTTCAAGCAGTGGATGCTGTAAGGCCTCATTATCATACAGCAGTGCGAAACAATTATGAATTAGGTTTCTCCTCAAATAATTTTAATAAGAAATGGGAGCTGGTTTTGTTTTGTTTTGTTTCTTTTTGGGTTCTGAAGAAGTCCTGATCTCATAATAATTACAATGCTCCTAGGGATATATAAGGATGTATATAAGGATGCAACTATTTCTGTTAGCACGCGATATCAGGATGCTTCTTACATGGGTTGTAGCATTGGGGGCCATTGATTCCTCCTTCTCTTCTTAAAATAGCATTGTAGATTGCTTATCCTTGCCGTGAATGTAAACAGCGGGATGGTCACTGTGACAACCCTGTCCACTGGGTCTCCCTTCTGGTCTGAAGGACTGGGGATGTAGCCTCATCACAGAATATTTGCCCAGCATGCCCAGGCCCCTGGGTTCACATACCAGCATCACATGTACACAAAATTTAATATAAAACCCAGGAAAGGGCCAGGCAGTTGTGGCGCATGCCTTTAATCCCAGCACTTGGGAGGCAGAGGCAGGCAGATCTCTGTGAGTTCGAGGCCAGCCTGGTCTACAAGGGCTAGTTGCAGGACAGACACCAAAGCTACAGAGAAACCTTGTCTCAAAAAACCAAAATCAAACAAACAAACAAACAAAACCCCAGGAAAGGTCATCTTAACACCATCCAAGATTCAGAAAGGCTCTAGGCAAACCTTGATTGTAAAGTGAAGACAGAAGATGGTATTCTGCTTCAAGCCGTAATGGACTTTTATCATGGCCCAACCAAAGATTTATCAAAGAAGTTCATAAATAATATCCACTTGTAAACATCGATGAAATGATTGGCGACGGCTTACACATTATCCCCGGCTTTCTTTCCTGTCACCTTACTTACCACCCCCCCATTACCCCTGTGTCATTCAGAAGCTTACTAGCTGCTTATGTGTCACAGACATAGAAACAGACTCATTGGTTAGTTTACCTGACTCTGTGAATGAGCCTGAGTAGGTTATGCTGGGGCAGCTGATGACTGACCACACCTTCTCAGCTCTGCATTCAGGGCCCCAGCTGACAGCCTGAAGTCAGCCATGGTGAGGGTGTTTGCACCAGGAGGACTGGCAAATGCTATAAACTTCAGGCTTAGATTGACACTTCGTGGGGCTGTCTCGGTCACTCCAAGACTACATTCTCTATATGTTTCTTTGTCAAGATTCCTTACTTGTTTTCTTCCTGGTAAAGGTTGGGTATCACTTAAGCAGAATGTTTGGGATTAGATATGGTGTAGGTAAGTGTGCTGTCACCTACGTTACTGACTCAATGGACTGATACTGTTCTCTGTCTACCACTACCCCATTTATAAGAGAGCTATGGACCTACCCTAATTCAGAGAATGAATACTCTCAGACCATGCATTTTTAGAGCAAATACTTTGTCCCCATTTCCTCTTCCGCTCTTTCACAGCTCTCAGTGAGAGGTGCTTTTGGCTCTTAGATCTGTTCTGAACAATGTTCTTTCTACTCTCCCCAACAGACTAAAATCAAATTAGAACATCCTAGAGATTTTAGCTAACTTCTTATGTCAGTTTAGAGAGAATGAAGAATACAGTGTATTTAGGTCCAAAAAAACCCCATAGCCTGAAATAGCCTGAAAGACAGCAGCCAGCCCAGAAATGCACAGACAACGCTTAACACGGGCAACTTCTTCATAGACACACATGATGTGTGCATGTACACACACCTAAACATTTAACTTCTAGCGCTTCTGCATTCTGGACACAAACTGCCCTAAAGACCATGTGAGATTACCTCTCTCCTGGTTCAGTGATTCTGTAATATAAGTGCTTAGATCCATTCAGAGAAAAAGAAAAGCTGTTCTCATCATATCCTCAACCTGGTTGCACCGGCACATCACCTAGGGAACTGAGCAAGCTTCAGATGTACAGGCCCCATCCTAGCAGACTCAACCACAAGAATCTGGGCGGGGCACACGGCATTCCTATTCTGAGCAGCTCTCAGTGACTGAAGGGAACACCCCTGACCTAATCCCCTAAGTTTTCAAGGAAGAAACTGGAGCTTTTCTCAGAGCCCTGAAAATCACACTAAAACTCAGATACCACTGATTCCCGGATGGCAGACCTAACTGAATTGCATCCCCTCTCCCCCGAGGGGGAGTTCCTTGTTGGTTTGTTAAGACCCCCCAAATCGGTCGAATCTAAAGGATTTCCTATATCAGAAATCCAATCATCCTATTTCATTCCAAGACCGATCTAGATGATCCTGTACAAATGTTGTCCTTACTTTCCTCCATATTACAGTTGTGTCTAGAATTAAAGGGAGAGTCAAGTGTGTTGGCTCACATCTGTATTATCAGCACTTACAATACTGAGGCAGGAGAACTGCAAATTCTAGGCTATCCTGGCCTACATAGCAAGTTCTAGGTAAGCTTGGGCCATGTAGAGAAATTGTGTCTCACAATAAGGGTGTGGGATAAAGGGAGAAAGGAGGGACTGGAAGGAAGGAGGGAAGGAATAAAGGGAGGAAGGAAGGTTATATAAATTACATAATGGTGGGAGCTTTGGTGTCTGACTAATCTTTACTATGTTAGCCACTGACACTGCTCAAGGACGTATGCCCAGTAATGCATCTGTAAATATTTGCTCTTCAATGTCTTGGGTGTGGGCTGGGAGTCATTTGATCATGTAGCTAAAGTGTGGATTGCCAAGTCCTATATCTTGGGTACAGATCCTGGCCCCATTGAACAGCTCATGGCCTTAAATGAGTCATTGGTTTTGTGTCTCAGTTTCCTAATCCAGAAGAAAGCATCTACACCAGACAATTGTCCTGCAGAGTAAATCCAGAAGAAAGTTTCTACACCAGACAGTTATTCTGTAGAGTAAATCCAGAAGAAAGCGTCTACACCAGACAGTTATCCTGCAGAGTAAATCCAGAAGAAAGCGTCTACACCAGACAGTTATCCTGCAGAGTAAATCCGGAAGAAAGTGTCTACACCAGACAGCTGTCCTGCAGAGTAAAGCGGTAGCTGTAACATAGTACCTAGTCCCGAGTCCCTCAGCAAAGCTCAGTGGTTGTTTCATTGGCTCAGCCTCTCTCTCTACCTCTTTGCTTAGAGCTTGCTGGAGGAAGAGAGGAGCCATTTAGAGCCACAAAGGACTTACTTGGAAGTGGTAGCCTAGCCATTAGACATATTGAGCTCTCTGTTGGCTTTGAGGGTTACCAGAGGCTAAGAAGACATTGCATCCAAGATGTGCCTTCTGCTCTGGCCCTATCTATTCTTCTTTGGTGAATTTCACTGATTCTTGAGGGCCACAGCTCAGACCTTCAGCTGGACACAGACTGGTCATGGTCAAGGCTGGGGTGTGGTGGGGAGGGATGTTTCCCTGCTTGGGTGCCCGGTGGAGTTCAGTCTTCTTCATTTCCTGCCTTCCAAGGTGCAGAATGTGGCAGATAACAAATGTGTAGAAATCCATGGAGGTTGAGAGAGATTTTCAGACTCTTGTTAGGTGACAGCCTAAAGTCACCAAGCACTCCAATGTCCACGCTTCCCTCAGGAGCGTCCCTGTCCACCCCCAGAAGGCAGAAGGCTTGCTGCCTGTGTACACATCAGGATTTCCTTAATTTTCCCACTAGTTGCTCCTAAAACAGCTTTTTGGTCCACTTTGATAGATGCCCACCCCCACCCCATCCTTATTTTCAGCAATTTGTATTTCCTATACGTAGACAATTTGGAAACCCCCAACTATCTCAATATTAGCATCCTCCCCGGGGTCAAAACAATCAGGTTCGATTATCTCGATAATTGGTAAGGCCTTGCTCCTTCCCGCGTCATCAAGACTCTGCAGTGGTTACTCTCGAGAAAACAAACCTTAATATCAATCTCACTTAGTTTACAGGACACACAAACACAATTCACCAAAACAGCTGGTAGCTAACGTTTCAGGGTCACGAGAACAGGACAGAGTCCTAAGGTCTCCTCCCTTTATAAATAATCTGTATTAGCAAGGAGAAGCAGTCAGGGTCACAGGGCTGGTTGGGAGCAAGGACCTCTGCCAAAGGAGGAACTGTCAATTAAGGACGCAGTTACAGAGCAACTTCTAATCATAAAGCCCAGAGCAAGGTATGGGGAAGTCCACCCCACCCCAAAGTCCTCTTGTTGTTCTTGGGGTGCGGGATGCGGTCTCTGAGTGCAGCTTTGAGAATTATGAAAAGAAGATGGGGGTATGTGATACCTGGCCCTGTCAGCCATCGCCTGAGGTGACCTCTGAGAAGTGGATGAGCGGGAATTAGTCAGATGATGGGGCAAAAGGGCTCAGTGAGCTCCTCGCGCAGCATGTGGCAACTTCATCAGCCTGAGGGCCTGGAGGTGGTTTGGAGAAGTGGGGATGGGTCTAGGCCTAGAAGCAGTGACAGGCAGTGACAAAGGACTGAGCAGGTCTGGGCTGCAGCGACATGCCTGAGATCTTGTGCTGGGACCTCAGGACCCATCTTACCAGCCGCCAGCCTTCACTCCCTTCCAGGACACGTCTGGTGTCAGTGCATTCGTTCCTTAGGTTTAATAGCTGGTAGCCTTGTGTCCCCCTGTGCACCGTGACAGTCCATTTGCCTTTGTGACTACCTAATGGACAGCAGGTGTGCTCCTTGGCTTGTAATTACAAACTCGGGGAAGAGAGGAACAGGGTTTCTTTCAGTTAACTTTGCAATGGTCCAGTTTCTAACACACTGCTGTTGGAGGCATCCATCTCCAGGCCGAGGTGCTACCCATATGGAAATCAACACATAGATCAGATTCTCCCTTAGCTGAGGACAATGCATACCATGGTTCTTTCCCTCTCCTTCCCATTGGCTGAAATCTCTTAGACTCTTGGCATGTCCAATAACTTCAGAGTTCTCTTTGGTACTCTGCTTCCCAACTTTCTTTTGATATTAAATGAACCACAGAAGCATTGCCCACATAAAATCACAGAGAAATTCCTTGGTAAACAGGTAAGTGTGCCTCCAGTGTCTTGCATGCTGATGGGCTCACTTCTGCTCCCCACCTGCCCCTTCCATACCATCTGTCCATGGCTCTTCAGGTCTCTGGGCTTTTGCTGTAGAGCAAGCCTGCTGTTACTTGTGGTGGGAATTTATTTATTTGCTTCTCTGGATAATCCACAGAGGAGTTGCCTTTCTCAGCACTGCCATTTAGGGGTGGGGGATAAAGAAAGAGAAGTGCTCTGTGAAGAGTAGAAAGGGACTCAGAAAATGGGAAGCAGTCCAAGAGCTGATGCCCCGCTGTCCACCCACACACAGACTAGCAGAGGTGAGAACTGGTTCCACGGCGGCTACCCTATCCACTCTGCCTTTGCTCATCTGGCTGTGACACATCACTTGGCCTCCCAAAGCCACGTTTTCTTTCATTCTTGTTATTATTTTCATCCCCTGTAGGGACAAAGGTGTTGACTTTGATCTCTAGGAGCAGCCGCTGAAATGGAATGAGCACTCCAGCCACGTGCTCTAAGTCATCACCATTGATGGTGCTGCAAGAGGTGGGTCCTCTGCTTTCCTTTCTTGCTCCAGCACTGCTGGCTGGGAACTTACCTCTCCCTCCGTGGTTCCTGGAGTCTTTTAAGACAAATGGCACCCTTGACTGTCCGGGTCTGTTGATTTTCCTGGTGATGAGACAGCAACCTGAGGTTTCAGAATGGCATTTTTTTCTTGTCAACAGCACACATGGCCCACAACTGACATCCTATTCAGGGTCAGGGACATGTGTGCTAAAAGTTGGTGTTTCAGGTGGCAGATGAGTGGGTTCTATTTTTCTGCAAACCTCCTTTTGAAGTGAGAAGCACCCTCTTCCCTCCCTCCCTTCTTCTCTCCTACCCCTTCTACTACTTCTCTGCCCTCCCTCCTTCCCTCCCCACTCTGTCCCTTCTTTCCTTTCTTCCTCCTTCCTCCCTTCCTCCCTCTCTTCCTTCTTTCCTTTCTCCTTCCCTTCTTTTTTGTCTTTTTTGATGCCTTGAAGCATTATTTATTTGGGATACATTCTTTATCTTATTTTAAAATAGGAGTTGTTGACATCAGCTAGACCTTATGTCTTCCTTCAAACGATCTGGACAGCGTGTAATTAGTTCTTGGCACCACCAGCCCACAGGTCTAGGGTTTTCTGGCTTTCTGTTCTACAAATGCAGAGGACATCGCGGTGAACTAAAATAACTTCACCATCTGCAAAAGATTTCACAGACAAATAGTACTTAAGCTGAGAAATCCCTCAATAAATTTGCCAGTAGACCAGTTCTCCTCGCTGGTATGAGGGTGGCTTATACCAGGAACCCTTTGTGCATTGTGGACGGCATGCATTTTACATGAGCAAATTCTAAACCAACTGGCCATGGTTTCTTTCAATTACACTTTCCCCAAAATAACCCCTTTAGAATAAGTTCTCAAAGGTTTTTCTCTGCCTAATTGTAAGCTGCTCTGGGAGCCCTCAGATGCAGAGGGAAAACCGAGAGCCAAAGCTTTCTCTGCAACCACAGCTACCCCATGCTTTGGAAGCTGTCCATTTTCTTTCTCTCTAGAGAGCTGCAGACAGTTTTTATGTCTGTCCCAAGTCTATTACGGGTTTCCAGTCTTAGCATCTTTTGACTTAAAAACAATCCCGATAAAAGAAACACGAAAATGACACTTAGCATCCGCGGTTCACTTCTCCGGCTAATTTGCTCAGCACTGTCCCTGCTTGGTGGGCTGTTCCTCGCTGCTGTTTACTACTTAGCACTGCAAACTTGAAGTAGCCATAGGAGGACAACATGAGGACAGCTATGCTCTTTGTGTGAGTTGATATAAGGCGTTCATTCATAAATTAGCCAGACCTTTTGTTTGGTGTTTATTTCCTTTAGGTGACAATTCAAGCTCGTCTGAATGCAAGCCATCTTCACGACCCTACCGTCATAACTCATTGTTTGAGGTTCAACTGTTTTGTATGCATGAGCTTGGTAGTTAAATAAAACAATGCCTAATGTGGTTGAATCATTCTTTTCTTAATTACTGTTGTTATTATTATTTATATAGGACAGTCCTTTGTAGCCCAGGCTTGTCTTAAATTCATAATCATTCTGTCTCAAACTAACAAATGCTGGGATTACAGGTAGGCACCACTATGCCTGGATGTTTAGATGTCATTTCTTTTTTTCAAACACACGGCCTTGTTCAAGCAAGGCAATCATTGAACCACCAAATTACAGCCCAGCCCTCATAAAAAATTTTTTAATTAGTGTGTGCATGCATGTGTGTATGCTTGTGTGTATGTGTGTGTGTGTGTGTGTGTGCACTATAGCATGGTTATGGTGATCAGAGAACAACTTGTGGGAATAGTTGCCTGTCTATCATGTGGTCCCAGGAATTGAACTCAGGTCAACAAGCTTAGCAGCAAGTTTCTTTAACCAATAAGTCAATTGTACTAGTCTGTAAAGTAAGTGGTGTGTGTGTATGTGTGTGTGTGTGTGTGTGTGTGTGTGTGTCAATGAGCACTACTAAGGATCAAACCCAGGATAAATTTTGATTCTTGAATAAATGGTGACCCTTTTTACCAGGGTCATTCCTTGAAACAGTATTTATGTCAAAAGAGGTTAAAAAAAGGTATAGAGAACCAGGAGATAAGAGGAAGGGAGCACAATGAAGATGGAAGAGAAAGTGGGTGGGGGAGGAAGGAGATGGGAGAGAAAGGGGGTGGGGGAGGAAGGAGATGGGAGAGAAAGGGGGTGGGGGAGGAAGGAGATGGGAGAGAAAGGGGGTAGGGGAGGAAGGAGATGGGAGAGAAAGGGAGTGGGGGAGGAAGGAGATGGAAGAGAAAGGGAGTGGGGGAGGAAGGAGATGGAAGAGAAAGGGGGTAGGGGAGGAAGGAGATGGGAGAGAAAGGGGGTGGGGAAGGAGGGAGAAGGGAGAGAAAGGGGGTGGGGGAGGAAGGAGATGGGAGAGAAAGAAGGTTGGTTTGTAAGTCTTCACAGATCAGAAACAAGAACTTAGCTTGCTAAACTGAGTTTGACATCATCACCGGTGAGAACTGAGTCACAGTCGCTGAGAAGTGATTGAAAAGGATCCTTCAAGGTCCTTGGATACAAACTTTTCAAATGTTTATTTGATCCAGTGAGTCACAGCAGACCTGCTAGGGTGAAGCCTCTTTACTCAGCCCATGTGGGGGCTAGAATCTCCTAGTCCCCTCCCCTTGAAATCTAGACAAGTCTGGCTTACACCCTTACTGTATCTTATGCAGGTCCAAATGACTCCATGCTGAGATTTCTGGAATGCTAAGGAATGGCATGGAGGCCTGGGAGTGGTGGGCATGGGGAACCTCATTTTGCTTCTGGCTTTCACTGCTGGCTCAAGGCGCCTCTCCAGAAACCCAATTTCTGGTTCTTCGCACTAACTCAAATATGATCTTCAATTCAATAACACATTAACCCTGATGTGAACTATTTTAATTTCCAAAACATTAGATATACAGCTGTATATCTAAGAGGCGGTCTAGTGAGCACTTGGGGTAGGAGAAGGAGAAGAAGAAAAGGCATCGGATGAAAAGCGTTACTTCTAAGTGTCCAGTTGGCCAATGCCATTATTTTGTAGCCATCATGAAAATTAAACTACACAGCACTCTGTCTTCATGTCAAGTCCTTTGGTCTCACGGGCACTCCACCACACGTTTAGTTCTCCACAAACACTGGTCTGATCTTTGTCCTGCTCCTGACAGGATTCACTATGTAGGCTGGGTTGTCTTGAACTCACAGAGATCGGCCTGCCTCTGCTTCTCAAGTGCCAGGATTAAAAGCATGTAGCACCACACCTGGCCTGGTCAACATATTTTTGAGGTACATCTCTGTTGTGTATATGTTTACACACCGCCTAGCTATGTTTCGGTCAATAATGGAACACATATGCAACAGTTCCACTCTGTAAGATTATGCTGCCCAGCAATGTCATAGACATCTTTATCTGTGCGAGTATACTATGTGATGTTGGTGAAATGATTAAATCACCCAAGTGTGTATTTCTTAAAACATGTCCTTTATCAGATGTGAATGGCTGAAACAATACTGTGGTATATGTATATGTTCCCCTTTTGAGTACGAGCCCATTGTACTAAGCTCATATCTTAGTAAATATTTGCATATTGTTGATGTTTTAGTGATTATAGCTAAATCTCGTATGAACATTTATTTAAGAGTCTATCTGTGGATATTTAGTTTTCTTTTTCTTTTGGAAAAATGCCAGGATTGGGAATGATCATCCCGTTCAATAAGTATGATTAATTTCATAAAACTGGCATATTCTTTTTTAATATTATTCTACTGTTTTAGAACCCCACTGACAACGTGTGAGAAGGTGATTCCTGTATACCACACCAATGCTTGACATTGATGGTCTTTTTAAAAAAGCTGTCCCAGTAGACGTGTGGTGGCGTCTCCCCGGAGATGTGTAGTGGCGCCTCACTGTGGTTGTACCATATGTTTCCCGTATTTCACTGACATCTTTGCAGGTCTGTATTGGACGTTCATAGTTCTCTCTGCTGAGGTGTCTGTTCAAATCTCTGACTTGCTTTTTTGTGTTGAGCTGAGTGCTCTTTATCTATTTTAGACAAAAGTCCTCTATCCGAGAGATGTTCTGCAAACATTTTCTCTTCATCTCTTCCAGATAGAAGAAGTCTTCTGTCAGAGATGCTCCACAGACATTTCCTCTGACTGATTTTGTCTATTCACTTCTCCGATGCTGTCTTTTAAATCAGTTATTATCACAGTATGTAGGATGGGACACATGTGATACACACAGGGGTGAGGGGCGGGAGGATGAGTCCTCTGCTCTTTCCTCCTTCACATGGATTCTGAGATTTGAACTCAGATCCTCAGACTTGCATTACTGAGCCACCTTGCTGGCCCCAGTGCTATCTTAAGTAAGACTTACCAAATTTTTTCTTGTATGGTTCATATCTTTTTTTAAAAAAAACTGTATATCTTAAGAAATACTGTCTATTCCCGAGAGGAGGTGATCTGAACATAACAGTAATTTTGAACAATTGCCATTTGGGTTGGCTCTCCATTCTCTGTAAAGATACTGCTGGCACATTCAGCCCATACCACACAGCCTAGTCCTCTCCACCCCGAAGCCCAAATCCAAATTCTTCTCTGTCAGCCAAATCCTAAAGCTCCCAGCTCAGTCTTGTATGACTCAAACTCACAGCTAGTCAAAAGGCTTCCCCAGAACGTATCTGGGATTAAAATAGTTATTCCCCTCTTTATGTTATATAGTCAACTCAAATCTTCTGGCCCAAGTATTTCATCAGTGTTTTGGAACGTTAGCCAAGCATTGTCTTTGACTAGAATATACCCGAATCCCTGAAGACCTTGGAAACTCCCTCAGTTCTTATCTGTGGGGTCCATGGTCCTGATGCTGATGTGATGTAGAGGTGATACACCAAGAAAACAGACCAATCAGCTGCTTCATTACAAGCACCACCTTTGTGTCCGCATGAATGATCCTCACCACAGACCCCATCCCCCCATGGTACAGAATGGTGTCTTGCCTATTTCCAGTTCCTAAGACCATTTTACTTATGCCTCTGGGAAAATCCAGATATCACGAGGTTAATCACAATGTAGGCCGTCAGTCTCAGTCTACACTTCTAAATTCCAGCTTTGTGCTTGACATGCGTCCTCCTTCAGATTGTTTGTCTTTTGTCAGGTTGCAGACTCTAGCATCACCTCAGAGGCCACAGGTCTCAGAAGAACCTGTCGTTCTTTGCGGTGGCTTTCCTCTTCAACTGCCCCATCACTCAACAGGCTTCACCTCTCGGGCTCCTTGGACTCTTTGATCCTCCTGTTCCATCTGGTACTAGAGGCTATTTTTTTTTTACAATATCTGGGATTTTTCCTTCTCCCGCCTCACCTCAGATCAACCTATCTTGTTCGAGTTCCTGTAGTGATTTTTGACCTGTTTTTCCTCAATCCTCTCTTGTCTCTCACTCTTTTGACCCGGTTATCAGCCCACAGCATTTTTACAGTGGGCAGAGCTTCCTATACTCATTAAACAGCTTAGCTTTGCCCTCTTGCCTGCCATTGACTGCCCATGACTGTGAGCCTTCCTGCCCCACCTACCAGGGTAGGTTTCCACTGGAAGCCCTGCCCTGGAGACAGTTCCCCAATCCCTCCCCACATGTACCAATCCACCCAGCCTGTGAACTGTTTACTGGCGTTATTAACTTCTCTCCAAGAACTTGAAATGCCACTTCTCACAGCTACGAAGTCTTCCCCTTCATCTGTCTTCTCTGCCTATTTCTCTGTTCTCTAAACTACTGATTCAACTCCAGTTCACTGAGCTTTGACTGCCGTATCTAGATCACACTTGAATATTTGTGCAAGTCCATGTGATAATTATGGAAATCTATGAAGGAAATGAGAGTAGCGCGCTGACCACAGAGTCCCTGCTATGCTTGGGCAGACACTGCGCCCTCGGGCACCAGGCCAGCAGATGTAGATTTTGCTCCTGCTCTTCGCATTTCTATTCCTATCCACTCATCTACACAGGGTCTGGAGACAGCAGGGAAAACAAGGGACTTGAATCTTGTCCAGTGCTCACCCCCGCGCAGTCACGTCAGAACTGGTGAGCTGGGGTGGTCTCAGTAGGTGCTAGCAGGACAACCAAGTCTTAGAGACAAGTAATCACAGAGAACTATGGAGGGGATTTCAGAAATGGTCCAACAGCTAATAACCAGAATCTGCTGAATGAGCCCTGCTGACGGCATTTGTCAGTCCTTGGTGAAACAGGACAGGCTGTTTATTAAGTACTGTCGTGCTGCAGGCTCAATGAACCTTCCTGATAACCCGTCCCTCTCTGTCTCATCTTCCTGCCTGGGCTAAAGAAGAAAAACATTCTTCAGTCTTCGTTTAAAAAAAAAAAAACCAGGATGATGACAAGATCTCTGGCCTCAAGGTACGGTGGCATCTCTCCAATTTCCCAACAATAAGACCAATGGACTCCTACCTCTACAGGTGGCCAGAAGACCAGGAGCCAAGTTCTGTCTCTACAGAGGCCTCTCTGTACTGCAGGGCCCTGGGCTGCAGCATCCCACTTCATCCTGCTGCTGGTACAATGTCTCTGTGAGTGAGAAGACCAGATTGCAGGCTGAGGCTCAGCACAGAGAGCTCTGCACCAAAAGGTCCCTCTTCCATGTGTCTAAAGGCACTCTCTAGTTCCGGAAGTGAAACGTGATAGTTTTCCTCCACACAAAAGCGTGGATTCAGAGGAGGCTTTAAAAACAAGTTTGCTTTAACATCCTCTGTCGCCCTTGACTGACCCAGTGAGGCAAGCAGAGAGGGTTCATATTAAATGTAGGACTGGTTTCTTGTAAACCCAGGAGAGGTCAAGTGATCTAGTGAACAGGGAGTGAGTCTCTCTGACAGACTATGGGTCCTTGAGTTTAGTCGCTCTCCGTTCATTTGAAAGAAGAAACAGTTAAAAGATCTTGAGAGGTGTAGCAGTTGCGGTGCAGCTTAGGGATGCCTGAGATTCTCTAGGACTTTCCTCTTCATGGGGCCAACTAATACTACCCATCTCTGACAGACAGCTGTCAGTCACGAAGCCTGGACTGTCTTATCATGTACTAGGTAGCCAGACTACAGAAACAGTTAAAATCATACAGCTAAGGTCATCCACACAGCCATACATCACATTGCAACCAACTTTATAAATTGATTATTAACTGTGGAGGGCTAGGACCCACACCAGCAAATGACAGTACTGTGCCTGCACACAAACACACACACACACACACACTTACATTAGGTACTTACAAGATTATCCCATTACCTTTGAGTATACTGAGGCATGGATATAAATAAGAAATAAAATGTCACTAAATGACATTTGCTTAGGGAGACTGCTGTGGTTTGAATACCCTTTCAAACTCATGTCAAAAATCTAATGGCCACTGTAACAGTTGAGAGGTAGGGCCTTCTGAAGTGACTAGGTCACAAAGAAGGTTCCCTCATGAACGACTGGATCCTAGAAATGGGGTAGTTATTCCAGGAACAAGTTCCCAAAGAAAGGGATGACTTTGATCTCGCTCTTTCCACTCTTTCTGTCTCACGTGGCCTCCCGTCCTTCCATGAGATAAAATAGCAGAAATGTCCCCACTGGCTGCTGGCACCATGCTTTTAGATTTCTTGGCATACAGGCTGGAAGAGCTACATTTCTATGTTTTATAAATTACCCAGCCTTGGGTATTCTGTTACAGCAATAGAGCTAGATTGAGAGCAAGACTGTGACACAAGGTGGGATCACATTAGGAGTGCTGCCTTGGTATTACACATGATCAGGAGATGCCCCTCCTCTCCAGGAAATTTGACTGAGGTGTTTGCTAGAGCCCTGGGCAGCTTAGCTGTCTCAGTACCGAGTGTCTAGAGATATAGGCCTGTTATTGTGGAAGCTGAGTGGTGTAACAGGCTGGATTGGGGTTTTGCTGCCTTTAGTGATTGTTTTATAGCCTTGAAATATGCCAATGTTAACAGAACCCTGTAAAACAATTGTATACACATCATACATCCCATGAAAGAAAGAAATGTTATTGCTTTGGATTTTACCTCAGGCTTTTTAAAAATATATAAATAAAGTAGAATGCTATGGTTGGAATATAAATTATTATTTCCCTTCCCAGTTTTACTTATTCTCATCATTCCCCCCTATAATTAACCTTTCCTTCTGTCTAAACTCAATGTCTATATTACATTTTTTTGGTTGTATTCCTTTCTATTTATGAGCAATGTATGATACAATATTGGTTTGTGCTTTTAAAACTTCTGTGCCAAATATATCATGTAGCACACATCTTTTTGGCAACTTGCTTTTTCCCTCTCTATTTTCTAAATGGTTGTTAGATTTTAGTTACTCTGAGGAAGTAACCAAGGAAGACTACTTTATAAAGAAAGAGATTTATCTTGACTCAGTTATGGCCATACAAGGTCCGATGGCCACTGCATAGACAATGGCAAGTGTCCCCTTGGCTGGATCCCACTGTGGCAGAAGTGGATATGTATCTACATTAGGTAGAACCTCTCTCCTCCTGGAAAAGCACTGGGATTGAATCTGGGGAGTCATTCAGAGATTTAACCTGCCAAATTTCTGAAGCCTAACCACTACTTTAAAAAAAATCATGTGTTTGGATATCTTAGCTGCATGTATGTCTTGTCTGCAGATGGCTGTGAACTGCCACATGGGCGCAGGTTCGCTGGGAGAGCAGCCTGTGCTATTAACTTCAAAGACATCACTCCAGCCCCTGTCCCCACCTCTAAGCCTCTTCGTCAGACTAAGCCTCTTTTAACCAATAACTCAAGACTTTGTGGATTAGAGTCTCCTATGAACTTGGTGATGAGGGATTGCGGTAGTCTGAATGTAATTACAATGGAGGACTGTTCCCTTTACCCCACATCCTCTCCAGCATAAGTTGTCATCAGTGTTTTTGATCTGGGCCACAGTTGGACCCTATGTGTTGTCACTGGTATAGTATGTCTATCACTTTCCATAATAATTCAAAAATTCACTCATGTCTTTACATAAACCTTCAGTTCATTTTTTTAAAATAACAAGTAACTTTATTGCGTAACGTCTTCATTTATTTTCTGTTGCTGTGATAACCTCGGGGAGAAAAGGGTTTGTTTAGCTTGTATGTCCCAGTCTGCAGACCATTGTTGAGAGGAGAAGCCAAAGCAAGGACTAAAGCAGAGCAGGAGCCTGGGAGCAGGAAGTGAAGCAGGGACCATGGACGAGTGCTGCTGGCTGCTGGCTCCCAATGGCTTGCTCTGCCTGTTTCCTTACACCTTTAAGGACCATCTGCCTGTGGATGCTCTCCAGGGGCCTGGGCCCTCCCACATCAATCATTAATCAAGAAAGTGGCCCCTCAGACTTGCCTACCGGCCAATGGAACGGAGGCATTTTCTTATTTGGAGCTCCCTCTTATCAGACAAGCCCATGTTGTATCAAGCTGACGGAAACTAGCCAGCACCCAGGAATGTAGCACGATTGTCCACTTACTTATTGCACTAATTTCTTTCTTTGTTGCTGGGACATAATACTCCAATGAAAGCAACTTCAGGGGAAAAAGCCTGTTCTGATTCACAGTAAGGTTGGTGATGGTGGGAAGTAAGCCCAGCAGAAGCAGTAGGTCGTGTTATGTCTGCAGCCAGAAGAGAGCTGTGACGCTTGAGTGGGGCCCGGTTCCCTTCTCCGCTTAGTATAGCCCAGTATCCTATTCAGGAATGGTGCCACCTCAATCACCACCATCAAGTTCATCTCCCACAGGCATGTCCAGAGGCCCATCACCCAGATGTCCAGAGTCTTGCAGGTTGACAGTTACCAATAACCATCCCATTGTTTCACATTGAAGACAAACATAGAGTGTACTGGGTGGTTTTGCGTATCAACTTGACACAAGCTAGAGTCATCAGCGGAAGGAGCCTCAGTTGAGAAGATGCCTGGATGAGACCTATCTGTGAGGCATTCCCTCATTTAATGATTGGCGGGGGAAGGCCTATGGTCAGTGGTGCCATCGCTGGGCTTCCGGTCCTGGGTTCTATAAGAAAGCAGACTGAGCAAACCATGGTAAGAGACCAGTAAGCAGCTCTTCTCCGTGGCCTCTGCATCAACTCCTCCCTTCAGGATCCTGCCCTGTTTGAGTTCCTGTCCTGACTTCTTCAGTGATGAATAGCAAACCTCAAATGTGAGCCTAATAAACTCTTTCCTCCCCAACTTACTTTTTGGTCATGGTGTTTTGTGGAAGCAATAGAAACCCTAAGGTTGGAAGAGGGCAGCCTGTACCAGATTAAAGAAGGCTTCAAGTAGCATCTCTGGCATTTGCCTAAGATCAGATACAGGAGATGACCTCACAAGTCTGGAAAGCTGAAGGCTGGAGGCAGGCAGATCAGCCAGGAAGTTCTTGTAGAATCTCCCTGGGAGATGTTGTAGTCTTGAACTGGACAGCTGTAGCATGGCTGAGGAGTACAAAATAAATATGGAAGATTGAAGAGGCAAATCACGGACTATGAGAGATAAATATGGGAGGTGAGGCAAAGGCAGGAGCCTCACACAGAGTCTGGGATGCAGCTGAGGGCCTGACGGAAGTAAGATTATTAACACCTAAAGTGTCAGAAGAGCGGCAAGTGTAGTCTTGCCAAGATGTAACTTGAGGTTACCTAGACTTTCTAGTTAGATACCCCTGGTAGCAGTTAAGTACTGAAATTTTAAGTGGAAGAGAGCATGTTTTTACCATAGGTGTTGATAGGCATGTAAGGATCACCTGGAGCTAGCTAGGCCTCTGGACATGTCTGTGAATTATCTTCATTACGTTTAATCAAGGTGGAATGATGTGTCCACTGTGGGTGGAGTCATTCCTTGGCTTGGGTCCTGGACTATACACTTGGAGCAAGGGAGAAGGAGCAGCAGCTTGTATTCATTTTGCTTTGCTTCTTGACTTGATACCGTGTAGTCAACACCCTCAAGCTCCTGCCCACTTCTTCCCCACTATGGCAGAATGAGACCCGGATGTGTGATCAAAATAAACACTTTCTCTCTTACATTGTTTTTGACAGGGTATTTTATCAAAGCCACGGAAAAAGTAACTGAGACAGCCTCACTCAATAGTAGTGAAAACCAGGAAAAGGCATGTGCTCTGATCTCCTAGAGACGGTTCTTGGTCTGCTGAGCAAGAAATACAACCAACTTCAACTTCAGTGTGGACCAGATGACAAGGCCTTGAAAGGGACCACAAATGAACCAAGCAAATACCCTGGTTGACTGACTGAGCTCCTGCCTTAGCAGTGAGAAATGTCTCAAATGCCATGTTCAACCTCTGTTTCATTCTTCCTCCAGGGTTTTCCTGTTCTGCCCTCTGAAAGCACAGGAATGCTGCTGCTTGAGATTCGGAGGATTGACGTGAGGCAAAGGTCATGCTTCTTTAGTTCTCTCTGCTTGCCAGAAAGATCTTGCAATTTCTCAGTGGAGAAGCAATTACAAAGCCAGACTTAGATGGTCCAAGAATGTGTTTTTCCCTCTTATATGCCCAGCAGGAGTCCTAGCCCTCTATATTCACACCTACATTTACCACATTTTGTATCCATCAGTTAAAGTTAAAGAAAAATTTATTTGCTTATATTAGTGCTTCTTGATACATTGACATAATCCAACTTATTCTAAAAATTCATGCAATGGTTCAATGATCATCTACTCAGATTTAACTAATCTAAGTGTCCCAAGGCTGGTGTGCATGGTGGTTTTAAGTATCAATTTGTCCAAATCTGAATTTAGCTGAGAACTTGAGAGGCTTAATGGAGGAAATAGCTAGATCAGGTCGGTGTGTATGTTTGTCTGTGAGGAACTGTCCTGATTGTTGATGGTTTGGGAAGCTCCTCCGTGGGTGGCGCCATTCCCTGAGCAGGCGGTCTAGGACGGTAGGGGAAAGAAGCTCGCTGAGCATAAGCAACACAGCAAACACAGGCATGGACGCGTCCGTTTCTTTCTGCTCTTGACTCTGGGTGTGATGTGACCAGCGGATTCAGTTCCTGCCTTAACTTCCCATGAGGATGGATGGGCTGCGCCCCGAAACTGTAAGCTAAATAGGCCCTTTCCTCCCCTAAGTTGTTTTCAGTTGGAGTGTTTTAGAACAGCAACAGAAATGAAACCTGAACGTTTGGGAAGGCAGAAAGCACAAAGACTCCCTTCGCTGAGTTGAGGAGGCTCAAAGACAAGGCACAGTCGTCGGCTCTGTGGTGGAAACTCACGGCTGGATAGTAGCACAGCAGCAAGGCCGCCTGTGAGCGGGATCATGTGGCAACACAGGAAGCCAGGGAGGAGGCAAGGGCTATATTATCCTTTCTGTGGGACTAACTGGGATCTAATGAGAGCTACAATAATTCCTTCCAGCTGCATTACTGCCTAATCACCTAATTACTCTGCATTAAGCTCCACTTTTTAGAGGTTTCCCTGCTTTCTGCCCTCATCACTCTGAAGACCAAGCTTCTGACACATTTACCCTTGGGAACCTACTTAAATCGTATTTGAATCATAGCAAACCTTGTTCAGAAATCACTTGGGTTTTTTTTTATTTGTTTTGGTTTTTATAACATTCCACATGATTCTACTGCATAGTCAGGCTTAACTACTGACTTGTGAATACATATATAGTGCTGATTATATTTTATGCAAACCATAAAACCTTGCTTGTCTGTTGCCTCTTCCATGTGTATATCATGAAGTTCGGTGGTTATCTGGTTTTTAGGTAGGATATTGAAGGAACTACTCACTTGATTGATATTCTATAGTACTAAAACGTGATCATTGAGACTCCTTGAATTCAACACCTATATGTAAAATGAGGGCCGGCTTGTTGGGGTTTCTGTCCCACCCAGTACCCCACAACCAGCAAGCCCCAAAGAAAATCACACACAGGACTCCATAAGATTATAAACCGATTGGCCCATTAGGTCAGGCTACTTATTAGTTCTTATAACTTATGTTACCCCATTATCCTTATCTACATTAGCACATGACTCCGTATCTTTTTCAGCTGGGCAGGTTACATGCTGCCTCTTCGGTGATCTGCACAGGAGTGGCTGAGGGAGCTTTCTCCTCCCTAGCCTTATCCTATTCTCATTGCCCCGCCTCTACTTCCTCTCTGGTTGACCCGCCTATACTTCCTGGCTGGCCAATCAGCGTTTTATTAAAATACATGATTGACAGAATACAGATAATTCTCCTGCACCATTATTCCTAGAAGTTTCCCCTCTTTTGGTCTCATCATGTAGGTTAGCCTAGCCTTGAACTCATCACCTTCTTGCCTCAGCCTCCCTAGTGTGCATGATTTTAGTCATGTACACCCAGAATATGAATATTATTGACTTGAGTGTTTGGTATGATAATGGCTTCTAACTGTATTCATCTTTTCTGTCAGACATGTTCATAAGTGCTGAACTCATATACTATTATTTGTTGGTGAGCTCAATTTGTGTTTGATCTGGGCTTAGGGTGAGAGCACAGGTGTGAAATGAACTAGAAGTTTAATTTTTTTCTTTTTTCCCCACACCAACAGCATCTCGTTAGGTCAAAGCCCTTCAAGCCAGGTTCTGATGAAATGCCCCAGTTACCAGTTAATTGCAAGAGAATGGGTGCAATTGGCCCATTTGCCTTCTACATTCCAAGTTGGGGGCTTCAAATGAACAAGAATAATTCTAGCTCCACTGATAGTTAAATGTCAGGCTAAAGGTGGCTGATGACATTGTAAAGTAGGTCCTCGGCTTTGCTCTCTTAACACAGGGCACCAGAAACTAAGCGCTAATAGGATACTTTGAAAGCAGGCTGTCACAGCAGAAAGCTAAAATCCAACAGTACAAAGGCACGTGGATCCACACTTTCCAAGAAAAATATTTCACGAGATTCCTTAATTAACATCATTAATAATAATTAACCCCGTGGGCACAATGACTCACATATTGGTAAAAATACTCGTGATTTCATCTGGGTCTGCTGCCTTCTTTCCGAGGCTGCAGGCGACTCTCTTCCCTGGTACATTTTCCTGCTCGCCTGGCAAGCTGGAAGACACAACACTCCGGTGCTCCCTCCGTGATGCTTTGGAAGACTTGGAGTGAAAACCAGATGTGGCATAAAAGCCTGACCTCTCCTCACACCAGCCCACTGTGTTCCTGGAGGAGACACGTGAAGCAGAGCTCACACCCTGGACTGGTTAGCCAGCAATAAATAATGCAGGGTCTACTCACTCCATTGTCTTGCTCAGGGAAAAAAAAAATCAATCTATAGGGCTCAAAATTATTATTCACCTAAATGCATGGATCAATTAATACACATTGTTTACTCAAGGGCTTCAGTCAGATTTCAAACAACACAGAAATTATGACACCTCCAGGGGTCAGATGCACAAAGGGTGTGCAGAATCCTCCCATTTTCTCATTTTTGGTGTAGATTTGGTTGTGAGGAAGGAAATACCATGCAGTTCACAGTCCATATGATTATACCAGATTACCCCTCCCCTACTTGCCTATAGAAATTCAAGATAAATTCAATAGGCAGTATTGTTCTTTTAAAAATAATGCTGCTGGCCCAGCAGCAGAAGACTAACAAGCAGGGTGTATGAGCTATTTTTTTGGGGGGGGCTTAGGTGGGGAAAAAATCACAAGGATTAGGAATCTGTCTCTTAAAGTAACAGCCCCAAGAAAGGGCTGTCTGTGGATAAGAACAACACTGCTCCACAGGACTCTGCTCCCAATCTAGCCATTTCTTTTTTCTTTACTTTGCTTTGGTTTTTTTTGTTGTTTTTCTAGACAGGGTTTCACTGTGTAACCTTGGCTGTTCTGGAACTTGATCTTTAGACCAGGCTGGCCTTGAACTCACAGAGACCCACCTGTCTCTGCCTCTTCCTGGTTGAGATTAAAGGTGTGCACCACCACAGCCTGGCCAAATCTGGCAATTTCTTCTGCAGTAACTCTAACCTCCACATGGGAACCCTAGGTAATTGGGATTCAGAGATTTGTGAGATTAGAATCCACTGCCAAGGTCTATGTCATTTACTTCACTAATCGGAATGGTAAAGCCAGTCCATGTGAACTGCTGACTCTTGCATGGTATGTCAAATGCTGGAGGTGGTCACCCAGAACATGTTTTCAGTAGTTAGCTACTCAGTCCCCTGGCCTCTGGAGCACTGGCTACTGAAGCCTCCCAGCTGAGTGGCCCTCTAGGCGATGTCAGCAGCTGAGAGGAACTGCCTTGCTCCTTGTTCTGCCCCCTCCTTCCTCAGGTTGATCAGTGGGGCCAGTGGAGGTGGTACACTGGCTCCAAACCCTCCCTTGATGTTGGAGCACCTGTTGCTATGGCACCACTGAACTTCTTTCTGCTGTTCTGTCTCCTGACCAGCCTGTTCCTCAGCATGACCCAAATCAACCTCCTGCAAATAAATCTCCACCTGTAAGTTTGTTCCCTCAGGAGCAAACCTAGCTAGGCAGCATCCCAGCCATCCTGTAAAGAAAGCAGGCCATGACTTGGCTCCTGGAAGAGTCTAGGTTACTGCATTTGGTGTGTCCAGATAAATAGCCAAATGCTGGAAAATTTCATGCTTGGACCACTGAAGTTTGTTCATCATCTGTTAGATGTCCTGGAATTGAGCTTATTTCAAACACTGTAGTGTCATCTTTTTGTGGAGATATATATGTATGTATATGTATATATGTATATCCTTGCGCTTATTTCTAGTGTACATTGTTTAAAGCAGATTAAATTCTTCAGGTCTTGGACACAGCATGTTGGAAGCACTCTACAGAAATCTGTGTCATAACTTTAGTTTTACTGGTGATTTTATTTTACTTTTTTACTTTAGTCAGTATATATCTTTTCATCCCACTTACTCCAGGTCTTACCACTTTGCCGTTATGATTAAGGATATCATCACTGAACATTCAGACAACATAACTCACATCAGCATATATTCACATTCAAGATCGCCTGGATATCCGCCCTGTCCCGACCGTCTGTTGTGTGTAAACCCACAGTTCTTGTGTGACATAAACTTCTCTATGCAGCGTTTTCCAAATGAGGAAATCTGCTCAGGGCCATATACACGTCTAGGAAGGAACACAGCCAGATTTGGGAGGTCAAGAAACTTTGCTTCAGAATCTGTGTCATTGGCTGCTTCGCAAAATGCTGGGCTATTGCTTGGAGTAGACGCCTTGCTTACCTAGCATGTTCAAGGTCCTTGGGTTCAGTTCCTAGGACCACATACAACACACCATAGACATAAAAACTTGACCAGCTAGTGTGTTCAAAGCCCTTGGATTCAGTTCCTAGGATCACATATATCATATAGACACAAAAACTTGACCAACTAGTGTGTTCAAGGCCCTTGGATTCAGTTCCTAGGACCACGTACAACATATAGACTTAAAACCCTGACCAACTAGCAGTTTTGACAAAGAGATGAAAAGAATAGCAGGGACAGGAAAACCAAATCAAAAATGTTAGCTTTCATTCATCTTTTAATTAAAACGTCATTGTATGCTTGGCACTATAAGGAAAATAAAAATTTTGTGGTATGGTCAATATCCTCAGAATCTTAGAATCTCCTGGGAGGGGCTTAGATATTACTATTGAAAAGATAAGAAGAAGCAGCTATTAAATTCTGTATTAACATAATCAGAAGAATGAGTAACAAACAAAAATGTGAAGAAACAGCAATCCTGCCCCAACCCCATTCTTATGACATGAAAACAGAAGAAAGAGACACGCGTCAACATCCAGAGGAGGAGTGCTTCTGGGGTGTTTGACAATGCTGTGGAGAACCAGGTGCAGAGGGCTCATCACGTTCAGGCTGAGGCCAAGCTTTTTGCCTTCCAGGCATTCTTTTTTCTTTTTTCTTTTTCTTTGTTTTCCATCTAACCCTCACAGCTAGTGTACAAACTTGAAGGCATGACAGTTCCTGTTCTTAAGGGAAGCTGTGTCCCAGACTCTGGAACCCCTAACCTTTTAGAGACTGGTGGTTTGGATGTAATTGTCCCCTTAGCTCATAGGGAGTGGCACTATTAGAAGGTGTAGCTTTGTTGGAGTGGATATGGGCTTATTGGAAGAAGTGTGTCACTGTGGGGGTGAGCTTTGAAGTTTCCTATATTCAGGATACCACCTAGAGTCCACTTCCTATTTCTTTCTGATCAGTGTGTAGCTAGCACCATGTCTGCCTGCACGCCACCACGTACCATCATGATGATAATGAACTAAACCTCTGAAAGCTGTCACCCCAATTAAATGCTTCCTTTATAAGAGTTACCATGGTGATAGTGTCTCTTCACAGCAATAGAAGCCTAACTAAGACAGAGGCCACCCCCTTTCCCTGCCAATTCCCAACTGGAAGGTAGAGCTAGTCTTCACCACAGAACCTCATGGGAGTAGGTAGTGAGGCTACTAACCAGTCTGCTGGGTTGATAGGGCTGTGAGGAATTCCCATGACCACAAGACTGGTGTGCTTCCTTCTCATCAGTGGGAGTTCTGACTCTTTAAACTGATGCCGGAGCTGGGGGGTGGGTGGCTCAGCAGGTCGATGGTGAACTGGAAGGGACCTACACAGTGGAAGGAGAGAACCGACTCTTGCAAGTGGTCCTCCCAGTGGTCCTCCCATCTCTCTGTTCATGACGTGCCTGCCCACCTGCACACACAATAAGTAAATAAATGCTTAAAAAGTTCAAACTTGATATGGAAAAAATAAGGCAATGTCAATTTAGTATTAGGATGGACAAAATTCGGATCTGCTGTAGGCTATATGAATCCTAAGTTTTATGGGATGCCTTAGAAATAACAAAGATCTGGATTAAGAGTGGTCTTCCACTTTAAATGATTTAATTAAGAAAAATTCCCTCACAGATGTATCCAGCCGTTTGTGTTTTAGGTAATCCCAATTGTAGTAAAGTTGACAGCTAAGAATAGCTCTCACACTCAATGATGGCTCTTGAGAAGAAACTGCCTTTACCCTGCAGCCCACATCACACCTTCCAACATTCCAGGTGTTTCTGTGGAGGCCCGAAAATAGGAGCCTATTTTCACGTTGACCAAAGGTCCGAGAGTTGGAACTTACCTCTAGTTCCTTCAAGGTTATAGTACTTCTACCTCAAACAAAGGACTCACCTAGATATAGATCAGAGAGTTCTGCTCTCTCAAGGTTATTGTCCACAGGTGTAGCTAATATTTAGAGCTTGTATTTCAAGGAATAGAGAAGTAAATATGTTCCTATCTCAAAGAAAAGTCTAAGGAGCCAACTAAGTTCCAGTTCCCTTAAGGAGATAACTTTGGATTCCACCTACAGAATTTGGTTTGCCTACAGAATGTTTTGGTCTAGGCTGTGAGCGCGACTTGTTTCGTTCTAGTAACAGAATGTTTAACTATGAATGTAGCCTATGACCTTCAACTGGTGTGTCCATTTCCTTGCTTTATGTTACTGCAGTCTTTTGTCTTACTCCTACCTTTTGGGGCCAGGGGTATTTTAAGCAATTGGAAATTAAACATGGGCTAATTTCAGTACTCACTGTAATTCCCTCCTGATACTATTCTATATGTTTCTCTGTTTTATTATTTTCATTAATGTCTTTACTATATTTCTAAATCCCCACGCCTCTACCCTGGCAAGAGGTATTTTTGTTGGACTGGTCCCTGACAGGTTTCTCTGGACTGCGACTCTGTTCCTCTCTTAGTGTCTATGGTGAACACTGATGTTACCCTGATATACTGAAGATGACCTGTGGCCCCTTTAACTGCAGCATAGCCTGCAGCCCTTCTGCAGGGAGGGCTTTTTTTTTCTAGCCTAACAAAGAACTTTTACTTCTCCCACTAGTGGAAAAAAAATGCAGAAACTTCTGTTTTTAAATCATATGGTTTAAAGGTGTTAAACTCATTTCTGCTGGTATATAGCTATAAAATTCAAATTTTTATATGTAAAGTATTGCTTTATTTGGTAGAGGAGAAAGAACAGAGGACCTGTATTCTGTATAAATGCTATTTGAAAATACCATTAAGTCTAATATTTAGCTATAAAAATTTTGATGACTATTTAGAAAAGCCCTGGTACTTATCTCTGCAGTTTTAATCAGGACAAAATACATGCAGATGCACCATCGCTTCTACTTTATTCCCTCCAAACCTCAAAACGACCAATAGTTATCTTTGACTCTTCTTCTTTGCCCTCCTCCTTCTTTCTGATTGCCTGGCTGGTTCTGCTCCACAGTGTCAAAACAAGGAAAATGGACTCTCTCATTCCCTTAGAGTATCTTTGGGTTCTGAAATAACAGTGAGATTGCTTCCTGACCTTATATTGTTCTAGTATTTCTACCTCTTGTTCTTGGTTTCTAATGACATTTGACATTGCTTTTCTATATAGTCCATTCTCTATATCAAAACCCTACCAGTGCCTGCCCTCATGGAATAAAAGAACTCTTTAACTTTGATAATCAGACACAGCAAATGTTTAACAAGGCAAATCCAGGGTGAACACGTGACTTTCAGCTAGAAGCTGGCAGGTGATGAAGTTGGTACCCTGAAATGCCCAGACTTGCCCTTGGTAGCTGCTCAAGTTTAGTTCTGCATGCTTCAGAAAGTGGTGGCATCTCCTGCAGAGATCCCCCATGGATGATGGGCAGGGTGTTCCTCTGAAGAAGCCCACCAGAAATAATCTGGAAACAGTCAATAATGTTTTTCCTCCAAGGAGTATTATCAGCTACCATAGAAGAATCACTAACCAGGCAATTTCCTTCATTTTGGCAATACCCCAGATCTCCACAAATGGCCCAACTGGAGGAATCTGACTCCACACAACTGAGTGTTGTGGTTACTGTTTTTGTTTGTTTATGTAGCTCGGGCTGGCATCAAACTCTTGATATCCTTGCCACAGCCTGGGGTTAAAAGCATATCCAGCTGCAATTACTATTTTTCATCTCTTCCAGTTTTGAGGATAACCACATGAGCACAAACAAGAAAGAGGAACGCCATAGCTCACATCCTCAGTCCTAGAAGAATCTGGGTCGTCACAATCTGACAAACTCAAGGGAGGTTATTCAGCCTCGTAGGATTCTAGCCTAAGGAACATTCTTACCAGAGGTGAAGAAGATGAATACCAAACTGCTTACTGTGTTCTCCCAGAGGTTGGGCAATGGCCGTGTTTGAGACGGGTCTGAACTAAGACTTCTTTCCCTTAAAGGAACCTGAGTAGCCCTTCTAGGGCGTGGATGGTCTTCCCCAGTGAAGCTAGCATGATGTGGACACTTTGCTTCACAGAACAGGAGTGGAGAAAAGAAAAGGCTTTGAGGTCAATTGGCCCAGTGAGAGCAAGGCTGGCCATTGGAATCAATGACCAAATTCTAGGGTCACAAGCCGGCCCAATCTCCTTACCCGAGAAGAAAAAGGGACAAACCTCCCTCTAGGTCTTTCTTTTCTCATAGGTGACCGGCACTTCTCCACACAGAAACTCTCAAGAACACTATTATTTCTTCCTACGGTGACCTTCTAAGACTGTGGTCTCACAAGGTGCTCCATATTGGTGGCTTTCCCAGCGTGAGTTTACTGTCTCATAATGCTGGGCGCTGGAAGACTGAGTGTTCGGTGCTGACATGTGTCTTAGCTATGTTGCTCTTGCTGTAATGAAACACGACCAAGGCAATTTATGGAAGAAAGAGGTTATTTGAGCTCGTGGTTCCCGACGGTGAGCCCACAATGTCAGGATAGCATGGTAGCAGCTGGAGCAGTAGCTGAGAGCTTACCTCCTGAGATAGAAGAATGAAGCAGAGGGTGAACACTGGGAATGGCATGAGTCTTTGGAACTTCACAGCCTATGCCTAGTGACAGATTTCCTCAAACGAGACCACACCTCCTAAGCCTCATCTAAACAGCACCACCAACTTAGGGCCAAGTGTTTTAAATATAGAGTCTATAGGGGACATTATTATTTAACCCCCCCCCCACAAAGGGACAGGTTTGTTCTGTGGGTATAGGGTATGCCTTTCTCTTGGCTTGTAGATACTCATCTGTAGGTACACAGGTCTTTTTCCCTTTTCTTCCTGGCGATTCGCAGGGCCATTTGACCTCTGGCTCCCTGGAGATTCTGCACTAGCACTGGCTTGAGGGTATAGTTTAGAAAGAACTTGGCTCTCTTTTGTTATGGTAATTCCACCTGTGAACAAGGTTCCAGCTGCGGGCCTATACGCCTGCCACGCCTGGCTCCCCCAGCTGCTTCTGGCCTGAGGCACCGGACACCTGTAATCTTCTTCTACTGCTCCTGATGGGAGGGGGCCGTGCCCTTTTGCCCCCCGTTGCCCACTAATATAAATACCCGACTTGAGTTTAATAAAGTGGCCATTTACTCTTTGGTGAATGAGCAGGTCTCTTGTGTGTGTCTGTTTAAACCCTTAGGACAGTCGTCCATTCTCGTGGACTCGAGTCAGGAAAAGCGCGCGCTTGGATCGGGTGTGGGTATTCACAGAAAAGTGCGGAGTCTAACACTCATCTTCAGTTCCTCACACTGTGTCCCTCTCCCCAACTGCCCTCCTCTCTGTCCCAATGTGCTCTTTAATAGGAACTCCTTTCATTAATGGAATGGAGTCCGTTTTAAGGGCCTCATTTTAATCTGAGAATATCTGTAAAGACTTAATCTCCAAATAATGTTACCCTAGGTGTGGTTTCTTTCTTGAGTCAAGTGTTCAAAGAAAAGCCAGTTTACTAAACATAGCAATTCATCAGCTTACACAGCACCGCCAGACAGCAAAATGTCTCCCTCCATTGTACGCGTGCTCTTTGGAAAGCATCGCTTGCAGTAGCTGCCCCCCGTCAGGCTCCTCCCAGGGCTGCTAATTATAAACAAGGCTTTGGGGGAAGGAAATTCACAGCTTCTTGCCTGCTTGTGGGTCCTGCACCTCAAAGAGAGCCTCTTTCAGGAACGTGATAAACAGGCTCATTTGCACATGTTCCCTGTCGGGATTGTTCAGCGATCCAGAGCTCCTGTCTCCAAATATTTACAAAATACTATTTATCAGCGAGGGGGGGAATGCTTCTGCTCCGCCATGTCAGGCATGTGGCAGCAGCATGAAGCAGAAGATAAATTGTGTGGGGCGTTTCCAGTTGGATGGAATGCCAGCTGTAATTATCTTTAATCAGATGGAGAGTTCCCTCGGTGATACCCGGCCATCTAACATTGGAAAATAATTCTGCCAGCTCTCCTCGTGGTCTGATGCTGTTTCCACAGATGGTCTGCTGGAGGCTCCTGGTCTTCAGCACACTGTCTCTCTTTTACGCTCCCCTTCTCTCTATCTATGAGAATGTCCCATCGCACCCCTACATTCTGACTGTTGATCACAGGTAAATGTAAATATAAAAACTTAGAAAGCATTTGGGGCACAGAAATCTTTTACACTCACATGGAATTTCAACACGTTTCTTGATATTTTTTGTATCTACCGCCTTCAAAAGGGAGTCACAAAAACCACTAATAAACTGAGATCAACCTTGATCTCTGACATTAAGTGCATTTGTGTGAGGCTAGAAGGTGAAAAGTATTATTGGGGTGGTAATGACAATGTTACGCTCACACATATCTCAAGGAAACAAAGTATTTCCTAGCCAGCTGTGACCTGAATAATAATAATTATTGTATTATTATTTTGTATTTTTTGAGACAGGGTTTCTCTGGGTAGCCCTAGCTGTCCTGGAACTCACTCTGTAGACCAGGTTGGCCTTGAGCTCACAAAGATCTGCCTACCTCTGCCTCCTGAGTGCTGGGATTAAAGGTGTGTGCCACCACCGCCCAACAGCAGGACAAATTCCTATCCCATCCAGGGGGATCTAAAGAGTTTTTAGGATAAAGTTGCAGGAGAAAACCGAGATTGTGTCAGAGACAACAAATTCAAAAGTGCAACACGAACTGCAGGGTCCCGACATCGTCCAATGCCAAGGTTAATTCTATGGGCTATTTGATCTTCGGGCACACAGTTCCTTATACTCATTCCTCCTGACCATGCCTTCCAACAGATGACACATCTCACAGTCTGCCTTTGCTAATGAGGAAAAGGCCCAAGGCTACCCAACATGGAAGCTCACTAGAGGTCCCTCAGTTATAATCTAGCCACCAACTGGTAATTCTGAACAATAGGGAAATTTGCGGTTTTATAGTTTTGGCAAATAACTCAGAGGAATGACTGTGTTGGGAACTCTAGCGCAGAAAGGTCCTTTTAATTCTGTTCACTTATTTCACCTCTTGTTTGAACACCTTATGAAAGCACTGTACCAGGGACAGGCGTAAGCACTTAATATATTCTAACCCAGTGAATACTTACAAGCAACTTGTTAGGTAAATTTTATTATCATCTCTATTTTATGGAAGAAAAAAGAAACTAGAAAAGTTGATTACTTGTCCAAAGTCATAAAAGTGAATCTTTGGTTTTGATGTTCTCTGTCCCAGAAGGGCTCATGGACCAGAGGTTTGTTCTCTGACCTTTAGGAACTGGCCTGGTTGAAGATCCTTAGCCACTGGCAGCGTTCTCTTGAAAAGTGTTATGTTTTTCTTAAGGAATCCTGCTGTGGAATATTCCTTGACAGTGTGTGAATATATGTCACTGTGATTGGTTTAATAAAGAAGCTGACTGGCCAATAGCTGGGCAGAATAAGGTTAGTCAGGAGAAGCAGACTAGGAGAATGTTGGGAGGAAGGAGGGCGGAGTCTAGAGACGCCAGCCAGTCCCTGAGGAAGCAGGATGTGTGGAAAATGAGGTACCACACCATGAGCCACATGACAAAGCATAGATAAGAAATATGGGTTAATTTAAATGTAACAGTTACCTAATAACAAGCCTGAACTGTATTGGCCAGGCATTTATATTAAGTCTCTGAGTCAGTTACTTGGGAAGCAGCTGCTGGTTATTTGGGAACAGGCAGTCGGGACACGGAATCTCCAGGAGAACCCTGGTTAGTTCTCCAGAAGAATTATGACGACTGAAGAACACGTTCTCAGAATTTGCTGTTGATTGGTGTACTGTCTAGTTTTGTGGGGTTTTTGTTGTTACTGTTTTGTTTTGTTTGTTTGTTGCCAACCCGACACAAACTAAGGTCATCTGGTAAGAGAAAGGAGACTTTAAATGCCTCCATCAGGAGTGTCAGCAAATTTATGGGGGCAATTTCTTGATTAATGATTGATGTAGAAGGGCCATGCCCATTGTGAACGGTGGCCCTGGGCTATGTATAATGGCAAGCTGAGAAAGTCATAGAGGGGAGGGCAAGTCCGCAAGCAGTGTCCCTCCCCGGCTTCTCCTTCAGTTCATGCCTCCAGGCTCTTGCCTTGAACTCCTGCCCTGACTTCCCTTGGCGTATGACTGGGACAAGTAAGTAAACCAAATAGACCCTGTCCTTCCCAAGCTGATTTTGGCCGGAAAGTTTTATCACGGCAATCAAAGGACAGGGAGGACAGAAATTGGCTCTAGCGAGTGGACTATTGCTGGGAGAGACCCAACTGTTGGGGGAAGACTGAGAGCGTTCATAACTTTGGAAGTAGTTAGAGGTGGAAGGGACTCTTCCTTGGAGCTGAGGGCTCTTGGAAGACAGGAAAGTTGAGATGGGTAAGGACAATGGAATCGGCTTATGACATCTCAGAGGAAAACAGCCTATTAGAGCCATTCATGTGATATATTTGAGTTAAGAATCTTTGGTTCGTGGTCAGCTGAGGCTAAAGAATCAGCTGTGATTAACAAGAAACCAGCACCATTAAGGTGAAATCTTTGCTTTACTGGGAAAATTGATGCTGGTCAGCTGGAGCCAAGAAACTGTTGGTGATCAAGAAGAAACCAGTATCGTTTAGGTAAAATCTTCTGGGCAGTAATTCCTTGAAATCAGAAAGTCGAAGCTGGGGTCCAGAAGGTACCTTGTGCTGGAAGCTGAATTTGTTAATATGTCATAGTAGTACTAGTTTTGGTGGCATGAAAGCTGTAGTAGTAAAGGGGTTACAGCCCTCTAGGAGGCCACCGGTAAAGGTGCAGTCCAACTGCAATGGAAACCACAGGATTGAAAGTGTTATGCAGAAAAATTGAGTCTTGGCCCCATATAGCTGGGTTGGAGTACCTAAGAAGAGGCCCGGAGGCCTTTGGTGAAGGCACAGATCCGTGGCAGCAGAGGCTCAGGAGCGTGGGCCATCTGCAGTAGACAGAGGCAGGTGCGGAGTGAGCCAGCCTGAGCCTATGCAAAGAGCTCGGCTTCCTGCGGATGGCAAGGCTGAAGAAGTGGACGCGCTCAAGACCTCCGGGTCCCAGAAGATTGTGAGCCTAAGGAAGTGCGTGCTGAGCTTTTTACATCATTGACCTTTAATTTTGCTTTAATCTGATTGCAATGGTACCCTATTTCATCCCTCTGGAAATAAAGTAGGAAACTTATTTTAAATTTTACAGGAGTCCGCGATTAAGAGACTTTGGATGTTTAAAATGACACTGGGCTGGTAAAGTGGCGAACATATTAAAGATCGTGGGACTTTTAAGGTTATACTGTGCTTTATACTGTGATCTTGACCTGAGATCTTGGGGGAGAAGCAAAGAAAGGAAGTAGGATGGTTTACTTATGATGTGTTTGTTTATCAAGCTGACAGGTGCTGGTTAGTGTTTTCACCAGCTTGTCATTAGCCAGAGTCATCTGGGAAGAGGGAACCTTACCTGAGAAGCTGTTCCCTCAGACTGGTCTCTAGGCAAGTCTGTGCAGTATTTTCTTAAGTAATGATTGACTCAGAAGCACTTTGGACAGTGCCATCCTGGACCACCTGGTCCTGGTGAAAAAGCCACAGAAAACAAGTCAGTAAGTGGTGTCCCCCTGTGGCTCTGCTTCACTTCCTGCCTTGAGTCCCCGCCGTAACTTCCTCCAGGGAAGGCTTGGGACACGGCAGGCACAGAAACAGAAAAACACGAGAGGCTTAAATGTTGTGTTGTTGTTGTTGTTTTTAAGGTGGCCTGGATGGAACCCATAACCTCCCACATACTAGGTAAGTTCTCAACCCTCAGTGCCTCCCCTCCCTCCTCCCCCCCCCCCCCCCGAGTTTGGATGTGTTGGTCTTAAACTTTTAAAAACAGCATTCCAAATATGTTAGGATCTTCTTAAGCTCTACAAACTAGAGACTTGAAAATTGAGGTGGTCTTTTTCTCTGGATCTCTGATAGATTCTTTGAAGCTTCAGATGCATTTCTTTAACACTCAAAATTGTGTTTTTATTTGGTTTGCCTAGGTCTATTGTCTCCCATCCCAGAGTCCCCCAGCACACTTATTCAAAGGCGAGACTGCAGTCCTCTTTCAGAGAGCAAGCAGGAGAGATCCCCTTGATGTAGCTGGTGAGAGATGCACTGTGAAGACAGCCAGCACCTCGCCCCTCCACTTCTAGCACCCTGCCCCTCCACTTCCAGCATTGTAATGTTCTGTCTCTTTAAGAGACAAGCCATGCCCACTCCCTTCCTGCTTGCAGCCTCAGCCCCACTCTCTCTTTTCCTGTCCTCTCTCTCTGAGAGGCTACCTCTCTCCCCCTCTCGCTTCACCTTTTCTCTCTCTTCACCCCTTCTCTCTCTCTCTCTCTCTCTCTCTCTCTCTCTCTCTCTCTCTCTCTCTCTCCTTTCTTCCCTTTTCCTTCCCCTCCATAACCCATCTAATAAATGTCCAATTTTATTCTGTATGGTGCGCCTATCTCTGTGCCTCCCACTGGCACCTGCCCACCCCGCTCGCGGGGGACCAGCCAGCCACCACATGACTGGGGACCAGCCACCTTCGTTTGGGGACCTGCCACATGGTCTTGAACCCGCAGCAAGCTGCCAGGGACTCGCAGCAAATCCATTTCAAGCACCCCACCCTTCACTTCCGGCACCCCACCCTCCACTTCCGGCACCCCACCCTTCACTTCCGGCACCCCACCCTCCACTTCCAGCACCCCACTCTCCACTTCCGGCACCCCACCCTTCACTTCCGGCACCCCACCCTCCACTTCCTGACTGTTCCCAGTGTCCTGAGAAGTAGAACAAGCTGATTGTAAAGGTCTCTTTCAGGTTTAAGTTTCTGCCCCTACCTGCCAAATTCACTAAGTTGTTTATTTTCCAGATTCTAAAAATTTCCACCTATTTTCTTGTTTCTAACCTATACTTTTGTGTGTTTCTGCCTTTTTTATTCTCTAACCGTCATGTAGTAAAGATCTGGCAAGTAGGAGTAGTGAATACTGTTATTCCTTTGCGGTCACTTTAAGAGCTAGCCACGCCCACTCCACAGCCACTTCTGACCTCCCCGTCACCATCTTTCTCTCTCTTGCTTGTGTTTGTCTCTTGTTGTGTGTACATGTGTCTTTGTTTTTCTCTATGTTTCTCTTATGTCTCTCCGTTTTCCTCTTCTTTAAGCAATAAATGTCTCCCTCTTCTTTAAATAATACTATGTCCTGTGAGCCTTTTATCTGCCGTACCCGCCGCCTGACTCCCCCGGCCGCATGGCGCTGCCACCCTGGAGATCTTGCAGGGACCCACAGCCATCCTTGTCGGACTAGCAGCTGCTCTGCGAGCCGCCCAGGGCATCCCATCATCATATCTTTTTTAAAGAACAATAAATACATTTTTAACCACACCTACCACCTCCTCTGGATCTCCTGTCAGATGTGTGTTAGAGACTTCCGGTTTGTCCTGTATATTTTAACTATTAGTGATTTTAAACACTTTCTATTCTATGCTGTCTTCCAGATGAATTATTCATTTGTTGTCCCTTATTTCATTATACTTGTGATTAAATTGTGCTTACTGCATTTTACTTCAATGACTCTTTTAATTTTGAAAAACTTTAATTGTTTTTGCTATTTTCTAATTTATTTTTTGTTGTCAGTCAAGGTTTAAAGTTTTGTCACAATCTTATTAAGAGTTCATCTCCTCTAGAACAAACTCATGTTAAAGACTCAAGTTGGCTATTATAACAGGGGCTGCTCCATGCTCTAGAGTTTGGGTTTTCAAGTCCATCTTGGATTTTTTTCTTTCTCCTTCGGTATTACCAGTCTTCTTTGAGTAGTGACTTTATGCATGTAATTATTTTGTTCCCAGATGTGGCCACAAGGCCAGGCTAGTTTTCTTGTTCTAATGCGATATTGGTAACATGATTTTGCTGGGTCAACCAGCAGCTGATTTGGTTGCATTTGGGAGACTGTGTCTTGTAGGAAGATAAAACCTACAAAGCCCAGAGATGAGCCAACCTGGAGTCTGCCTGAGGGCCTAGCAACAGCACTGTCAGAGGTTCGGATTGTGCCCGGCCAATGAGGGGCTACCACGCAATGTCAATGGGTCTGAACTCAGCTTGGGTGCTGGGAGGAGGGTGTGTGAGGCTAATGGGTGGTACCTGCAAGTAATCCCCATCCTAAAAGAAATCCTGGATCAAATCACTGGCATGATATGCTCAGTGGGCAATTAGCTCTAGCACATCTCTCTGTTTTTTCTCACAAAGTGGGAGGAGAGATTGTTTTCATTCAGTTCATTCCAGTTCGATTCCTGATGCCTAGAAGGCAGGTTTCCTTCAGGAGGCTTGACCATGCAGCAACTTCCAGCAACTTTAGTTGGCAGATGTGAATAGTTGTCTTCATGTCGTAACTATCTGGGCTCCACAGTAAAAGAAGTCCTTCATGTTTAAATGTTACACTCCTCATGAGTGAATAAATACTTTGAGAAGCCAAGCCTACTGATTGAGCGGGCTTGTACCGTGTGCTTCCCACTACAAGTGTTGTTTCCGTGTGTTAACAACCACCACTTGTCTTCCCCACGATTTCATCATGCCCCGGGAGATGTCTTTATTATCTTAATGATAATGTATACATTTATTAGGAATGTTTTTATTTAAAAGGAGAGAACTTTAACTCAAGCTCACTTAGTAAGAACATACAGTATTTGTTTTTGGACTGAATAGCTCATGGGACATGGTGTTTTAGAAATGGCTAGGGTCATGATGTCATCTAACATCTGTTCTGTTTCTTTCTAAAGCTCGGCTCTCCTCCTTGGTGGCATAGTTTCTACATATGGTAAGCAGAACAGTTTCCCCAAAACCCAAGGACTTATTTTTACTTTTTATGGATGGATGACTGCCTGCATGTATGCATGTATGTACAGTTCATGTGTTCCTAGTGCCAACAGAGGTCAGAAAAAGGTGTCTGATCCACGTGGAACTGGAACTGCAGATAGTTGTGAGCATAGGTGCCGGAAATTGAATCCAAGTCCAGCGGAAGAACAGCCAAGTGTCCTTTCCTTTCTTGCCTCCCTGCTTTTAACGTTACCATTCCTATCACAAGGTATGGGTATGTATACACACACACACACACACACACACACACACACACAAACAGAAATGTAATAAAAAGTAACAGAAAAAGAGGAATAACATTCTTAAGGAGAATCCTTAAGAATCCACGGCCAGTTAAGAGCAAGGATGGGTAAGGGGTTGCCTTTGCATTACTTGATGCTTCCTCAGTTGAATTCTTTTTAACTTCTACACTACTAATTATCCTTGACTGCTAATTAACCTCTAGAACAACTATAACTAGTGTACACATACACACACACTTCTCATTTTTCTATTATGCTAAAACTTTCTTGATGTTTCAAACTAGAAGGGAATGGGCAGGGAAGAGAAAGACTAGAGAGAGGGGTAGGTGCTAAATTCTTTGTTTAGACAAAGGCAGGATTTGAAAATTTTGGAAATCAGGGAAAAGAGCACAAGTAGCATTAACTCAGGAAGTCACCCTGGGAGGTCAGAACCCTGGGAGGTCAGAACCCTGGAGCTGACTCCATGGGGAAAGAATATCACAGCATACAAAGGTGGTGGTGGTTGTCCATCACAAAGGTTAATGTCTCCGGGCTTTCAGCTCTCATTTAGGCAAGGTGTTAATGCGAGCCATGAAGAGAGATGAGACCAGGGCATGACATGAATGTAAGCAGGCCAAAAAGGGACAGGTGGTCTGTCACCCCACAGTAAACACCACACTCAGCCTTGACCCAACAAGTGGCAGTGGCCAAGTGTTCCTGGCATGGGAAGCAGTGAGAGTAGGCAGCAAGGCAGCTGATAGTGTGTACATGAGAAGTGGCTGTGGCTATTTCCCGTTGTTGAATAGGGCTCCATTCTTGTTCTTACCCCTGAAAAGCACATCCTGGTAAAAGCCAAGTGAGCTCTCTAGACCTCAAAGAAAAGGCTTAGCATTTAAAGAAAACTTCACACCTAATGGCAACAGTGAGGGAGGGCAGCACAAATAAAAAAGCAGGAGCCATAATTATACAAGTAAATAAAGACTAGGCAGTTGGTCATGGCTTTGTTCTAGGGCATGCAGATGCCAGATGAATGCCAGATTGCAGGGAAGTTTGTGGAACTGCTAGCCTGTTGCTGTCTGAGGTAGCAATGGTAGAGAAACAGGAGGTTGACCGATCAATCCCAAAGAAACACACAGAGATCTACAGTAATTATAAAACTTGACTTATTAGCTCAGGCTTCTTATTAACTTTTGCATCTTAAATTAATCCATAATTCTTGACTGTGTTAGTCATGTGACTTGGTACCTTTATCAGTGAGGCAATCTCATCTTGCTTCCTCTGCATCTGGGTGACACCTGCAGACTGAGCCTTTCCTCTTCCCACAATTCTCCTGTTCTGGTTGTCCCACCTATACTTCCTTCCTGGCTACTGGCCAATCAGCATTTTATTAAACCAGTACAAGTGACAAATTTTTACAGGGCACAAGACCACTGTCCCACAGCAGATGTCAAAGTCAGAACTGATGTGGCCTACTCAGTGGGTTTCATGAATGTCATCACCATCAACAAGAGTGGCAGGACCTTCTGCTCTGTGTATGACACCAAGGATCAATTTACCATGCACTGTATCATGTGGAAGGAGGCCAAGAACAAGCTGTGCAAAATGAGGCAGGTCCTCGTGGGTACCAAAGTCATCCTGCACCTTGTGATGCACTGCACACGCATCATCCACTACTCCGACCCACTCATCAAGGTCAACAGTAGAGTGCTGATCTCGCTGGACACTGTCAATATCACTGATGCCATTGGGTTCAACCTGTGCAACCTGTGCATGGTGACCAGAGGCACCAGCATGTCTGCATCAAAGTCATCACCAACTGGGAGCATCACCCGGTCTCGTTTGACACAGTCCACGTGGATGGCAATGGCTTTAATATTTTCCTCTCCTCATCTTCATAATCTGCAAGAGCAGCAAAGCTGTGGATTTCTCTTCTGCAAGGAAAAGAAATCTGTGTCACCAAAGAGGAAGACTGAAGGCTGGCGGCAAAGCAGAGGGGGGGTGAAACGGACTCTGCAGGGCATGCGTATTTGTTTCTACTTCAGGTTAAACAGCTTGTTGAATTTTAAAATGAAGCCAACTTCAAAGAAAAAAAAAGGAAAGAAGAAAGGAAGGAAGGAAGGAAGGAAGGAAGGAAGGAAGGAAGGAAGGAAGGAAGAAAAGCAGGCAGATGCCAGGCATCCTGAGGCAGTTTGTAAGTCCCTCTGGTTCTTTCCTCTCGGAAAACTTTTTCTGCAATGCTGGACACTGCATTTCACACAGATGAACTGAATTAAAGTAGGGATGACATAGACATGTACTTATATGCCACCAGGTGACCAAGACTAACCAACACAGTTGCCAATTAAATGGTAATCCATTTTCTGGCATTCTAACCACCGAGTCTCTCAGCTTTAGGGCCATGCCTCCAGGATTCATCCACCAGGATAACTCCTGTTGGGAATGATTTGCCCTCCTAGCTCTTAGAAAGCAGCGCACATTCTTAAGTCTATGTTTTCTTGTGCTTTGGCAAGATCGATACAAAAATTTAAAAGATGGAGATCTTCACTCTCTTCATAATGACATCACATAGGTAGGAAGAGGGTTTTGATCTTTTTCAGGTGTTGTACTGGGGGCGGTCTGATACAATAGTACAGAACACTCTTGCCCATTGTATTTTTCCATCGTGTTTGTTACTTACTATTTCCCTTCCTACCACAGGTAGCTTAGTTTTATAGAGAAAATCCTCTGTGCTGTTCATGGCCACTAGCCACACGAGACTGTTAGTCTTTCGGGGGAACATTTGGGAAGTCAAACAAGGTAGGTGTTGCCAGACTGGCTTGGCCATCATCGGACTGACAGATGTCACATCCAGGTTGTCCTCCTGCCCAAGTGGTTGGAGGGAGCCAGGTCAGGACTCCACGGGGACAGAACAAGGGCACATGCAGCCAGGTAGGCAGGAGGCATGAGGCACAATTTGAGACATTCACGACTCATGGTAGGCATGTAATGTGGCCTCGCAGGTAATCAAAGTTAAGACATCCAGGGTGCTCGTGATAAAATGGGCTGTGTCTCTTGTACCAGAGAGCACTTAGGAGGAGGGGGAGTGATCGCTGCATTGAAGAGTTCCACGTGCCTGTGAATGGACTTATCTTTAGGACAGCTCCGTTAAAGGACTCTCAAGTCTGCCACCTGCTTGGTTGTCACTCTCCTTTCATTCTTAGAGTTCTGTTTGTGCAGGCGATGCTGATGTTATTGGGACAGCACAGGAGGCTCAGGGCTTCTCCCTTGAATTAGTGTTGGAGAAAGGGGACAGGGACATGTCTTTAGGACGGTGATGGCCTGGGAGGAGGCCTTTCATGTCCTTCTAGTCATTCTAGCTCCCAGCGCAGGGCAGGTTCAGTGTCCCTCTGGGCTCCAATGTGCACTGCAGTTCTGAGCTAGGGGCTGTTGGACTCTAGTGTCCAAACCGAGAAGGAGTCGCCCCCAGAGACCATCTCATATACCACAGCCGATGCAAAAGCATGAGGATTTTATTAATTCTGTCATGACAGGGTCCCCCAGCATTCGGGAAGCTGAGAGACCCTGACTAGCTGGTACAGTCTACTTTTAAAGGAGAAGGCCCCATAGAAACAAGAGGGGTTTTTCCTTGACCATTATGATTGGCTTGTTCGAAAAGGGCTAATACCAGTAATTGACTGGAGAACTATTGTCAGATCAGATGAGGTAAGAGGTCATTTTGACCCCATTTCCCAGGGGACTGAGTCAAAACATACGTGTATGGGTAGTTGTTCAGGAACTGAGTACGTGCATGTGTAGCTCTTAGGTCCTTGGTTCCCAGGGGAGGAGGGGAAGCACCGAGGCACAGAGGCTGAGAGGGTTTGGAATTGTCAGAAATGACTTCAGAATTGTCTAAAATCTTACAGGGCAAACAATAATGTGCACTGCCCAGGCCATCTCTGCTGCGGCTCCACTTGGCATTGGCATTGGTACTGGCATGTGATGTCCCTGGGCCTCCACATTGTGCCTGGGCCCTGGGGAGGAGGCAGTGGCACAGCACAGACATTCTCTCCTCACCCACATAAATCCTCAGAGGTCTCCCTCTGTGGGCTCATAAAAAAAGCCTTTTATCTAATTCGTGGCCCAGGGAATTGAGCTCGCAGGCTAGAGGCTTTCTAAGTCACATTTTGAATAATTTCTCAGCAATTCATTACACAGGAAAACAGGTCCTTTTTTGTTCTCAGACTTAACCTAGGAATGCAACTCTCCTCCTGCCAAATTCATTAACAAAACCTGTGCACAGGGCTGAGCACCCAGGCCAGTTTCTTAAGTGTGCGAAAACTTGCTGATCATTGAAATGTAAATTTTTACCTTTGGCTGGAAGTAGTCTTAGCTGGTTAGAAATAGCAATGTCACTTTCAAATGTCTAGGATCACTCCAGACCAAGCAGCCACTGTGAGCTAAAGCTTACCATGTGGCAACCAAGAGAGACTGGCCAAGCCTTCTTTCTCGTTGGCAGAAGACAGGGCTGGGAACAAGCAGGTCACAGATTGAGAGGTAAAGATCCCCTGACTGGCAACAGAAAATGACAGAAGCCAGGACGCTGAGGCTCCAGGCCACCAGTGTCGTCGCGGATTTGCTCTCCAGTCCAGGCTGGCCTGTGCACACAGTGCGGGTCACTCTGGACAGAGGAAGACAGGGAGATTTTTAGAGGACCCAAGAACAGCACAGTTCATGAAGCAGAGGCTCCGGAGCAATCCTGAGGAATGGCGCTGCTTGGTGCAAATCTCTGAGCACTGGTTTCTTTCATATGTAGAGGTGTGTGGAGGCCAGAGGGCAGCCTCAAGGGTCGTTCCCCAGCTGCCATCCTCCTCCTTCATTTCCTTTTTTTGAAACAGGCCTGGACCTTATCAAGTAGGCCAGACTGGCTGGTCAGTAGCCCCAGAGATCTGCCTGTTTCCACCTCACTGGGATTACAAGAACCTGGGTTTTTTAAAAAGTGAATTCTGAAGATGAAGTTGGGTTTCTGTGCTTGCATGATTTTTCTGCCTGACATATCAACTCTCAATGCTTTTAAAAATATATACACAGCATATGAGATGCTGAGTTTGGAAATATGTAATACCTACTCTATATGTATTGTTGTTTGAGACAGGCTTACCTTGTGTGTTCCAGGCTAGTCTCAAACTCATAGCTCTCCTGCTTCTGCCTCCCAAGTGCTGGGATTACAGGTGTGTGTGCCACCACGCAAGCCCTGATTTATGTATGTATGCTAATAGACGCGGCCACACTACCCCTCTCACCACTGGGGTCATAGATGTAGTTGTAGGCTTCTTGTATTTTCTTATGCACCTATGTTTCTCTCAATAAGCAATGGCTCTCCTTATAATTATAGTTACCACCACCATCTAACATTTGGGAAATGATTTTGCTCCTGACACTAGCTAAGCAACCCCTCCCATTTTGCAAAGCATTTCTGAAAGCTTGGCAGGTAACTGGCCCCACAACCACTGGTAAATACGTTGTTTCCAGAAAGCATCTTTTTTTATAGAACCCACTAATATCCATGAGGTATAACCCCTGATCCTAGAGTGAGAAAAATAATAGCTTATGTTAAGAAAAAAAAAAACTCCTTTTAATTCTATTTTATTGCATGTGTATGTCTGTGGTGTGTGTGTGTGTGTGTGTGTGTGTGTGTGTGTGGGGGGTGTGTGTGTGCCCAAGTGTGTATGTGCTTTGTACACAGGTACATGTGGAAGGCAGAGGTTGATTGTAGCATGAAGGCCGGCTTGTTGGGGTATCTGTTCCCGCCCAGTACCCCACAACTGGCAAATCGCAAAGAAAACCAACCACATAGAGATCTCTATAAGTTATAAAGCTGATTGTCCTATTAGGTCAGGCTTCCTATTAGTTCTTGTAACTTATATTAATCCATTATCATTATCTATGTTAGCCACACGGCTCAGTACCTTTCTCAGTGTGACAGCTCACATGTTGCCTCTTCGGTGGTCTGGGCAGGAATGGCAGAGGGAGCTTTCTCCTCCTTAGCCTTTTCCTATTCTCATTGCCCCGCCTCTACTTCCTGTCTGGTTGATCCGCCTATACTTCCTGCCTGGTCAATCAGCATTTTATTAAAATATGATTGACAGAATACAGACAATTCTCCCACACCGGTTGATGTCCCATATCTCCCTCCATTATCCTCCATCTTGTTTATTGAGGCAAAGTCTTCAAACTGAACCCAGAGCCCAATGATTTGGCCAGGATAGCAAGTCAGTTTATCCCTGTCTGCTCCTGGGATTGACACACACACTTTGGTGTGGCTACAGGAATCCGAACTCTAGTTCTTACACTTGCACAGCAAATGTTTTCCCCTCTGGGCTGTCTCTCCAGACCCTCAAAGGGCTTTTAAAACAGATTCCATGAGAATGCGAGGAGGAGTAAGTACTGCAGGCATCCGGAAAAGCTTCATGAAGCCCACCCGAGTTCAGCCACTTGGACGTCAAGCCCACCCGAGTTCAGCCACTTGGACGTCAGGCCAGGCTTCCAGGACTGAATGTCAGCTGTGAGTTTTAAAGAAGCATCTTTCCTACCCGGTCGTCATGTTCCTCTTCTATGTTGCTGGAGATTAAAGGTACCTAATGGGGAGAAAAGAAAACAAAGTCACATTTTCAGCAGCCTTTCTATGTAGGTGCGGCACGTGTGATGCATCCAGAACTCGTCACTGGCTGAGACCTCTGGCCATCTCCCATCCCACCTTTCTGCTTCCCGAGGTTCAGGTTATGATGGCTGGAACTGCAGCAACCAACTGGAGACGTGAGGAAAAGCCCACACAAGTCAGAGAGCTCAGATCCAACATATTTGTGTTCCTGACCTAGTGTCAATCTGTATTCACCTCCACACTTCAAATATGCAAGAGAAATCCATCCTGTGCTCGGGTCACTGTCGTCAGGTCCTCGTGCCTCAAGGCCGTAAGCAACACTGGACCTAAACTGTACAGTCCTTGCCAGGTGCCTCTGCCCCCCAGAACCTGGATCCTACATGGATAACCCCACCAATGCGCTTGTTCCTGTGGCTCCCAAACTGGACCACTGAGTCCTTTCAAAGAACAGAGCCCATCTGCTGATGGATCTTCAGCATCACAGCCTCACCCCCAGGAAGGAAAGTGGTTGCTTTGGAAAAGCTGTGGATGCTAGCAGTCAAATTTGAGACTAAGTCGGAAGTTTTGGGTTCCCCACACTCCATAGTTCTCCTGGTCCTTTGTTAACCTCGACCCTCACCAATGGCCATGGACGATCTAAGAAAGGCAGCCTGCCTGGATGCTCAGGGACTCTGGTTAAACTTTGCATTGTTAGGAGCCTGTGAGAGCCTTGGAGTGGGGTTATAGGAAGGGCCTGCTGGCGTGCAGACCTGGACAGCACGGGCTTCTTTTCATCTCTGCCCTGGAGCTGGCCATCCCATTTCTGTTCCTTTGATAAACTGCAAGTGATTTTAAATTGAGCCATAAATTTCTCTGAGTCTTTCAAAGACCAATCCCTGCCTTTGATTCATTTTCTTCCATGGCCACAAAGTCTAGCTGGAGACCTACACATGCCACTTGGTGCACATTTAGGCTGGGAGGTGGAAATTCACAGGCCATGCCTTACACAGTGACCTCAACTTTTACATACTCTTGAGGTGCAAGCAGAGAGATGAACCAGGGTTGGTACCGTTCAAACCAACCCAATTGAGAAGATCTTAGCACCAGATGCTGAAAAGTAAATGATTTATTGGTGACTTTAAAAAACTCCTTGGGCCAGGGAATGGTGGTGCATGCTTTTAATCTCAACACTTGGGAGGCAGAGGCAGGCAAATCTCTGTGAATTCGAGGCCAGCCTGGTCTACAGAGTGAGTTCCAGGACAGGCTCCAAAGCAACACAGAGAAAACATGTCTTGAAAAATCAAATAAAATAAATAAATAAATAAAAGGAAGGACAGAAGAAAGAAAGTCCTTGGGTAGACTATAGTGCTTCTTCCCTTGCTTTGGAGTCATGAACTAAAAGCAAAAGCTTTTACCTAAAATCATGATTTTTAATGTCCGCAGTTTGCTCTGATGTCTAAGATATGGGGACTGAAGTATAAAGCCACCAAGTTCAGGGGAAGTGATGAATCATTCTTTCTTACCACTAAATCCTGAGCAAGAAGCTCTGTACAACTTCTTGACGGGTCCTATGCCATGGACCTCAAGGAGTGCAGCCCATAGGACTGGCAGACCAATGGCTTCTAAAGATGCCTGTTTGGCTTGCCTTCTGCTGCTGCAATTGATACCTGGGCTAAAAGTAACTGTGGGGAGGAATGGCCTTGCTGGCTTAGAGGTTCCAGTCCGTCATCGAGGGGACACCAAGGCAAGAATTAAAGGCGGAAACTTCAAGTGGAACCCACGAAGGAATGCTGCTTCCTAACTTGCTTGAAGGCTCACATTCAGCTATCTTTCCTATGCAGCCCAGGCTTACCTGCCCAGGGTTGGCACTGCCCACAGTGGGCTTGTCCCTCCTAATTGCAATTTGCAATCAAGAAAATACCCTCACAGACGTGCTGATGGAAGCATTCTGGTCAGCCGTCCTTGGAATTAGGCTGTTCGGGTTTACGTACAGAAGTTTGATTTAATCACAGTACTTCTAAGTAGAAGGTAGAGGTAGAAGAACAGTTAACATCAGGAAGATCTTATATGAGAAAGACTCAATGACCATCGCTGGCTTTGAAAATAAAGGCGGGGGCTTCAAGCGAAAGGGTTCAGAAGCTTCCAGAATCAGGGAGAGTCAAGAAAAGTGCCCTCCTGAGAGTTCCCAGAAGGAGCTGAGTCATGGGAATACTTTGATTTCAGCTCAGTGAGACACATTTTAGACATCTAATCCCAGAACTATACATACATATATATATATATATACATATGTATATATATATATATATATATATACACACCTGTAATACTATAACATATGTGTGTGACTTCAAGCCTCCATGTTTGGAGTAATTTGTTATAAAAGCTACTGGAAATATTCCTGTTACCCCACTCTTTGAACTCTTTGCCTGAGAACGGAAGCTGTTGGGGGCACTGAGGACCCCATCAATAGTGACGTGAACACTTGTCATCCTTCAAGTCTATTTCCTAGCAGTTTCTGTTAAAGGAGATAACAGAGGTGAAGCCTTGGGTGGGTCCAACCTCTACCATGCTGGCTTTCATGTGTTAATAAGTAGTGGGTGCTAAGGACCAGAGGGAAGACTGGGGAGGAATGGGGCAAACTGGGGAGGGGCAGGGCAAACTGGCGAGGGGTGGGGCCATACAGGGAGAGGACTATATCTTGTCACCCTCCTCTTTGCTCGCGAGCATGCTGTTTATGTGGCGTTCCTTATTCTGAATTTTTAGAGTATATATCAACTCATCGTCCTCTCTTTCCCCCATTTGCTGATTTCTTCTTCTGGTAATATGTGTGTGTGTGTTTAAATATATATTAAAATATTAAATATTCATATAACATACATACACACACATAGAAAGTGCAGGCAAGATGGGTGAGAAGAATCAGGAGAGCGTAGTCAGGCTGTGCGATGGCGTAGGGAACCCAGGAACGCGCTCAGGTACATCGGGCTGAGAGATGCGCACAGTGCACTTTTCATCCTTGGGGGTGCAGGGCCTCTTGTGTCCAAGGTCTTACCCCGAGGATATCATAGAAGGAACGTGGATCGCAATCGCCAAAGATGGCTTCATACTTATTCTAAGTCCTTTCGAAGTCCTTTCCGCCACACACACAGCTCTGCCCCCTGAATGTCATTGGCGTGTGTTCTTGGCTGACTCTTCCAGCTCATTCTCCCCTCCTTTCTCAGGAGAGTTTGTCGGGTCCTACCAACAATGGGCAAACCAAGATGCTTAGGGTCTAGCTCTGCAGCAGGAGAGCCAAGGCTGCCCCTTCATCCTCCCTGGAACGGAGGACCTTTCTCACCATCACTCTGCAGGGAAAGAGACTGGCCTGGTCTGTTTTTCTGGGGCTCTCTCCTTGCTGAAGAGAGGGGCACCTCCCTCTGTTAATATGTCTAATGTGTTCTGGAGCGCCTGGGAAGGAAGAGAAAATTCTATCAGTGAACTCTACCCTCTGCTGCAAAATATTAGACAAAAACAACTGTTTTTCTGTTTTCCCAAATGTTGCATGCCAAGAGGTTTTCAGATGCACAGGAGCAGCGGGTGAGAGACCCTGCGGGGAGGTGGGGGGCAGGGCACGCTGTCCTCTCACAGGGCGGGGCTCTCATGCTGCTGCCTCCATTGCCTTCCAGTGAGACAGTGCCAACTGGCAAGGTAGAGAAAGGCCACTTTCGTAAGTTGTTAGACCGGGACTATGGGCAGTCTGGAATTGATCGGCTTAAGACAGTGTGTATCTGCAGCCTTACTGGTTAGGAAAGGCAAGATTCCCTGTAAATAATGCTCAAAACAGGGTGTGTGGGAGCCAGCTGCAACTCCCCTAGCAGCCCCTAGCACCTGCTTGCAAACTCAAAACGTTTTCTTTTTTTTTAAATCCCACATAAACCTTTAAACCCCACAGGAAGGGCAGTATTGTAATATTTTCACAAAAAAAGGTTCCCCCCAAGGCAGCTGTTTTCCAGAAGGAAGGATGTGATTAGAGATGGAATTACAGTAAGGAGGGATGGAAATACATTTAAAGCATACACAATGCGATAGAAAACAAATAAACAAAACACCATGAACAGGGACATGAAGGAAAGCCCATGCACACAGGTGGGGGTGCACTCTAGTGAATGTAGCTCCTATGCCATATAAAATTTTTTAAGAACCCAGGAATAGATGGGTCTCCTCCGATACAAAACGATTCTTCTCATTGACTGTCATGTGCCAAATGAAACAGAGGTTATTTTCTAAACTATTGACAACAGAGAACCCAATCACTATCCCAGAGGCTCATGCTACCCCAGTCCTTGAATCGCTAGGGACGGCACCACGCAGCTAACCACTCTGGCGTCCCTACCATCCTTAGCGAAGTTGCAGGCATCCCCCAGAAGGAACACTAGGAGAACGAAGCTAGGGCGTGATGAGGAACTTTGCACCTGGTGGGAAGGGACTCTCAGAGCCTCTGGGACGGGTGAAGGGGACAAATGCAGCTGCTGCTGCTGTGGCGTCTCCACTGACCCGTTATCTCGCGATGAAGAGGCCAACCTTTACCTCTACCTAGGAATGGGACCCACTCAGGTCTGGGAAAGGATTTGGTAAATACTCAGTTTCCCTTCGGCTGGTGCCAGCCTAAACTGTTTATTACCTGGCTGGGAAATGATGTCATTCGACTGGCAACCTAGAGTGCCCAAATGTGTGGTCTGAAGGGAATGCCATGGTAAAATCCATCCCTTAGGCACCTGGTTGTTAGGAAGGAAGAGGCTAGATCTGTGAGCTGGGGGTGGGGTGGGAGGCAGATGTGGGGATGGCTGGGGTTCCAGAGGCCACAAGGTTTATCGCTCCCTGGTGTTTCAGGGCAGAGTCAGGTACCCTAAAAGACCTGTATTAGGACTTATGGGGGAACCTTGCAAGCTTCTTAAACACAAGGCGCGCATCTCCAGGCAGAACAAAGGGACCAACAAAACAGAGGCTGGTTGCTATTTTTAAAGTGCCAATTAGAAAGCCTAAAATTACTACGTGGCTAGAGCCACTGCATCCTCCCAGAATTAATCACACTCTCTGAGGCCAGAATTCTACATTTTCTGTTTCCCAAGCAAGCCCCTACTCAGAATATTTAAAAAAGGCCATTTCTTGCGTTTGTCAGGTCCAAAGTCAAGTTGTGGTTCAGTATGATTTTCAGTATGGCTTTTCTTGGTTTAGAGTCCTTAAGATCTCTCTTTTTTTGTGTGTAGTTTTGTGTTTTGGAGGAAAAATAAAAAAGGATTTGAAAAGTAACAATAAAACAAACAGGCAAAAAGAAATAAAATCACATGACACTGTGACCCCATGATTCTTCTGCTTGACCAATCACATGGCCATAGTTAACACAGTTCTGTCCACTGCTTCCCCTAGGCCTCCACTGCTCTCCCATCCCTCCAGGCCAGGCTCCTCAGGTATCAAGAGCACAAGATATAACACACCCCTTTAATCCCAGCACTCAGGAGGCAGAGGCAGGCCAATCTATGAGTTTGAGGCCAACCTGAGCTACATAGTGAACGTCTGTCTCAAAACAAAACCAAAAACCCATAAAGAGAGAGACCCCCCCATTTCCCTCCACTAAGAGTGAGCCTCAGAGAGAGAAGTTCCCACAGACAATTGGGAGACGCAGCACATACGGAATCTCCCTAGGCCCACGCACAAGACCCCACCCAGAACTGGGCTTCATGAAAGTACATGAGCCTGAACTGCGTGAATTCCCAGTCACTCCACCACCACCCAGCTGTACAAACCACACTGTGCAGAACCCATGTCGAGGTGACATGCTGACTTCCAAAATCATTTGACATTAGAAAAAAAAATCAAAAAACAATTAGAGCTAAAAGAGAAGCCCTCAACCTCTAAGCCTCCAAGGGAAAATTTAGAGAAAAATGTCTCCCCGCCTCTACCTACCATCCTAACCCTCCCCAGTTGTCAGATCCTTTCTGTATAGCTGAAATGGTTAATATTATCAACTCCGTGTCGTTTGGAACTGTCGTGGAAGAATTCCTTGGTTATCCCCGTGGGATTATCTAGACTAGGTTAACTGAGGTGTGTGGGACCCGCCTTAAATATGGGTGGTGCCATTCTATAATCTGGAGTCCTGCATCAATTGAAAAGGAGGAAACAAGCCCAGCGTGGACATCCGTTGCTGTCTGTGGACCACTGTGAGCAGCCTGACCCTGCTGGGGCCATGACGTCACTCACCGTGACGATTACACGCTTGAACCAGGAGCAGAAAAGAAACCTGTCTTTCCTTAAGCTGCAGTTTCCAGACACACAGTCTCAGCGACAGGAAAGGCAGCGAATGCAGCATGTTTAAGAGATAGTACTGTTGCTCGGTGGAGGTGCCGGGCTCCAGCACGACTGCTTTTAGAAAACCGTCTTGCCTCTGCTGTCATTTAGACGTGGCATCCATTCCCGTGACTGCACATTGTTTTCCTGAGGTTCCACCAGTCAAGGGGAGGGTGTTAATATGTTTTTTTTTTCTCAGAAAGGAACATGAAGGATTCCTGAGGGCAAGCAGAATAAGCATTCTTCAAGTGACATCCTACATCCCAGCAATACCTTGAGAGAGGCAGCCATGGGCAAGCTTGCTTCAAGTCAGGGTGGGTTGGAGAGAAAACTGCCAGTCCTTCGGCAGCCTCATGCTCTTGGCACAGTTGGCCCTGGCAGGCTTCTTTCCGGGTTGGTAACAATGGGAGGAGAGATGACAGCCGTCTTCAGCATCTCTCTGGCCCTCTCTTCAATATGTTTCCCAGGCAATGCTCCATCCCTACAAGCCCTATCTAAAGAAAAGCTGCCTGCACTGGTCAAGTGAAAGGCAACTGATGGCAAACACAGAATTACCTTTGAAATGTGTGCCTTTGGCTTCTGAGCATTTAAAAACATGTGTGCATACAGTCATCCTGTGATTGAGACCACTTTCTTCCCCCCCTAAACTTAGAGATAGTGTTGAGGGCACAGCACAAGCTAAGTAGATGCTCTGCCACTGACCCGCATGCCCAGCTCCTGAAAGCACTTTTTATGAGGCCCCTTTTGGTATTTCAAAAACTTTAACTGCCCAGATAGACAGCATGGTGAAGATGGTACCATGGCGAGTTCCATTGCAAGACTCTAAGAGACCTTTAAAGATTCAAGGTGAGCCAGGTGGTGGTGGCACGTGCCTTTAATCCAGCACTCGGGAGGAGAAGCAGGCGGATCTCTGTGAGTTCAAGGCCAGCCTGGTTTACAAAGTGAGTTACGGGACAGCCAGGGTTGTTACACAAGGAAACCCTGTCTTGAGAAACAAAACAGAAAAAACAAACAAACAAAACAAAAAGATTCAAGGTGACCGCATCTCTATTTGGTTGAGAAAATGAGTTCTGTGGTAATTAGGAAACTGTTCCACAGCTGAACAGAAAAGAGCGAAGAACTCAGAAGCGATGTTCCAGGGGATCCTGGGCTCCAGGCTCCTACCTTCTAACTCTTTGCTGATTTACATAGCACAGCATGCCTTTCCTGGCCACGATAAACACAAGCTCTCCTCTCCTCTGCAAAGAGTTCCTTCTAGGGGCCTGCATCTTTTCCTCACTACCGCTCAGGTCTGTGAACTCTCATAAAACGACCTCACATGCTGAGTGAAATAATTGGCGTTGCCTAGTTCTTGACCGTTTGTTTGCGAGCTATAATGAGTGTCACTGTTTTAAGGAAATGATTGATACACTGAAGGAGCAAGAAAAGACTTTGAACAGCAGCCAACAAGGAATCCTTTTCAGAGAACAAGAAGCACAAAAGATCACCATCCCCCTCGCCTTGTAGGCATGCCCAGTTCCCACCTACCCCCACCTATGAGCTCATCACTGTGCAAAACCACACTCAGGGCACAGCCCTTTCACTTGCAGATGGTCTCAAACATTAGAATGCCTGTAACACCGAGGACTAGGAACCAGCTCCTCTCTTGATTTTGCTATTAGCAGTCAAGTGTCCATGGGCAAGCTGACCCATCCTCCTGAGGATCCTTATCTGGCAACCAAAGAATCAACACCAACAGGGCCCTGGTGACATTGGAATACCCCTAGGCAAGCTGGTAGATTTGTTCCAATGGAAGCCTATCAGAGGTATTCTGGAGAACCCATAAGCTGTAGAACACTTGTCTGTGTTGGAAGGAAGAGAAGGCCAATACTAAATACATAGACCCTGTATCTATAGATAAAACTTAAAAATAGCACACAAAACTAGGAGCAGAAAATAATAAAGGAATGCATGTAGGCTACTACATATATTATATATTTTATATTAATAAAATGAGTCTTGGTATTTCATAATTCATTAAGCCATCTACAGAGCATCTGCTTTGAACACACCACTGAGATTGATGATTTTAAAAAAAAAACAAGATATTCAAAGGGGTCATGGAATGCTGGGGACCCAAAGGAGGCAAGCCTAATTGTGCCCAGGGTGGAAGGTCAAGGGAGATGGCCTGGCAGAAGATACAGGATTAGCCTTCCAAGCAAAGGAGGAGGCAACTAGATAGAACAGAGGTGACAGACACTTGACATAGGGAACACAGGGGAGGGAGCAATAGAGATGGCCGTAGGTGGTGAGGAGCAGAGGCAGCCAGGTCCCTAATGCTGGGATTGACCCTGTGGTACAGCTTGGGGACACCTGGAGGGATATATTTAGCAAAGACAGATGGAATGGGCCATGTTTACACTGTAGGGTGAATATTCTCACAGCAAAGATCCAGGACTTGGGTTAGTATTGGAAGTAGGGAACAGAACAGAGATTGCTGTGGGATATTATGTTCGTACACTGTGAAGATGTGTCTCTGTCAAGGCACCTTCTGATTGGTTTAATAAAGAGCCGAACAGCCAATAGCTAGGCAGGAGAAGATAGGTGGGACTTCCAGACAGAGAGAGGAAGTCTGGGAAGAATCTGAGGTGCAAGGAATTCTCAAGTCAGAAACAGAGGAAGTTCTCTCTTTGTTCCATGCTCATCAAGACACTTAACTATCTCCCCTTCCACTGAGTGTGCAGGGCTACTTTGTGTCTCTGAATCCTTGTTCCTGTGGGTCCCTCAGTCTGGAATGTGAACCCTATCTTCTTCCCCTTACATCCACTTACCCATCGAAACTCAGCTGCAGGGTGTACACAGAGTTGGTCAGAGTGAGTTCCTGGGTTGATCTTGATGAGACAATGGGCAGTGGTGGCAGGGAGCTGACGAGATTGGCTGCCCAGATACTAGAGATGGTGTGAAATCCTGCTAGTCAGAAGTGAACACACAGAGAGGCCCAGAGCTGGGCTAGAATTCAAGACCTGAACGGCTTTTAGGTTCAGAGAAATAAGTGATTTTGTAGTCTTGATCTCATATATATATATATATTAACAATGCCTAGGATCTTATGAAAAACACGCAAGCCCTTCTTTGACTTTCATTGACATTATATCCTATAAATCCATTGTAAGTTGGCAATATCCTAAGTGGGAAGTGCATTTCACACATCCAACCTACTGAACGTTGTACTCAGTGGCACAGTACACTGCCGTCCCTAGGCTGCTGACACTGGCAATTGCACGGCTGACTGGGCACTGTGGTTCTTTCCCCGCTACTCCCTGAATCACAAGATGACCATGCTGTACATGCTAGCTCAGGAAAAAGCCAAAATTCAGATTTACCGAAAGAATGCTGCTTTCACCTGCTTTATGTTGTTCATGACCAACTGGACAGTTGTTCAGCTAGAGTGGCTAAAATCGAGAATGCTGGCAGTATATGGTGTGAGTGATGGTGAAGAGTCAATGGTACTCCTGAGTGCTGATAAGGATCTAAAAACAAAACTCTACAGTTGCTATAGCAGACATGTTAGGTTTGTAAAGGTATGCTTACAGGACACAGCAATTCCACACAAAGATACTTTACATGATTGTAGCAGTTTCTCTCTCTCTCTCTCTCTCTCTCTCTGTCTCTCTCTCTCTCTCTCTCTCTTCTCTCTCTCTCTCTCTCTCTCTCTCTCTTTTTCTCTCTCTGTGCCTGTTCATGTGTTTGCCTTGTACATGTGTGCGCGTGTGTGCATATAGAGGCCAGCATTTGAGTCCCATGCCTTTATCAGTTTTGCTACACTTTTTATGAACAGGGTCTCTCGTCAAATCTGGAAGTCACCAGTTCAACATGCCCGGCAGCCAATGAGCTGCAGGGATCTGCCTGTTGCCACCTCAGCTAGTGCTAGCCTGGTAGATGTTCCTGTCACATTCAGCTGTTCTGTGGCACTGGGATCCAAACCAGGGCCTCGTGTTTGAGTGGCAATCACCTTATCTAGCATCTTGCTAGTCCCCAGCATTATTCGTAATAGAATTCCAAACAACCCAAATCTCCGTTAAAAAGTAAACGAATAAACGAACTGTTATGACCATGCAATGGACTTGCTCAGGCTCAAAGATGACTGGGCATGATCAAAACAGCAGAAAAGCACCGGTAGCAAGCATGAGTGCTTTGGGAATGCTGCGCCGTGTCTCTGGTGGGCCCAGGACTGGAGAGTGTGATCTGATTGCGTGGTACTGCTTGATTGTGTCAGTAACCAGCACTCCAAGGTTGCTTAAGCCTGTTGAATTGTATAAAATAGCTTATGAGATGTTTAGCATGCTGTAATTTGGAAATCAGTGCATTATGAGTTAAATTAAATTCCTTTCCAAACACTACTAATAAATCACAGCCAACAGAAAGAAATATTACATTGTCTTCAGCAGCAGACATTCCACTTTGGAGGCTGATCACCTGCTGTGGATCAGAGTTGCTGATCTTCTGGTCTCTGCAGCAACAGAATAGATCCCATCGTGACCCCCAGTGACATAGAAAAACTCACACTGCAATATCTTCTAACAATGCCAAAGAAAATCCAATGCAAGTCAGAGAGCTGTCTCAGATTTCTTGGGATATAGTGGCTTTTAGTCTTGCTTACATCTTTCAAAATTCATTCTGTTTAAAGCATCCTGATTCTGTAGGACAGTTCTTGGACTGGGTCCGTTCATTCAATAAACCTAGAGTTGGGCCGATCAATATCCTTAAATAATGCAAGAAAAAGCGGTATGTGTTATACCGCATTCAGGAACATGAATGATGGCACCGAGCGTCTTCTCCATTAGTTTGTCTTGGGTATCTCTAGCCCCACAGCATAAAGGAGAAGGCTTTCATGCCTAAGGAGAGCAAATGAGAGCATCAGTCACGTCCTAGCAATACTGCAGGAGCCGGGATGGGGGGGATGACTGTCCCCAGCATGAGGAAGAGGCAGGAATAAGAGAGCTGTTTCTTCAGGGATGACGGCGGTGGTTTGCAGCAGGTGTGACAGACACCACCAAGGACAGAGCAGTGTCTGTGGGACCGGAATATACGGCCAAGCATTGTAGACATGGGTGAAAGAAGAAAGCGAGCACACAGGGGTTGCAAATGCTTAATAACGAATAGCAGCTGTCTTCATCACGCTTGACCTTGTCAACCTTGGAAGCAAACACACCGGGCAGTAGAGAGAAAGACTCAGTGGCCTGCCAATGTCATGAACGCTAGGTACAAGAATGGGATTCAAAAGCATCCATGCAAAAGTATATCTAAATCCATGGTGTTAGTCAGGCCCTAGGAAATTCTCAGGAGGGAGCTGCTGCATCAGTCCACTGAGAAAGCCGCTTCCTTCAATAAAGAATTATACTCCTTGGTCAAGGGAGATAAGTGAGTTTGTTTGCTTGTTTGAGCAATTCCAAAGTCAGTACTTATCTATTGCTGGGCCTCGAGCCAGGACACCAGGCAGAGGTGTGTGTAGGGAGAGGGAAGGGACCGAGCCAGGCGTGGGGGACTGACGTGGGTAACCCCACTGGACACCCCTGGCCCCTGCACTCTTTTCACCCTGTTCATAGTCAGGCTTTGCTTCCACAAGGGTGCTGAGCACACGAACACCTGAGATGCTGGGGTTTGTCCTAGAGTTACAGTGAATTCGTGCACGTTTCAAAATGACTTCTCAGTTTCTCCCAAGAAAATACACATGCCTCTAAAGCCACACATATTTAATAAGTTATTTTTTCATAAAGACGTTTCATCTCTGAGTGATGAGCATCTTAGTTCGCCGCTAGTTGAAGACATAAATTTATCTCTACTCAGAAAGTATTGCAGTATCCAGGAAGCCAAAAATATTGAAGGGCAGCGTGGAGACGCGCTATGTTGCCAGGATGCCCACTGATGCATAGACAGATAGGAGCCACAGCCTGTTATTAATAAAGTGGATGCCTTTGGCTGACTGGGCAGCTACGGCCACCTTCAAAGTCATTAAGCTTCAGGCCAGGCTCAAGATGTATTGTGAGGTCTGGCTGCATGACAGTCTGGGCGGTGACATTCTCAGGCGGCGTTTGATGCTATCGTGCCCAGCCACCGGGTAAATTTCCACCAGCCGAGGTTTTCAGAGGGACTGAAACCAAGTTTAATATAACTCGACTATGACAAGAAGCAACGAGAGGGTTGCAGAGAGCCAAAGATTTTCTCACAAATCATTACATAGAATTGAAATTGAAGAATTGTTTGTAAGATGTGGACAGATTGTTTAATATAAGAAAGTCAACTGCATTTTAATAGCAAAAAGTAATTAGAGGATTCAAGTTAAACAAACAGCATGTGTCAGAGCAACAGAGAATACGGTGAATAAGATTAATCTCATGCAGGGTATGCAGGCCTCCTCCCCACCCTTTTTGAGAAAAATGCAAACCCTCATTAAAAGACTTCAATATACTGGGTGCTATTGCTGCACATGCCTGCACATGCCTGTATTCCAACACACACACACACACACACACACACACAGAGATACACAATAAGATTTAGCTTAAGAATCTGGAAATCTGGGAAGACAATGTTGGCTTATATGGAAGCATGTCCGGTGTATCATCATCATCACCATCACTGTGGCTAATATTAACTGACCACTGAGGTGAAGAAATAGCTATAATGCTTGCCATACAAGCTTGAGGACCTGAGTTTAATCCACATAAGAAACATGCCCTTGCAATCACACAGTTGGGATTATATGATCAGATCCCTGCAGCTTGCTATTCAGTCAAGGAGAACAAGTGATTTACAGGCCTGTTTGGAACAACAGGACTAACGTCTTCTGACTTCAGTCGCTCCAAGCTGATCTTATGAATACCCTCTCCCACACGTGTCTGCTATCACATGCACACAGATTTACTACCCAAGGGTCACTCGCTGTATCTCACGTGATCCTCTATAAAATTCCATTAATCTGCTAGAATTATTACGGCTCCAGACCAATGCGTGACAAGGTCATTGGAACCTGGGCCATCTGTTTTAGAACTCATATTCTTACTGTGATGCCAGGCATGGGGTTCAGGACTTCTCATGAGTTCAGTTTTGGAAAACTGTTGCCAGGACTATCAGTGTATACTAAGTTGATGGTCTCTTGATTCTCTAGACCATTTGCTCCTTTTCAAAGACACCCACAGGCTGTCCCACTGCAGGTGCCTTTGCAACACCCTGATCTTGTGCTCCCAAGCGATGAGAACCCACGTGGATCCACCCTGTGGTCTGGCCTGGCTCTCACTTCATTCTCATACTTCGTAGGACCTTAAAACCTCTGAGTACTTTTCCACTTCTCACACTGCAGAATTCCTGAGACATTCCCGAAGCCTGGACGATGCTGCCTGGGAGTTCAGACGGAGTGACCGATCAGGTTAGTCTTTCCGGTTGAAAGACGTAAGATCCAAGCCCCGCCCTTCCTCTCCACGAAGAGCAGCTAGATGCAGTTTCCTGTTGGAAGCTTTCTAGAGACCGCCCTGTTGAGCAACCTCAGGGCATCCCCCTTTGCATTTGCAGTCTGCGTCTTCCTCTTACCCATCACCTGTCAAAAGCTCTGGTTTGTGTCTCTCACATAATGCCTTAGCGTTTCATTTCTCACCGTGGCTCTTACTCTCAGAATGCTGGGGCAATGGAATGAAACGATCTCCATTTCATACATATTCACTCAGAACTGAATCACACATTTGTGTGTACCACCACATGCATGCATGCCTGTAAGCATGCAAGGAGCAAATTCCAGTGGTCCGGATGGGCGCCTTGTCTACCTCATTCGCCACCTGTTAAATGCGCTCAACAGTGATTTGTAAACTTTCCCAGATATGGGTTTTTTTTTTTGTAGTTTGTATAAAATTAAGTAATTATGTGGAATCCACTGGGCAAGCTACTCAATGGTTTGGTGATACTATATTTCATATAAGCAGAAGAATGTTCACAACCTGATTCACCTTGAGCGAGCCCTCCCTATGAAATATTCTTTGCTTAGTTGCCGATTGGGCTAGGCAAAGTGTCTCTCTGGGTTCTAGGTTCTGGACTCAACTACACTGTGACACCCAGAGAGAACTACCCGAAGCGCCACTCCACCTGCTGCACCTGCTGTCTCTGAAGCATAAGAGAAAATGATTCCTCTGGGAGTTATTTAGGTCTGCCGCCTCCTGAGCTGCATAAAGATGCCTGCACTCCTGTGGTATGGGAGGTCCTTTTGTCTATGGCTTTTTTTTTATTGGTTAATGAATAAAGAACTGCTTTGAACCTATAGCAGAACAGGGTGGGCAGAGCAGAGCTAGGTGGGGAGGACTGGACTGAATGCTGGAAGAAAGAAAGACAGAGTCAGAGAGAAGCCATGGAGCCACCAGAGACAGACGCTGGGAACTTTACCAGGTAAGCCACAGCCACATGGCAGCATACAGATTAATAGAAATGGGTTAAATTAATATAAGAGTTAGCCAATAAGAAGCTAGAGCTAATGGGCCAAACAGTGATTCAATTAATAGTTTCTGTGTAATTATTTCAGGGCTAAGCAGCAGAGACAAACTAGCAGCCTGCTGCTATACTCTTGCTTGGCTCAGTCATTGATACAGAACATAGCATGTGCTGGTTCATTGGCATGGATAGTAATAAGAATTGAAAATAATGATGATAATAATAATTGATAATAAGGGGAGGTATTAACAATAAAAAGGGCAGTGAATCTGGAGCGGGGGATGGCTCTCCCATGACGAAATCCACTAGTGCCGGCTGTGAGTTCCCTTCCGCTCCAGTCTTCGACCATCTCACCTCTGCAGATGCCTCCTTTCTGTACAAGGTTTATGAAAATCTCTTAACTTCCCCCTCGAGGCTGTGTTGTCTGTTTCCTACACTCCCCAGTGATCACACCCACATCTCTTAACCAACTGTGTGCTGTGTTGGTTTGAAAGGAAACGGCCCCCAAAGGAAGTGGCATCTTTGTTGTGTGACTTTGTTGTAGGAAGGAAGTACGTCACTGTGGAGGAGGCCCCTGAGGTCTCACATAAGCTCCAGCCACAGCCAGTGGGACAGGCCACTTCCTGTTGCCTGTGGGCCAAGATATAGAACTCTTAGCTCCTTCTCTAGAACCACAACTGCCTACACACTGTCTGCCATGATGACAATGGACTAAACTCTGAAATTGTGAACCAGTTTTCCATTATAAGAGTGGCTGTGGTTATGGTGGCTTTTCACAGCAACAGAAACTAAGACATGTGTATATGAAGCACTCCCTCAGTGCCCCCACTCAATGAGATTTACTGGAAGAAGAAGAACAAGCAAACCCCGAGACCAAAAGGTTTATTACCTAGTTGGAGAGAGAAAAAAATATCCTGGTTGCGCAGGTTCTATGCAGAGTGCAGGAATAGATGGTGAGATCCATCACTTCTGCATAGACAACAGTAATCATCAAAGCGAGCAAGCTGAGATGGGCCAAGGGCACTGGGCAGTCACTGAAGGTTTTTAACCAGGGGTGATACACTCAAAGCTATAGGAAGAATTATTCAGCCGTATTGATGGTCGAGCCAGAACAAGGACGCGTGAGAAGGTTAAGTGCTAGCACATCTTATTTAGGGTTACGATTGCTGTGGTAAACACAATGACCAAAGTAACTTCAGGAGGAAAAAGATTGTTCCAGTTCCAGAGCACAATCCATCATCATAGGAAGTCAGGGCAGGGTCTTGAGGCAGGAGCTGAAGTCAAGGTCATGGAAGAGTGCTTCTCACCGGCCTCTTCTCAGTACCGTGCTCAGCTGGCTTCCTTTTACAACCCATGGCCAACTACCCAGAGGAGACACTGTCTACAAAGGACTGGACCTTCCCACATCAATTATTAATTTAAAAAACTGCTCCCACAGGCTTGTTTGCAGGCCAATTTGGTGAAAGTATTTTCTCAATTGAAGTTCCCTCTTAACAAATGAATCTAGACAATGTCAGGTTGACACAAAAACGAACCAAGACATCTGGGGTCCCTTGCAATAGTCTGTGCATGGAGTTATGGGGTCTAGGTCTGAGATTCTAGTGAAATACAAAGATGGAGCTCAGAGATGGACATGTCAGAGGAGCTAGGGCAGGATAGCTTTTGTAAGAAGGGGTTCTTGACCTTGCTTCTGAACACACCAGGCTGAGAGATTGAGGAATGACGTTGAGTGCAGTAAGGGAGTTGGGCATAGTACCATATGCCCATCACCTCAGCACTCAGGCGGCTGAGGCAGGAGGATCTAGAGTTTGAAGCCAGACTGAGCTGTATATCAAGACTGTCTTAAGAACAAATCGAAAGCGAAAAGGCTAGAGGAAGGATTACTGATTGGGAGGTCAGGCAGAGGGAGGAATGGAGCAGATGAAGAAATAAGCTCTGTTTCATGTACAATGTGCTCTGGATAACCTGATAGACAGGAGGAAAGTTTCAAATAACAGGCCTGAGAAGCTCAACAGGACAGAGGTTAGGCACGTCCATATTCTTGGTTCTATCACTAGCTGGGAGTGCTTTCTGTATTATTAGCTGCCTGACCCTAAGTACGCCTCACTCTCTACAGAGAGTTCACCCAGGACGCCCTATAGGTATCCTTGTTTATCTCAGTCACGCTATGAACATAGCACAACTCATTTATTATCTTAAGGCTGTTTTATGATTTTCTGTATCTACACACTTTCCATTCCCTTCCAGCCCCAGTCTGGGATCAGCAAACAAGACTTCATTCTTCCACTTAGACACATTTCTACCAGATTTCCTTTGAATCTGGCCAAGTTTTCTGAGTATTTAAGCCTTCAGTTCTCTATCTGTAATATCCTCAAAAAGCACATCCTAGTCATTGTCACTGGCACGAATCAGGACAATGAATGTCCACTGTCCCCTTTATCTTTATTAGACCATCTAGCTGCAATCCGGTCTCACATTAGAACTGGAAAGTGAGGGATATGTTATTTGGATGAAACGCTTCCCCCTTCTGCACAGCAGTGGGCTGCCATCCAAGCAGGGCCTGAGGGCACATCTCTAGTTGGCAGATGGCAAGGAACTGGCTTTGTGTAAGTAACTTAAACTGATGATTACATCCAGCCATTTCACCCGATACCAGAAATCCTGCCTGCACAGAGTGAAATCTTACCAGTGTTGACAATTAGCATCCTAGATTGGATGCATGCTTGAAGTTAAAAGTCATACTATGGTTATGTATAAGCATAAACGTATACATAGATATTAAGGTACATTGTCCCCACAGCACAAGCCAGCATTAACTTTTGCTAGTTCATTTGAGTATTGCTTTTCAATAAACCTTGATTCTGTATATACAGCCTCTATGCCAGACTATGGCTCAAAGAAGATAATTGTCAATGGTTACAACACATTTATCATTTCTATGTATTAGTTGTGTAGAAGACACTGAAATGATCCTTAATGTTCATCCCAATCCCGTGAGATGTGCACTGTTGACCTACATTACAGGGAGACGGTTAAGTAATGCGCACATGGCATGCGATTAACAAAGATGGACTGGGATCCGAATCTGAGACTCTCCAGGAAAGGATCCTTTCTATAGTGGCAGCCATCAAAACGTAAGAGCATTTGTTAACTGAGCGAGGAAACGAAGGGCTCTCAGGCTCATACCACTCAGAAGTGTCATACCGGAGTGATTCACAGACATGACGATGAGCTTCGGACACGCATATATTCCCCAACTATAGGTCCATGAAAATTATATAAAGTTAAGAGGTATCTTCAAATGTGTAACACCAGGAAAACAAATGCCACAAGGTTGTACACGTTAACCAAGGGACCCTTGTATATAGGACCTCCAGCCTACCCTGGTCACCTTCGTGGCCACTGCTGACTACTGTTCCTCTTAGATCTGAGCCTAGATCCAAGCAGGCCACCCCTGCTAAGACTCGGACAAAAGAAATAGAACAACTTGGATTTGAACCAGTAGTTTCCAACATCAAGTTTATGGCCTGAGGGAGCTGGGACAAGTTGGTAGGGCACTGGTTTTGAGCAATGCCTGGTACCTGGTCCCAGGGCTGCAATCTGTTGCCCTGCTCTCTTCTAATATACAGGCCACCTCCTGACTCTTCTCTCCCTGAGATCTTATGGCTGGCCCAAAAGACCGGCAAGCACCTTCATCCTATGTACCTTGTGCTTTGACATCACAACACCACAGAAGTTCCATGTCATTGGTATTTGGCTAGTGGCCACTGTTGGCAGTTACCTGAATGCATGTCCATGGTGTTTCCATGGAAAAACTAGATGACTCCAGAGAATGAGAGTCCTTTCATGCCCCATCCAACAGCCACATCTCTTTACCTCCTTTCTCCTTCTAATGAGTAAAAATTTCCTTCTATTACAGGTTATCTCTAGAGTTCACTGTCAAGTTCATTTTAATTCTTGCATTCCCAGATGAGATACTCATTCAAAATGAATGGCTGTCATGTCAGTCATGGGGCTCAGCCGCTGGCATGGGAATTGTATTTCTTTAATGGCTTCATTCCTCTGGACATGTTCTTTGTAGAGGTCTCCATTATGCCACCGTCCTTGGAGAGAACCAGTGGCAATCACAGACAGGACCCTCTGCTGCCCAAAGCCCTAAGAAGCGAGTCTAAAATGTGTTCACACTGTGAGCTCTGTCCTGGGCAGCTGTGACTGGGTGCCAAGCCCCAAACACAACACAACACAGCAGCTATTCTCCTGGGACACCCAGGTGCCAGGTGAGTTCCTTTTCTGCTCTCATAACTGGACAGAGATTCACAGTAATTGAATGAAAGAATGTTTAATAATTTCAAATATTCTTCATCCAGAGAGAAAGAGTAGGCTTTAATTAAATGGTGTCATTTAGTACACCGTCCAGCAGATACTATAATTGGGTTCTTTAGTATGGAACACAGTAATATCTAAGCTTTACTGAAGTGATAATGACTCTAATTTAGCCCAGTGGATACATAAACAGCTTGGCTGCCTCTCACACCCCGCATATTCCACAGCGCGAGCTTTGATCCCGACGTCTGCTCTTCTCCAACCAGTCATTTCGTTCTGAAATAAAATTACTAATCACCCAGAGCAAACAAACCCTATTTATACTAAACAGGTATGATGCTGGGGAGGTGTGGGAGCAAGGGGCTCTTCATTTCCACGGATACAAAGAAAGAAAGGCTACCTTCAAGGCAGTTGTGAAATTAGATTTCATTTGAACAGGAAGAGTGGCATTTATTAGCTTTAAAACCTGATATAAACGCAACACAGCCCTCACCAGTTCATTCAAAGAGGAAAGACAATCCCCTGGCACAATGACAGTTGTGTGTTTTAAGTCCTATCTTCGCTTGAGCATTTACAAGGGCGTTTCATTTCCAAGCTTGGCTCCCGTTTCCTCATTGCTAATCCTGAAATGGGATACAGTTAAGGTCTTACTCTCTAGCCGTTCTATTTGGTAATTCTGAACAAAGCAGAAAGGAGTGGGGGTGAGGTGGTGAGGAATTTAACTGATTCTAAAAGATGAGAAAAAAAAACTGATCTCTTTGGGTCCAACTTCACAGATGTATTAAATTCTTTTGCTAAATTCTTTGTTTTCAAAACTAAGTGGTTCCTCCACAGACAGATGGAAAACTTTCATTTCCCTGATTGCAAATGCCCATCAACATGTTTATTTTGGAAAAGAATGGAAACATTGATTATAGCAGTAGTTGGGTGGGTCACAGGAACATAAAAATACAGTGTGGCTCTGTCGCTGGCTGGGGAATTAGAATTTGCAATCATTGTGAACGCTGGAGTGTAACTCCACTTTCATAGACCTTCCAGTCCTGCATCCGGGATTGCTAACAACATCTTGGAGCTCCTCCCTGCCCTCTTAGAACTTTGGGGAGGGGGGCAGTGTTCCAGGGCTCATTTCTAAATGCTGAGAACTGTAACTTGTCCTCTTTGAAAATTGCATGCCCAAAACTGTAAAATCGGGGTGCAGCCAGCTTGTTGTATTCACCAGTTTCTATGCCTGGGCACCTCCACCTTTAAACGGAAAATACTGGTGGTGGGAGCATAATGAACTGAACATGTATGACCTCTCCCCCTAGTCATTAGTCCTTAAAGCTATCTGCTTACAGAACATTTACATCATATTAGGCATTGTAAATCACCTAGAGATGATTGAAAGTATATGAAAAGGTGCGCATAGGTTATATACAACTATGGCACCAGGTTGTACACGAGACCAGAAGCATCCTTATGCGTTAGTATCCACAAGAAGTGGAAGTCCCGGATCATCTTTCTCCACCTGGGGCAGCAAAGAGCAACTGCAGACTCAGGACACCTGGCAGCCAACTAGGGAAGGAATCCTGAACTTATAAGGATGAAAGGGAACCAGCGCAGATCCTCATGATCAGAGGACAAGCCTCCTGCCAACACAGCTAACAGCTCAGCTCTCCGGGGCCCGGCGGCCCCCACACTGACTGCCACCCGGAGACACTGTTATGTTCCTGCACTCCCTCACAGAGCCAAGACTCCCTGGATTGAGTGACAACCACAAACACCACTTTGCTTTGCACAATTAGAGCCTCTGCTTTGCTTCCCTGACAATTACTCTTCATAGCAGGGACACGGGCTGTACCCAGAGTGCTATTCTGGGCCTGGTCCCCACTGATCTTCCAACTGTCAAACCCAATGACCTCTTCCTAGTCATTACCCTTCTTGACCTTTCTGGGGAAATTATAGTGGTTGGTCAAATATCGCACTCTGGAATGCTCTCCCCTGGCTATGGCATGTTCACGCAGCTCTCTGATGCTGGAGCAAGCGGAGAACTCAGATATGCTTGAGATGGCCTGTTAGGACCTTTCGTCGCTTGCTGGTTCTGACCTGATAAAAGCAAATACACAGAAGCCCATCCAGGACCTTTAGTGGCTTCCCCTTCTTAGCTTCTTTCCTGAAACTCCTCATGGGCCTCCCCTCCTGGAAGACACACATTCTTCCATATGTATGTGTTCACATTGCCTCCACCCATTGGTGCCCCTAGTCTCTTCCCTTCTTTTCTTCACTTCATGGGACCCAGTGTGGTTCTCAAAGACCACATCTACAGCGAGTGCCCTGGCCATCAGCTGGAAAAACTCCATGCAGCCCCAGTCCTTGCCTTTACCCCTGCTAACACTTAGACTAGAATACAGGAGTGATATACATGTCATCCGTGTTGGCTGCAATGAGCTACATCAGTCTTGAGACTCAGGCTGTACTTCATGTTCCCACTGACCTATGCACATGTCTTAAGTACGATCATGTTAGAACCTTAATTATCTGAACAAAACGTCCTGGGAGTATTGCTGACCAGGAACGAGCGGTCCCAGGTAACAGGTTCCAGGTGTTTGCTGGAGGTGGTGGAGTGAAGGTTACGAATGGATTTCCCTCCGAACTAGCGCTCTCCCTTCTGTAGGCTCCAGGCGGGGTCTTTTGAATTCTGTTCCTGGGTTTCTGAATGACCCCACAGCCACTGAGCAAGCAAAGATTGCCTTGGCATTTCACCCACAGATCAAATCCCAGGCTTCCTGAGGGAGTGAAGGCGCCTAATGCACACAGCATAAAGAAGCCTGTTAAATCTCATGAAAGGACTGTTTCATAAGGGCCACACTTCCCCAGATTCTCTACATTCTCCTGCTCCTTCTCTCAGACACCCACCAGGAAGAATGGCAACTCCCAAGAATGTGAGATGAACAAGATGAACAGGGAAGTGGCGGCCATTCCCCCCACTGAGTGGGTGCTCCAAATGCCCTGCATCTTGTATCCAGCATGGCGCATCAAACTAAAAGTAAACCCGAGCTGTGTAGTTAGTGGTAGACACATACTAAAGGACAGGTGGTGTTGCTGTCACTGTATTTGCAAAGAGACCCAACCCCCTTGAAAAACGGAACTGTTTTGGTAACATGGTGGGTGTGAGTGTATTTGTGTGTGTATTTGGATATATGTGTGAGTATGTGTATGTATTTGTCTGTATGTGTGAGTGTGTGTGTGTGAATGTGTGTGTTGGCGTGTGTATTTGTGTGTGTATTTGTATGTAAGTGTGGGGGTGTGTGTTGGTGTGAATGCATTTGTGTGTGTTTGTATTTGTAAATGTGCGTGTATGTGTGAGTGTGTGTGTGTTGGTGTGAATGTATTTGTGTGTTTCTAAGTGTGAGTGTGTGTGTGAGTATGTGTGTATGTATGTGTGTTGATGTGAGTGTAATTGTGTATGTGTATATATTTGTGAATGTGTGTGTTTGTGTGAGTGTGTATGTTGGTGTGAATGTATCTGTGTGTGTGTTTGCATGTATGAGTGTGTGTGAGTGTGCTTGTGCATATGTGCTCACACTTAAGTCACAGCATTTGGGAACTGGTTCTCTCCTTTCATCATGTGGGCTCTGGGGATCAAATTCAGGACATCAGGTTTGATCTGCTGCCAGGCTGAGCTGTTTTTGCTGGTCTAAGAAGTGATTTAAGTCCCCATTGGACTGGGACACTCGCTAATGGTGGTAACTTAGAAACAGCTCCATTGATACAGTCTTTTCATAGGTAATTTGGGAAAATCCAGCCTGTGGTGCCCACACATGACATTATCTCCTTGATAGCACATTCAAACTTCATTCTTTGAAAAATTGTGTGGGAGAGTTTGGGTCATAATTAAATGTTCAGGTTTTGCTTGAGAGGACCTATTGGATAAGCGGATGAGTCAGAATTATTTCTGAAATACTTGGGGAATAAAACCTTTAGGTAGCATCTGGAAAACTGGCTAGTTTGTAGATGTCTTTCATGACAGTTTCTTAGAAGAGCTGGCAATAGACTTCAGAGCAATTGACTTCCAGGCCAGCATGTTCCTCTCATGGACTCTGATTCGGCCCTGAGCTGAACCATGGTGAAAGCAATTTGGGGGATTATAGTCAATTCAATAGGTATTGCTGAATGCATTATTGCACTAGAGAATGCAAGAGGAACAAATTAATCTCCAGTGCCTCCAAGCTGGTCTCTAAGTTTGTATGCAGCTCTTACAATCAGCTGCAAACAAGAAAAGGTTACTGAAAACCTGCATGTGTTTTTAAGTATAGTACTTGGCTCAGGCCCCCCAGTACTCACAAATTCAGACCCTTTCCAGCCTTGCTTGCTCCCAGTCTACTGTGAGATGGACAGACAGACCTCCTCTGCCATATGTTCCCGCCATAATAATGTATGCCAACACAGACACAAGCAGCTATGGTCTGAACCTTTGAAACTGTGGGCCAAAATACACCTCTCTGCCTCATAAGTTTATTAGTTTATTGCCTGAGAGTGTTTTTGTCACTGTGACAGAAAGGTGGCACGCATGGTAACTGTCACTGTTATCACTTCCGTTCTTATATTGATTCAAGAAGAAATGACTTTTCCAACACCCAGAAATCCTGTTCAGGACTAAGTGGCTGGAAAAGGGATGCCTGTGACTACAGAGCCTTTCTGGGTACCCTCATTTTCCCTTACTCTGCTGTGTACCTATGTCTATGTTCCTAAACCATACATAATTCCCGACTACCGGCAGAAGAGTCCTAATTCCTTAAACTAGACAATGTTCATGGTCCTATGCTGCACAAGGAAGCTTCCTGTGTCATTTAGCCTCCTTTGCCTTCTGTCTTCTTGCTTTGACCTAGCCACAGTGAATGTCCAAGAGCCTCACTCTGCCCATCAAGAGAGATGCAGGGATGCTGCAAGGAAGCATTAGATTTAGATAGAGCAAGTGGGTTCAGAGACTGTCCCCACTACTAAGAAACTGATTTGCTTTGTAAAAAGTAACTGGGGTTTCTAAATCACGGCTTTTAAAAATTAAGTCATTCATTTAAAAATAATTGTTGGTGAGCCAGAAGACATGGTTCTTATTGCCCTGGAATGCACCGTCTGGGCTGCAGAGGAGGGATGAGGCAATGTACACCTTGCTACTGGTTGAGTGAGTGCAGACTAGCCAGAGGATGTGCAGGGAAAACGGGAAATTTCCCAGCAAATGCGGGATAAAGAAACCATGGAAATTTAGCCTCTAATGGGGGAGGGAAGCAGAGGCCAGATCATAATGGCTCTTTAAAGAATTTGTGTTTTAAGAATTCTTGGGATTTAACTTAGTTTGGAAGAATGTTTGCCTGAGATGCACAAAGACCTTGGTTCAATCCTCAGCATTGCATAAATCAAGTTGCTGGCATACAACTATAATTCCAGAATTTAGGAGGTAGAAATAGGAGGATCAGAAATTCAAGTTACCCTCAACTATGTATCAAGTTCAAGAATGGCCTAGGCTACTTGAGGACCTGTTAAAACAACTACACTGGTTGGTTTTGTGTGTTGACTTGATACAAGTTAGAATCATCAGAGTGGAAAGAACCTCAGTTGAGAAAATGCCTCCATGAGATACAGCTGTATGCCATTTTCTCATTTAGTGAGCAATAGAAGAGGGTAGTGCCATCCCTGGGCTGGTAGTCCTGGGTTCTATAAGAGAACAAGCTGACCAAGCCTGGGGAAGCAAGCCAGTAAGCAGCTCCCCTCTGTGGCCTCTGCGTCCGCTCCTGCCTCCAGGTTCCTGCCCTGCTCGAGCTCCTGTCCTGACTTCCTCCAACAATGGCCTGTGATCTGGAAGTGTAAGCCGAATAAACCCTTTCTTCCCCCAACTTGTTGGTTGATCATGCGTGGTTTTTCACCACAGCAATAGAAACTCTAACTAAAAGAGAAAAAAAAGAACCCTCACCCAAAAACTGACGTCATAGTCAAATGAAAAAGAGGAGTAGTCAAGGCAGCGTATGACCCGATCTGTAGCCAGTGATGATCTCTCTGAATGCTGTGTGAGAATGGATTGAATGAGAAGAGGGTGGCAGGCAAGGCCGGGAGGAGCAAGACCTCTAATAGATGGTCCCATCAGTGATGGCGACACCTGGACCAGTACAGGATTCAGGGAGGGGCTGGGGAACTCCAGAAGTGTCTGCAGCATAGACTTAGCTGGACTCTTTGTTGAGCTCTGGGGGTGAGCCAGGAATCAGGGGCAAGGGCAGCCTTAGGCAACACCACTGACTGACAGTGGTGCTGATCTGTGACCAACACACTAGACACGCTGGAGCTGGCGGAGGAGGAGCAGAAGAAAGCATGGAGCCCAGTCTGGAAACAACAACACAACCCAATACAGCCCTTGTTAGAATCAAACCAGATAACACGTTGGTCGGGGCACTCTGGGGATACCCAACAAATGTGGTTTCCTTTGCTGTGCACCAAATCATTTCCTTCTCGAGCATCCCTGCCTTCTCCTTCTGGGAGTTCAGATTCGGCTCAGGCTGCAACGCTCATCTCCAAAGTCACTGCTGCCCTCTGGCCTTCCCCGAAGCAGCATGTGCTCTGGCTGGGGTCACACTTTTGTATTGTGTCGCATTGGTCCTGTGGCTTTGGATGTTTATAAGTGGCAGGATTCATGCCAATTGATCCCTAATCCTCACACTGACATCCAGTGGCAAATAACATTTAACTAAACAAAAATGTCTATCTAATATATTATTCTATACCACATGTGACATATCACAGCCTATGGTAGCCCTCATAAAAATTCAGAAAGCTAAGAACCTTATTACTAAAAAATATCCATATTTTACTAGACTCTCTCCTGAAGGCTACAGAGAGCAAAGGCAAGAACACAGGCTTCAAAGTGAAGCTGACTTGACAAACAGGACCTTTGTTTTCTAATTACGTGACTTTAAATGAGTTACTATCCATGAACTGTTCCTTTATCTAGAAAGTCATCATGAAAACACTAGACTCTTGAGGTGATCGTGAGACTACATGCACTAGAACAAAGGCCTAGGACAGAGTCTGGTTTTGCTCAATAAATTCTGTTTGTAGAGGATGCAGCACTGAGGTTAAGTGCTTGGCCAGCTAGCCTGCGAGGCCCTGGGTTTGACCTTCAGTCATGCGCTCACGCGCGCGCGCGCGCACACACACACACACATACACACACACACACACACACACACACACACGTACATACACACATGCACTCGCACACATGCTTGCACACACACGCACACACACACACACACACACACACACACACACACACCCTGCCCACTGTTTGTTACTATCCTCAAGATCAAGAAAGAATAAAGGACTAGATCCCCGCAAAAAAGAAAGCAAAATTTATGCTCCCCTTCCATTCCCCTTTGGCGCTCCCATTTGTAACGCAAACGTCCGGCATGCCTATTGTTCCAGTTAAGCTGCACATTTCCATTCCACAGCTGTGTCCAGGTCACATCACAGAGCCCGCTGTGCCTCCCATAGCTCTGTCGGGTCTGCAAATCTGCTCGAGAGCAGTAAACAGACCCCTTGCTTTGACCAGAGCGTAACAGAAACCCTTAGAAAAGTGCTGAACTGTCCATTGTCTAGAGGATCTATGAAAATGGAAGGTAATGAGGTAGAAAACAGCAAAATATTGGCTGAACACAATCACGGCAGTCAGTATGCCATTCTGACTAATCAAGACTTAAATGGCAAGATGTGTAAAACAGAATCTGTAGACACAGGAAGGCTCAGCAGTGGAGGGTGATTTCAAAGTGTCAGCTTCTTGTGGTTAATATCCAGTTTGGCTTTGTATCTTCCAGAATCTATCACGTTATTAAAACCTCTCTGGCAACCGATGATTGCATAAAATTGGTTGTTTATGTTATGCCATACTAAGAAGTGTTGCAGGGGAAGGGGCGCTCAAAATGAAAACCATTAGCTCTGGCCCCAAAAGCAACCCAAGAGGCAGACTGGTTCATCTTCCAGGCAGAACATTGCAGCTGTTGAGAAGAAAGTTTCTTCTGCATTTCCTGAGTGGTCTGTGGCCATAAATCTGGAACCAGGCAGCTCCCCCCTCAGAGGGTCGATCTCCCTGCTTCAACTGCCTTCATCAAAACAGACATTGACACCAAAACTTCGGCAAGAGGAACTGTCACCCGGGAGTAGAATGGCGTTCTAGGCACTGAACTCTGACCTCAGCTTTGGCTTCCGGTTTCAGGTTCTTCTTTTCCTGTGCACGTTCCCCAAAACTAGTACCTGGCCCAGGGTTCTGCTCTCGGGAACAGCAGCTTTCGAAGAGCAGAGATTTTAGCACAGATCATTGGTGAAATAGTCAGACAACCCTGCCTGTAAGTTTCAAGTCCTCTCCTGCGCCTTCTCCTGGTGCAAATCCTCTCTGAAGTCCCAGCATGCCTTGTGACTGAGCCCTCCCTATGGATACAAATGCAAGCATTTCCTGAAGGTTCAGCGTTTTCTTCTAAGGTGATGTTAGAAGGAATATTATTGCCAGTTCTCACCAGCTCTTTCTTGGACTTTCTTCTATGAGACTTCCATGTCCACGGGGAATAAGCCTCATCCAGCCACCGTTGGTATGATTTCAATAAAGACTGACCTTAAAACTCACAACTGTTTCTAGGGTTTTGGGAAATTAGTTTCAGGAATCTGGAAGGCTGGGTGTGTGCCCATTCTCCTTTGAATGTTTGTCAGCTCCCCAAGTCACACTGAAATACAATTGTCCTTAAAAGGATATTAAGGGATGGGGCCTCTATGAGGCCGGAGGATTTTTGTCCTCAGCAGTTCCTACAGGGTGAGTTTGCTTTCTTGGGATGAATTTTGTCTTTCCCCCGCCACTTTTGCCCTTCTAATATGTACAAAGGCCTCATGGGGTGCTGACACCTTGATATTGGGGTTCCGAGCCTCCAGAACCGTGAGGATAAACTGTCATCCTGGTAAATGACCCAGGCTCGGGTACTTATAAGAAAATATAGAAGAAACCAGACTCTGAACTTTAGCGATTGCTCTTTCACTGAGTGAGTGAGTAGCAAGGGCGGTGGCAGGGGCTGCTGGGGCTACGGGAGCCCCTCTCATTAGGTCCATCGTGATTCTGGGTTCTGTAGAAAGAAACCAGATCAATGAATCCTCCACATCACCTAGTTACGACTCCCAGGAGAGGGAGCTTCACCAAGGCTTTCTGGGTTGAGTACTCTGTGGATGGAGGACTATGTGGAGCAGGTAAGCAACCCTGCCCTGGAGACTGTTGTTCTAGGAGGCCCTTGAATGGTCAGTTGTATTGACAATTAAGATTTGAATATACTGACAAACTGTTTTAAGCTTTTCTCAATGAAAAGGAATCACAGGTTTGGAAAGGAATGTGGATGTGAAAGAATGAATAACACGATGGTCCCCACCTCACCTCAGAACCTCTAGATAGCCTACTGGCCCTCACCTCACCTCACCTCCTCTAGATAGCCTGCTGGCCCCCGCCCCACCTCCTCTAGATAGCCTGCTGGTCCCCACCTCCCCTCCCCTCCTCTAGATGTGCGGTCACAAGAACCTGACACCCCATAAGGCTAAAGCCTTAGTCAGCATTTGGTGACTGAGTGACTGCTGCGAGGCCAGGAAGTAATAAATAAATGTACTTTCTCTGCCGACTAAAACCCTTTATGAAGGGATTTGGGCTCCTGCTGCCTGTTCTGAGCTAGGATAATGGAATTGCTAAGTTAGCAAGATACCAGAAATAGAATTCAAAGTCTTTGCAGTAGGAGTCCATGTGACCCTCCCAATGTTACAAAGGTGGATATGACAGAGATCAGAGCCAATCCCAGGTCCTCTGCCCAGCGTTCTTCCCTAGATGTGTGAGCCTTCTTGTATGCTAGCATGTGCATGACTGAATCCTCATGAAGACTCACACTGAAGGGTCCAAATAGGATTTTTCTATCAATAAACATTTGTGAAGTCTCATTATGGCTGCATTGTGATATTTTGGGGACCCCAAAACATTGATCTCTGTGGACTTCTTCCATTAAAAGAAATTGAAAATTAAAATTAAATATAGCAACTATGTGAATATAATAATTAGTATTTAAATATGTCTGGTGGCCCATACCTATAATCCCAGCGCATGGGAAGCTAAGGCAGGAGGATTTCCATGAATTGAAGGACACATTGGATTATAGAGTGAGATTCTGTCTCAAAACATTAAAACCACTTTCACACACACAAAGATTAATATTAAATGAGAAAATATTTTCTTTGACAAAAAATTTCCCTTCAGTTTTAAAATAAACTTATCATGTTTTCTAAAACCCCTAAATTTCCATGGGTCCTGTGCTGATGGATAAGTTGGCCTTTTACCACTGATAGCAGCCCTGGGAGTAAGTCTAAGTGTGAAGACGTATTCTCCCACCACCCAATACACCAGATCATCAGAGAGGGAAATCTAGAGAGACTTGGCCCTCTGCTTTAGACTTCACAAAGACTGTCATTTACTGAAGCAAAAGCGCCAGCAACCACCCATCTCCCACCGTCTCTCCACCACCGTCTCTCCACCACCGTCTCTCCACTGTCTCTCCGCCGTCTCTCCACCACTGTTTCTCCTCCACCATATCTCCACTAAAAAAGCCCAGCCTCAAACATTTCAGCTGAGTCATGCCTGAAAATTTCCTGCCCTCTTTCACCCCACCCATCCTGAGCGAGGTAATGCCTTCCCTGTCTCTGTCGTCAGCTATGTGGTTCCTGTCATCCTTCTTATAAAAAGCTATTGCTAGAAGCCATCGCCACTAAATACTCTTGACATCTCTTCCTTCAGCGGAGCTTAAAGATATAAAATATTTAAGCGGCAACGCCTGACAGAGCATTTATTACTCGGAACCATTCAGTGCTCTCTCCCGGTGTGAGACAAGAAGCTGAAGGCCAGTCTGTTCCCTGCACCCCTGGAGCAGGACTGCAGATGCTGAAGGCTGCCTCCCTGGGAAAAGGATTTTATTACTAACATTGGTCTTAAAACAATTACTAGATAGAAAGGCATCAATAAAGATGATGGCCATGGAACTAAACTAACCCCTGACAGCTTGGGGTCTCTGGCTCTGCCCTCTGGTGATTAAGGGTGCCGTCTCTCCATAGCAGCAGAAAGCACCCAGCATGCTTGAATGAGGCCCTTGTAAGTAAAACAAATCATGAGTCATGAAATCCACCCATTCTCACTTTTCAATGGAGAAAGAAGCAAGGATCTACCCAATATTAAATGTTAAATAAGTGCACACATACCCCCACACAACAAGCTTTTAATGGAAGAGCTGTGAGTACAAGCTGATTAATTTTAGGAGAAAAATAATGAAAAAAATCACAACCACCCAAAACAAAACTCACTTTGTATTGAGAAGAATGCATTCTTCCTCAGATTTTTCAAGAATTCAATTATCTCTAGGGTCCTATGCCCACTAGCAGCTTTTTCTAAGTAATTAAGGCATCGGAGTAGAATAACGACATTCTTCCTTAAGTCAGTCCCTCTAATGTGTTAATTCATGAATATCACATTTTAGCAAGCCTAAATAATTCACTGTATAGATGCCTAGGCGGTGGCCATCAGTTATGAGCAAAATGGAATTCTCTATAATTATGCATCATTTGCACATTTGAGTCAAAGGAAAGACCTGTGCTTTTGAATTGGGTCTTTCCAGGCCTTTAAGAGCTACCTACAGCCTATGCTTAAAGGGACTTGGTTCTCTTGACAGGTGCCTTACCCATGGCAGATGCTCACAAACCCAGAGAAGCTGGAACCTAATAGTTCCCATTATTCTCTCCAGGCCCCTTTCTCTTCAGCAGGATGGTAAATTGTTTATTTTCTAAGACAAAACCTTCCTCGGTATGATGTAGAGTTTAAATGCTAGGATATAGAGCTCAAATTCCTATTTATTTATTTATTTATTTATTTTCAGCATGAAGGATCAAGTCCAGGGTTCTGTGCACGCTAGGCAACTGCTCTACTTCTGAGCTACACACTCAACCCTCCCTTGTTCTTTAAAAGTATCTGTCAGAGACACCCACAATTAGTTTGTAGGCCATATAAAATTAATTTTCTTAAAAGTAAGCTGTCATGTTAGAGAAATTGCTCAGCAGTTAAGAACACTGGCTGCTCTTCCAGAGGACTCAAATTTGAACCCCAGCACCCTCATGGTGGCTCACAACCATCTGTAACTTCGGTTCCAGTGGAATCTGAGTCCTTCTCCTGGCTTCCTTGGGCATCAAGATATATACAGGTATACACAAGATATACCTTGTGGTATACACATGTGGTATACACAGACATGCATGCAGACAAAAATCCCATAACATATTAAAAATAATAAAATAATTATTTTTAAATAATAATAAAAATAAAAAAATTTATTATTTTTAAAATTTAAAAATTGGTTGAAGGCTTTGAGAAACCAGACCAAAGTTGAAAGCTACAGAGCATAGGCTGTCCCTAAGAGTAACTCATGGGTTCACAGATGATTCCAGAGAAAACCAAACCCTGCCATATGATTTGTTTTCTCTGTGAGGATCCATAGATCCTCAAAAGCAGATGACTAGTCAGTGTGGATGCTCCAACTTATTTGTTGCCAAATTCCAAATGCTTAAATAAGGAACCTTTGCCACCTCTTTGGGAGATGTTGGAAGGCATTCTAAAAGGAATTCTCTGCTCTGTCCTCATTGGAGATGGCACTTGATCAAAATTCGTCAATCAAGCAGGTCTGTTCATCTCTGGAGGTTAATCCCTTCTCAGGTGGTTAGACAGCAAGTACTAAACACTAGCTTTTCAACAGCTAAAAATATGCATAGAAAAGGGCCTGGGGAGATGGATTAGGGGTTAAGAGTGTTCACTGCTCTTCCGGAGGACCAGAGTCAGTTCTTAGCACCTCTGTCAAGCAGTTCATACCCGCCCCTAACTCCAGTTCCAGATTTGTTACCTTCTTCTGGCCTCCTTGGACATTACACACATGTGGCATACAAAGAGACGTTTACATAAGTAAAAAGAAAATGAAGCTGGGTGGTAGTGGCACACGCCTTTAATCCTAGTACTTGGGAGGCAGAGGCAGGTGAATCCCTGTGAGTTTGAGGCCAGCCTGGTCTACAAGAGCTAGTTCCAGGACAGGCTCCAAAGCTACAGAGAAACTCTGTCTCGAAAAAAAAAAAAAAAGAAAATGAATATATATATTTAAAAGAAAAAAAAAGACTTCATTATTCCATGTCCCTAAGCAGCTGAGTCCCTACTAGTTACTGAAAAAAAAAAGTGTTGTACATCTTTGGTACCACATTTAAATAGGCTCTGATGTTATTTTTAATGTTATAGATGGTATTCATAAATAAGGATGTCAAATGGACTGTAATAAAATCTAGACCTCTGCTTTCAAAAACAAGGAAATACGTAGAAGAAACAGTGTACGTGAAATGTGTTACCAACTGTGTCAACTTGCTGTTTCATAGTAATGGTTCTTAATTAGCTCTTTTCCTGAACATTAAGTATTAACTACATTCCTGATGCCTCTGATAAAAATACACACATATAAAAGAAACATATTCCCTAATGATAGAAACATAAAAAAAATAATTGTTCTTCTCCAAGGAAGACATGTGGTTGGTACTGTGCCATTTCAGCTGAGCCGCTTGCTTCTGTACTCCTGAGAGTCTTCTTCCCCAGACAAAAGCAGACATGCGAGAGCCACATTCCTATTATACTGGAGTCCAGAGCAGGGTGTGATGCTTTGGAATATTATATATAATTGTATATGTATGATATACGTGATTGCTCACCTGCTGGTTCATCTGGTGCTGACAGAAATCAGTGCAACAGACAGATCCACATTGACTTAAGCTCCTACAACCTTCTTTCAGCTTTTCTGACCCACGTATAGGTGTGTCTCAGGAGTCATGGCAAACTGCCTTAGCTTCACTGAAGTTGGATACTTGGAGCACAATGCAAGTTTTAGCACATTTTCATAGGCACTATTCAAGTCTAAATCTGACTTTCCCTCTCTTCCGCTATTTCCAACTGCATGCTCTGAAGACAGACACAATAATCAGCCTTGGGATGTTTAACCAGTTAACAGTTCACTGCAGTAAAACATGCATGCCCTAGGGGCTCTTTCTTAGCCAAATGGTGAGGGTCTTCAAAGATGAACAGGGGTTCCACAGTACAGAAAGCAGAAGAAAGATGAGGAAAACAGTGGATACAAAGGCTGGACGGTGTGGAAGAGCTTACGTGATGCGGATACAGTGAACACAAATTTGTTGGAGAGTCCCGGGAGATGAGTGAAGAGGGCTGAGGTAGGACAGAAGAGCCATGCAGACCACGCTAAGCTTGAATGAAGTCCAGCAGAAGTCAGAAAGGTATCAAGCAGAAGCTGCCTGGGGAGGGGGAGGGTGTGTGTGTGTGTGTGTGTGTGTGTGTGTGTGTGTGTGTGTGAGAGAGAGAGAGAGAGAGAGAGAGAGAGAGAGAGAGAGACATGAATTAAACCATCTGATTTCTCTTTTGAAAGTAGATCTGGCAGCTGTGTGGAGGGATAATTAGAAGGCAAGATAAGCCCATAGTCAGGTAGTTTGGCAAAATGCCCGATACAATATCAGTTAGCAAAAATTAAAAGAGGCTGGAAGTTGGGAACACTCACCTGTCCTGAAAAATCGATAACTTCATTTCGCATACACAATTACACGAGACATAAATTCAATCACCGTGCAGATGTGAAGGATCCTCACTCTGAAACTATTCTTTTTTTTTATTTTACTTAAATCACTCTGACTCTGAGAGGAACTCGATTGGGAATTCTCACAGGTAAAATAAAAACTGTCGAGAAAACTGACTCTAAGTTGGACATGGTGGCATACAGCTGTAAATTCGGCAACTGGGAAGCTGAGGCAGGAGGATTGTGAGTTCCAGGTCAGCCTGGGCTATGCAGTGATAGCCTGTCAGTTAGAAGGCCAGAAAAAAGAGGGTGGAGGTAACACGAGACAGAGGAGAAACGACTGACTGTCTCTAGCCTAAACTGTAAAGGGTTAGTGCTGAGCTCAGAGGTTGGAGGGTTCTGCATGGTGGGTTTGACTTACAGACTCATTCATTCATCAAAATTTGACAGTCTTTCCTTTGTTTTGGTTTCTCTGTTTTGCCTTCCAAGAAAAAACATTTTTTAAATACACAATAAAAACTATAACAAACATAGATCCTAGATCATTCACTCTTTTGTAACAATATACCTTAGACCAGGTAATTTATAAATTATAGGATTCTATTTCTCCCAATTTTGGAAGCTTTAGAAATCCAAGATCAAAGTACTAGTAACGAGAGGAAGGTGCTGGAAATTTCCATACCTGGTGTGGCTCTGTGCTTCCAAGACAGTGACTCTACTCTGACTGCTATGTCCTCACCTAGAGAAGACTAGACATCACTGACAGACTCATCAACTCTCATTTCTATTGTGGGAATGGCATCAATGACAGTGAGATGATCTAGAGATGACCAAAGGCAACTGGGAGATCCATGGACAGTACCTGCCATGTTTTTCTTCTGTATTTGTCAAGGTCTGTGTCCAAGATCTGCAGTCTTCCTTCCAGTGTGGCTCTGTAGTCCAGCATAGCAATATGGAAGTCTTTTCTCAGTTCTAAAATGTCCTTATTCTTCCATTGCATTATCTGTGTAGTCAGTCTCATGTCACAGGGGCATTATATGTCATTGAAGATGTGGGTCTTTGTTATATTATTTTATATAGCTCATGAAGCTAATTAAAAAGTTCTTGCTAGCCTGAATTCTAAGTCACAGGGCCATACTAAAGGATACCATGAGACTGAATCCTGTCCATCTGCTTCTTTCTATATTTTACTCATGCATTTAACCTCCATATTTTATTTATGCATTTAACTCTTACAATTTGTAAGATGCACATTTATGATTACTATATCTTGCTGATATATTGAACACTTTATTGTAATCCATTTTAGCCTAGTCTTGCCTCTTAGCACGGTTATCCATGTTCTAGCTGTTTGTCTTCAACTGCTTTCACTGTTAAAATGAACATGAAAGAGCCAAGTACAGAGAGACAAATGTATGACATTGTATGGGCGTCTAAGCCAAACTAGCATGTATATTATAAAGGTATCTTGACTTCAGAATTTGGATCTAAGAACATGTTGCTTGGGAAAAGAGGTTCTTCCTTTGTTTTCACAGAAGATGAGAACCTGTGGATTGCTTCCAGGCAAATATGGTTTCATGGACCAAGGTCTCCTGAAAGGTCACCATGAACACCCAATCAGCAGGAAGAAGTATGGACAAAACTACGCCCATATGCCCAAATATTGTTTATAAATGTTTCTTTACATTTAAAGGGGGATATGCTATAGAGATTTGCATTGATATGGATCTTTGTTTATTGATACAAATTTAAGGTCAATTTTGTTATATGTATATTTCTGATCTTGATTAACATATTATGTTTGTGTGGCTCATTAAAAAATGTAATGTATAACTAAGAAATATAAGCTTGTAGATAATCATATATAATAGTCAATTTGTAGTCATGTTAGTTAGATTTTCTAGTAGTGTGGGAGAATTATCTGTATTTTGTCAATCATGTATTTTAATAAAACGCTGATTGGCCAGGCAGGAAGTATAGGCAGGTCAACCAGACAGGAAGTAGAGGCGGGGCGATGAGAACAGGAGTATTCCAGGAAGGAGGAAGTCCCTCGGCCACTCCTGCGCAGACCACTGAAGAGGCAGCATGTAACTTGCCCAGCTGAGAAAGGTATGGAGCCATTATGGCTAACATAGATGAGAATAATGGGTTAATATAAATTATAAGAGTTAACAAGAAGCCTGACCTAATGGGCCAATCAGTTTATAACCTAATGTAGACTCTGTGTGATCTTCCTTGGGACTTGCTGGCTTGTTGGGGTACTGGGCGGGACAGATACCCCAACAAGCCGGCCCTCATGTTACATTCTAGATGTACAGAGAAGTATTTCAGATGGATAGGGATTCTTCAAATCTTTCAGAGACCTTCAGAATATGATATTTAACATGTTTAAGAACTTAAGACTTTTCATGACAATGAGACACATCTGCTCCTGGCAGCGCCAATCTACTTCAAGAAGAAGATGGGCATCGAAGAGGCTCCTTATGGAGTTGGTTAGCTGTTTGGGTAAGAAACTGCTCTTGCCTGGAATGTTGCATAAACTGGACATGCACGACCCAAAGAGAAATGACTGCTGAACTTGCCTAAAGGTGAGATGATCCTTCAGAGTTCCTGCTTCATGAAAGAGTCTGCCAGATATTCTGTGGGACACAGAAGAAAGTGACTGAAAACTGCCAATATATGTGTAACTGTCTTTGAAATTTGCTGCTTCATGGAAAATCTGCTAGATACTGTGGACCTGTAGGCTGAAGATGGATGCCCCAATGGTGCAGAAGAACTTTGGGTAACTGTCCAGGCAGCAAGATGTCTCTGTCAATTCTAGAGTTTTGGAAGTTGCTTACAATGTACTTCCAGTTTACTTAGGTAATATTATATTCTTCTGGAGTCTTTGATGGAGTTAAAAAATTTATAGTTATAGTTACAGTTTTTTCTAGTTATGATAAAAGATAAAGTAAATATAAATATTGTAACTGTAATTCTTGCTTGATAACTGTTTTGTTATATGCAACTTTACTATGTTAAAGTTAAAACCTTCCTTTTTGTTTAAACAGAAAGGGGAAATGGTGTAGGAGGTCCTTCTCTCTTTGTGTTGCTTTCATTGGTTAATAAAGAAACTGTTTTGTGCCTGTTGATAGGGCAGAACTTAGGTAGGCAGGGAAGACAGAACTAAATGCTGGGAGGAAGAAAGGTGGAGTAGGAGAGAAGAAGCCATGGATCTACCAGAGACAGACACTGAAAATTTTACCCAGTAAGCCACTGCCATGTGGTGATATAGAGATTAGTGGAAATGAGTTAAACCAAGATGTGAGAGTTAGCTAATAAAAGGCTAGAGATAATGGGCCAAGCAGTTATTTAATTAATACAATTTCTGTGTGGTTATTTTGGGTGTAAGCTAGCCGGAAGGCCGGGACAAACAAGCAGCCCCTCCTTACAACAGTGCTGCAGCTGGTAAAGGGGAAGATCATCTCCATCACCTTTTGCAGTGGCTATGGTGAGTGGAGGGTGGAGAGAGGACATCTTTTCCTTGTCCTCACAGCCACATGGCAGACAAGGGTTGGAACCAGCAATCCCACTCTCCCACTCTCTCGTCCTCAGAGGAGAGTCACTCAATCCCTTGTCTACAGGGTCAGCTTTACTGTGCTGCTCAGGCAGGTGAAGGGCCCATTCTCTCCAGCGCTGCAGCTGGTGAGGGGTTGGGTCAGCTCCCCGACTCTTCACAGGCAGTGAGGGGAGAAGGTGGAGAATGGGGCGAAGGCATCTTTCCCTCACCACCACTGTGCTTTCCTGGTCCCCTCTGGCTCCTATAACCCTTCCTCCCCCTCTTTGGTGGGGTTCCCAGAGCACCACCTAATGTTTAGCTCTAGGTCTCTGCAGCTGCCTCTCTGATGATGACTTTTCTTACTTAGATTAGTTGTTTCTTAGATTTAGTTGCTTTGTGCTGTTTATGAATGAAGACAGTTTTATGTCTTTCAACTCACATGTTTTTAATTTCTTTTCCTAATTGCTCCGACTAGACCCCTTTATATGACCTTAACAGGAGTGGTTACAACGTGGTGTCCCTGACTTGCGGGTAAAAAAATTCAGTCTTTTGCCATGAGCTATAGTGTTGTTTGGAGAAGTTGGGTAGTTGCCCTTTATCAGAGTGACAAATTTAGAAACTCTTAGAAAAATGGGCATGAGGAACAGTACAGGGTTAAGCAAAAACCACATGGAACTTGGAGGAACTTAGAAGAGTATTCCTGGTGGGAGTTGGTGCTGATGCTGGCTAATAAGGAGATCTAGCAATACAATGGAATGTGATGAGACAGCATCGCCATTCAACATCTGATTAGGAGACAGACATTTGCTTCCAGTGCTGGTGGCACTTCCTGATGAGCCCAGGAAGTGACTGAGTGGGGTACATAGAGAACAGAGTCAGCAGATAGTGGGCTGGCTTGTCTAAAGGGGTTGGTTCCCAGCTCTACAAACAATTTTTGGAAATATTTGATCTAGTCACCACAATTTATCATATAGTTAATGATGGTTTGAAAAATCCCTTTTCAAAAGCAAAAAACCCAGGATAGCCAAAACAATCCTATACAATAAAAGAACTTCTGGAGGCATCACAATCCCTGACTTCAAACTCTACTACAGAGCTACAGTACTGAAAACAGCCTGGTATTGGCATAAGAACAGACAGGAGGACCTATGGAACCAAATAAAAGACCCGGATATCAGTCCACACATCCTCGAACACCTGATTTTTGACAAAGAAGAAAAAATATCAAATGGAAAAAAGAAAGTATATTTAACAAATGGTTCTGGCATAACTGGATATCAACGTGTAGAAGAATGAAAATAGATTCATAACTATCACCATGTACAAAACCCAAGTCCAATGGATCAAAGACCTCAACATAAAGTCAGCCACACTGAACCTCATAGAAGATAAAGTGGGAAATACACTTGAACACATTGGCACAAAAGATCACTTCCTAAATATAATGATAGTAGCACAGACACTGAGAGAAACCATTAGTAAATGGGACCTCCTGAAACTGAAAAACTTCTGTAAAGCAAAGGACACATTCAACAAGACAAAACGACAGCCTACAGAATGGAAAAAGATCTTCACCAACCCCATTTCAGACAGAGGTCTGATCTCCAAAATATATGAAGAACTCAAGTAATTGGTCAACAAAAGAACAAATAATCTAATAAAAAATGGAGTACAGTCATAAACAGAGAATTCTCAACAGAGGAATCTAAAATGCCTGAGAGACAATTAAGGAAATGTTCAGCATCCTTAGTCATTAGAGAAATGCAAATCAAAACAACTCTGAGATTCCATCTTACACCTGTAAGAATGACCAAGATCAAAAACACTGATGACAACTTATGCTGGAGAGGTTGTGGGGAAAAGGGAACACTTCTGCATTGCTGGTGGGAATGCAAGCTGGTATAACCCCTTTGGATGTCAGTGTGGTGATTTCTCAGAAATTTAGGAAACAACCTTCCTCATGACCCAGTAACACCACTTTGGGGTATATATTCAAAGGGTGCTCAATCGTGCCACAAGGAGATGTGCTCAACTATGTTCAGAGCAGCATTGTTTGTCATAGCCAGAACCTGGAAACAACCTAAATGCTCCTCAACTGAAGAATGGATAAGGAAAATATGATACATTTACACAATGGAGTACTACACAGCAGAAAAAAATAATGACATCTTGAATTTGCAGGAAAATGGATGGAACTAGAAAACATAATATTCAGTGAGGAAACCCAGACCCAGAAGGACAATTATCACATATACTCACTCATAAGTGGTTTTTAAACATAAAGCAAAGAAAACCACCCCACAAATCACAATCTCGGGGAACCTAGACAACAATGAGGACCCTAAGAGAGACATACATAGATCTAATCTACATTGGGAGTAGAAAAAGACAAGATCTCCTGAGTAAATTGGGAGCATGGAGACCTTGGGAGAGGGTTGAAGGAGAGGGTAGAGGCAGGGAGGGGAACAGAGAAAAATGTAGAGTTCAAAAACAATAAACTAAAAAAAAGAAAAATCTCTTCTCAAAAAAGCTGAGCATTTAACTTAGTACATGTTCTAAAATATACCCCAAATTACTTTAACTCCAAGGGCTGGGAGACAGTAAAGGTGCTTGCCACTAACCCTGATGGTCTCAGCTTAATCCCCAGGGCCCATACAGTTGACGGAGAGAACTCACTCTGTCGAGTTGTTCTCTGGCCTCACACCCATAATAGAATGTGGCTGGATGTGGTGGCACAGTCCCCTTTAGTCCCAGCACCCAGAGACAGAGGCAGGGGAATCTCTGCAAGTTCGAGGCCTATCCAGTTTACACAGTGAGTTTCAGGATAGCCATGGGTATACAGAGAGACCTTGTCTCAAATATAGATATAGATACAGATACAGAAACAGATACAGATACAGATACAGATATAGATATAGATAAATATAGAAAGATATATGAATGTAATTTTTTTTTAAAAAAAAGTAACTCTGAAAACCATGTTGCTTAAAATATTTCAGGAAAAAAGGGGTGTATAAGTAAAGAAAAAGGGATGTATAAGTAAGCAAATATCTGTTGACCGAAGTAGGTCAAGGACATCCCACAGGAGACAGCCACTCTTGTAAAGATATCTACTGGACGCAAAGGAAGAGGCAAGCAATAGACAGTGATTCTCACTAAGGATCTCTGAGGTGTAAAGCATTTCTACTATTAATCCACCAAGTCACAGGCCCAAGAGTGGAGATTTGAGGTCACTTAGTCCAAGCTCCTAAAGTTTCTGAAGTCCCTTAACGATAAGCAATAACAGTACTAATAATGCCGAACACATGTGTTTCATAATGAAAGACTTACTCCCTCCCGATAACGTCGCAGGCTAGGTATGCATTGCATGCTCATTCTGTGGATGAGGGAGACTGTAGACAGGGCCTTGGATGTCTGTCTACCCATTCTCTGCTTGAAACATTCGTGTCTTGCTGTTCCACTCAGGAAAAGGCATGCCTTGTGAAGGTTAGCCCCATGGTTTTCCTCTGTGACAACTCCAATGTATTTTAATTCAATCTGAGCTGCTTCTTCTCCCCAGATGTCAGGAATTCCCACTAAAGTCTCAGCATGTCCTTTTAGTCTGTTGCCCTCCCTGCGTGAAAGCAATGTTCTCCTGAAAGCATCCCTTGGCCTCACTCTAAAGGTTATTGCCTGAATCACAAATTTGCTTTTATCCTTTGCTTCCATAAAGGCCCCAATTACCACATTGCTTCTTCCTAGGGACCTGGAACTCTGGGCAGATAATAACTCAGGTCTCTTTAACAAGTAGCAATGGTTCTGTTGTCCAGGGGACATTGCTCAATATACCTGCTGTGTCCCAAACCTCCCCAATCTCCACTTATCTCTGAAACTAATTACATTGCTAACGCAGAGGATGGCTCTGTAACCACGCTAATTAGCTGCAGGCTGGTGGCAAGCCGCTGTGCTCGGGGGAGTCCACAATGCAGAGGCAGAAGTGGAGCCTTTGGATGCTGGGTTCAGCTCTTCTTTGAGACTAAGCACTTAGCAGAGAGGTGGACTTGGATGCAGATTCCTCCTAGCGCTGAACATGGTCATTAAATAACATCCAGAGAAATAAAGAGAAACAGAGGCTTGGAGGGTACGCCATTAACATTTCATCCCCATTTCTGAATAGCACTGTGTCTGCTAATTTCCTGCCCACTCCTTCGACTATCCACCATCTCTGAGGAGAACTGGGCCCAAACAGATTAGCCAACATGTTCCCTGATGACAAATTCTCCTCCATAAATAATGCTAGCGACAGCACTGTTTATTTGTTCAACTTTAGCATTTTCTTGGGAATGAACACCATGAAGGTCATCAAGTTTCCTTCAAGGAAAGATCCAGGACAAGGTACCTCTTGTTTTTTCTGCAAGCCAAGGCCAGTGGTGGGACTTTTTTTTTTTCTAACTCTCCCATTAGATCCAGTTATAACTTTGCCCTTAGAAGGAAGGAATTCTTTCACAAAAGACCTATCAGGAATAAGCTGTTTCCAAGGAGTAATTGAAAGGTCACCGAAATTTTCACTAACAGTGAGCTGCAATGTGTTGTATGGACTCCAAGCCTCTCCGTGAGGGGCTTCAGGAAGCAGTTTGGAATTCAGTGGTTCCTGATTGCTGTGCCCGTACCAGCTCTGCCATAGCACCCAACCATATTACCCTCCAAGACCTTGCTGTGGAACAGCCCTTCTGCACTGCCCCTTCCTCCGTTGTCGGTGGACAGCAGCTCCCGCACAGACGGAAGAAAGACATGGTGTGCAGAGAGTCCCTCCTGTCCTCTGGTTAAGAGTTTCCCAAAGGCCCATATGTTGAAGACTTAGTCCCCATCCTACAGCACTACCACAAGGTAGTGGAAACTTCAGGAGGTGTGTGCGGTGGGAGGAAGTTAGGTCATTGAAGTCAGGTCCTCTATGGGGCGTATTGGTACCATAGGCTCTACACTTTCTTTCTCCTTTGGTTTTGTCTTCCATAATGTGAGTAGCCTTCTCTGCTGCCTGTTCCCACCAGGCTGGTGCAGCCTCCTAACCATGTACCGGAAACGCTGAAATTGTGAGTACCAATATGCCAATAAGCCTTCCACTCTCCCCGTGGATCATCTCCAGTATTCTCTACTAACGGATTCATCTCTACTAACGGGAGGCTGATTGGCACAGCTCCCAAATCTCTGTGAAGCAAGAGCGGCTGAAGGTTTTCTCCAGCAGGTCTTCAAATGCATTTGCATTTTGCACCGTCCCATGGAGTGAAAGTCTCAGGGCGAGGCATGCAGGGAAAGCTCTCAGAGTTCGAGGAGCTGGGGCCTGAGCATTCTGGCCGGCAAGCACAGCCTTGAGTGGATGAGTCACTACGCACCATCCACACGACACTTCATCAGCAGCAACCCTGCGTCCATGAAGAACAGAATGTTCTAAAGCTGATGGGAAGAGCAGCCAAGGTCCTGACAGTCCATCTCCAGATCTTCCCCCACTTCAGTAAGAGCCAAAAACACACTGCAAACATGCAGCTGCAAAGATCAGGCAGGGAGCGCTTGCCATCTTTAAATAATTTCTTGTGCACAGAAGAGGAACGCACTGGAGCAGGGAGATGATGTGAGGCTTCTCTTCGGCGTCAACCAGAAAGTGGGGAGACCGGCCTAGGCACATCAGTGCTGCCTGCTGCCTGGTCCTTCTTCTTCTCCCTACCAACATGCCAGCATTGCTCACTTAATTCTGACGTAGCGTATTACCTTGGCTGTAAGAGCATTATTGATTTGCTGGCTATCAGAGACACAAGTGCATCCCGGTGGACTCTATTATTAAGGAATAACAAGCAAGAAACTGGCCTCTTGTTGTTAGCTAATTCTAAGTTTTATTGATCCATCACTTCCATCTAAGGGTACAAATCCAGGGATGATAAATTCTGAAAGTTAATTGAAACTGAAACCAGGAGCACATTTCCATACATCCATGAGCTGGCCAGGCCCTGCTCTGTAACACGTGTGAAGAAAGCATTACGTTTTGGCAGATAAAAATCCCCAGGAGGCATGTTCTCTCTCTTTCTCCTTTAAAAATAAAGAAGGCCAGGGAGGGAAAGGCTGCATTCCTGCACACACAGGGTTTGAAGGACTTCTGAGGAAGGCACTGCCTCATTTGTTCTGTGGTATTCAAGAGCAGACAGAGCAGGGTCACCTACTACCCCGATGACCACTCAGCCCAGTTTCCTGACGTTGCTGGGCAAGGCTACCACAGCCTCACTTGGAAGACAAAAGGTAGAACCTGAAGGGAAATTGAAGGTCACTGGAATATAGGTCTCCCAACAGCAGGAGAAAGTGGAAATGATCGTCATTCAATTTCCTCAGCCAAAATGACAAGCTGACCCCAAGAGTCGCGTGAGAGCAGGCTGGTGTTCCAGTAAACTATATGTAAACAAACAGGGCAGTCAGGAATGCAAATATTTGAGGGGGTAAATTGTTGTGACGGACAAGATGCTTCTGATCTGTGATAGGAACTCCCAGGTTCCTGGGGCAGAGGAATCCATCCCCAGAAGCATCCTCACCAGATCTGACCTTCCTTACACTTGAGCTTCTAGTGATGGCTATGTCTCCCACAGCAACGGCACTTCCTGAATCACTGGGAGTGTCTGCTGTAGCCTCTCAGACAAGCTCTCTCCCTCTAGACTCTGACAAGTTCTTCCTGGAGCGAGGTCCTCACCTCATCCTCAGCACCCTGACTCGGTGGTTCGTGACAAGATGAAGTAGAACTTTCTCCTGTTGTTTAAGTCATGTTTGTTAAAGCAACCATTAGGTTAGACAACCTGATGGTTAGTTAGAGTGTCTAGAAGAACAGCTCTGTGAATTCTTAAGCAAATATTCTCTCTCTGACTGACTTCTAGGGCCTTTAAACTCCAGTACTACCTGGCTGCATCTACTTACCATGCCTGGTTCTTCCTCGAGGCCATGTTCTCTCAAGAGGTTCCATTAGCTGTCATGCACAATGGCTGTTGAAACATTATCCCGCAGGCGACAAGATAAATCTGGACACCAGCATTAGCTTAGCCAGAGATCAGGTAGAATGTGGCTTCCTCCCATCGACAAGGAGGGAAAGCCTTCCCAGACCCTCAGGAGTGATGTTCCATGACTCCAATGCAACCCAAGGTAGGGAACCAAACCACACAAGGTGATCTTCTCCCATTTCTCTGCTTTAGCTGACCCAACATGTCTACAAACTGCCGAGAGGCTGTGTGTTTATGAAAGGTGCCTCAAAGTTTTGAATGAGAAATCGCAAAGCTTTTCAGGGCCCCCACAGGAAAGGATGGAATTGGGGGTAGTTGGTCGAGACATCTAGCTTCTCTGTGAGCTTCCATTCTTCTACCTGTCAGGCTGGGCTGCTGTCAGGATTCAGGAGACACTGCTCGAACAGCAACAGCGGCAACAACGTCTGTTTTATTTCTTTGCCACAAAAGAGGTCAGTGAATAAGAGAGAGGGGGCAGGATTTTCGCTTCTCGAACCCCTTTAAGCGCTGACTCCAAGGCCCCCATTCTCATGTCTGTGTCAGAGAAGACCAGCATTTTCCCTGCAGTGCGTCTTCAGTCCTGCCTAACATCAGGGAGCTCACAGAACGGCGCTAGGTGACTTAAGGGTGGAAAAAACCTCAAAACGTTTTCTGTAATTTTCATACTTTAACTTTATGCTCAAAATAGAAAGCCAATATTTTATATTACCAAAAATTTTAGGTATCAGAAGTACATTTTAGCATTTATTGCACTGATACAAGGCTTGCAAGATGAGTGGATGATGAGAATTTCCCTTCTATATTACTGAGAATTTATTTCTATGTAACATGTAGCGCAGTTTCCTTATGTTCATACACTCTTTTATTCACCCAATCATTTACCTACCCATCCATCTACCCACCCAGAATCCTTTATTTCTCCCATCTTCAATTTGAATGACAGCCGACTGTTTGTACTCATGATAAAGGGACATGCCCAAATCAAAGTGAGCAGGATAAAGAAAAAGCTTCCATTTCTCTTCCTTGGATTATCCCTTCTCTATTGGTCAGGACCCCACCAGAAAAGCAGGGGTAACACAGGAGACATTTACTTGGGGAGGTAATACACTAAGAGATTTGCTGGAAGGAATGTCTTATGTAACTGGGGGAGGGGTCAAGCCAGGCAGGGCCAAAATCCCATAGAGCAGCATTGGGACAAACAAGCTGGAACTGTCAGGTACTAGCTGAAGCCTGGGGCCTCAGATAGAGCTGTTCCTGCCTGAGGAAAGGCCAGCTCCACTCTCAGTGCAACACCAGAATATCTAGGACACTGTCAGTTGTTAAAACCAGTGGATTATGCTCTTCAATCACAGGCACAAAATGCCTTCATAGCTACACCTGTCCTCGGGTCTGAGTGAGAGACTGGAGCCAGGCTGACACATAAAACTGATGGTCATACCACCCACAAGAACATTACTTATTCTATTTCAATCATTCCAAAATATGATCACACTTTGGAACACAATTTATATTTTAAGATCCATATACATAAAAACCTCTGTCTTCAAGATTTCCTACTCCCGTGTCCCCACCAAGAGTTTCTCCACGTCTGCCATGTTCTCAACTGTGCCGTCTCTTCCCATGCACTCAACCTAAGTTACACTCCGCCGTCCTTGCCAGTGATGCTACAGCAGGAGCATGCCCAGGTTGACACTTGCTCTTCACCTACCTATCCGTTCATCTCACTGCTGGGAAGTGTCCTCAGGCCTCTTCTCCCTCTCTCTCTCTCGATAGCCTAGAAAAGACTGGTGCCACGATATGTTTGTGTTCCTCCCTGAAAGCCAGCCTCTCCTGCTTGTGCTTGGCTTCCTGCTTACTTCTGATGAATCCCTCCATCTTCCACTATCTATAATAGATATCTCTCCACACATCAAGCCTCCAGCGTCAATTCTCTGAGATGCCCTGGTGTTATATGGACTGAGATCATAGGATGCCAGCTTTTCCTTCACTTCCTCCTCTTTCTAAATGCCCCTGGGTCTTCCCACCCACTGTGCTTCCTCTCCACATGCAGTACTGATCGCTTCCTTCTACCCCTGGAAACAACTCCATCACTTATACTAACTCTCTCGAATCTTCTCTCTCTTCCAGAGTCCCCATCCTTATCCTCCAGTTCCCTTCCTATGGCCTTCAAGTTCTTCATCATTTTACATTCCTTTCTGTCTTTAAAAACATAGGCAGAGTTTTCTGTTCTAAAAAGAAGTCCCAGGGAGCAGAATCCTCCATGTTCCTACTCCTACTGAAGCTCTATTCTCTTGTCACTCTTGGAGAGAGTCTATCCACTTTCATCTGCCCCTGGCTCCTTGATTCTCCCTGGAAACACAACATTGCCTTGAGTATTGGAACCCACCAGTCGTCCAGCCTAATGGCTTCAACTTGACACAAGCTACAATCACATAAGAGGAGGGACATCGATTGGGAAAAATGCCTCAATCAGCTGCCCTGGAGGCGATTAATTGACACTTTATAGAAGGTTCAGCCCACTGGGGTGGTGCCACCCATAAGTAGGTGGTCCTAGGTGGTGTAATAAAGCAGCCTGAGCAAGCTATGGAGAACAAGCCAGTGGGCATCCTTCCTCTATGGCCTTTGTTAGTGTTCCAGCCTCCTCTCTGAAATTCTGCCCTGGCTTACCTGTAAGAGGACATAAACACTTTCTACTTCAAGTTGCCAATCTACTCTTGATTCCCCGGATCTTCCTTGATTCTCTTGACCACTCCTTCTCTTCCTCTCTTAGGAGCAATTCCCTTTGTAGAGCATTGACAGCTCACACGCTCATGGATCTTTCTAATAGGATGCTCATAGCCCAGGAACTTTCCAAGGACACTGTACTGTAGAAGAAGGATGGAGATACAGGACAACCAGGGTATGTGGGTAACTAGAAAAGGTCATTTAAAAAAATAGCTGCACCAACACTTTGTATTGAAAGCAAAATTGACTGAAAGATTTAATATGAAACCATAAGCCTCCCCCAAAATATCTAAAGTGCAGGGAATTCTCTAAGTCAGTGGTTTTCAACCTTCCTAATGTTGCAACCCTTTAATACAGTTCCTCATGTTGTGGTAACCTCCAATCATAAAATTATTTTCATTGCTACTTCATAATTGTAATTTTGCTACTGTTATGAAACATAACGTAAATATCTGTGTTTTCCGATGGTCTTTTGGGGGTCATGACCCATCAGTTGAACCACCATATCCTCCAAACCCGAGATGAATGTCTTCACTGTCTTTGATTGACAGAAGCATCTTAGTGGGAAAGCTTCACAAGCACTGAAAATGTCATTTGGCTGTTGTTGCAAGTCTATGACAGAGGCATATTTACTCAGTTTTCCTGGTGAGGAAGGGGGATGGAAGGTGAGTTCTTAAGCTAAAGTGGGACTTTTTAGTGACCTAGTGCTGTATAAAAACCCCAACAAACTCAGTGATGTGAAATGATGACCCGTTTTATTATTTTTGACGATCATCTGAGTGTACTAGGGCTCAGCTGGATGATTCTCTTCCAGGCATCACTTGGGGTTTACCACAAAGCTGCATCAGATGGTGGTTGAGGCCGGAATGGCTTTGATGGCTCATGTGCACATCTAACACCTGATGCGGGGCAAGCAAAAAGGGCTGGGCTCAGCTGCACTGCAGGGGTGTCTGGGGCTCTCCCCATAGAGTCTCCAGGTACTGGGGTTTCTTATAGTTTGTCTGAGAACTCCCTAAAGAGCAAATGACTCTGTAGGGCTTAAACCCACCACTGTCAATGCAGTCTATTGCTTAGTGCAAGCCACAGGCCCACTTCAGGTTCATGTTCCCCAAGGAATGCCTAGTGTGAGCAGCTGCTGCATTTGTCTGAGAAAGGAAGCTGGAATTCAATGAGGCAGCATGGGGATATGGTGTGGGTGTATGGACGTACATGGGGGTGGTGCACTTGGCCCTGTGGTCACACGTGGAGGTCAGAGGTTGACATTAGAGTGTCTTTTCAGCCACTTCTCTGCCTTATTTTTTTTTGAGACAGTGTGTCTTGATTTACAAAGAAGCAAGACAATGTGACCCATTTCTCCGATAAAGGCCAATCACTATGTATCAGTAACAATGCCAAGATAAGGTAGATATTGGAGTTGTCAGAAAAGAGAGTTACAATAACTCTTCCACTTGTGTTAGTCAGCTTGGGTCACTTAGGATTACATCGCTGTGACTAACACCTGACTAAAAGCCCTGAAGGGAGGGAGATAGGGCTTGTTCTGGACAGGGAGCAGAGCATCCTGGCTAGAATCCTGGGTGGACTAACTGCCCAAGGCCTCCATTAGAACCTACTGTTTCCATCTGAACTTGACATTCTATAGCCTTCAAAATATCACTACCAACTGGGAAGAGGAGTTCTGAAAATGAGCCTGTGGAGGAGAAGTCAAGTCATAACCTAGGTTTAGAAATTGCTTATTTATTTATGCTCACTATGTGTACTGTAGCATAATAAAATATCCCCCGAAAAAGAAAGGGGAAAGATATGGGTTTGCAACTCATAAAATAAAATGTAATTGGTGAACAATGCCTACTTTCGTCTCACTGTTCTTTAAGAAAATGCAAACTGAAATTGTGATAACACTTCTTGCCAATTGTTCACAGAACTTTGATAATTAATAGTCAATTCTTACTGAGAAGACAGAAAAAAATGGGCATTCATTCATATGAAACATGCAAAAATCAGTTGATTTGGAAACAAACTGAAACAGCCCAACTGGTTTGGAGAGCACTTGGTGATGTGTACCAGAAGCTGTGAAATGCACACATCACACAGTGATACCACTTAATACATTTACATAAATCCAGTTTTTCATTGTTGTTCATCACTAAGTTATACAATAGTAAAAAAGAATCTTTGAGGTAATGCTGAGAAGAACAGCTAACCTAGAGTTATTGAGTAAACTGAGGCTCGCTTATGAAGCAGAATTTTGTACAGCCATTGAAACATGATTATGAACACCATGGAGCAACACTGATGTGATAAATGAATTAAGAGAACAATAGTGCTATATGCCTGCTATAAAAGAAAGATTCTAAAATGCATTTCAAAAGAAGCCAAAATGAGAGAGCAGTTACCTGAGGGAGCTGGTGTTAGGAGTGACCCTCCCCTCATTTTGAACCTAACATGTGTCCTTTGGGAAAAACAAGGCTAGGCAAGAGTTTACAAAGGCCTGGAGTTGGACCAGGAGTGCTACAAAAAGCAATGATTGAGAGGCCAGCATCAAACAATAGCACCTGGGCTTTGACTCTGAGGCATACAGGGCAGAAAGATGCTCCGGAGGTTTCGTGACTTTGGTCTTCGGTGCCTGGGAGGAGCTGAGCCCATTGTCAGTAAGTACAGAGAAAGGACAAGGATCATATCTCAATGATGCTCTCTCTTTAAGACGCATCAGCCCCGCCTCCATCCTGTAAACACCAGGAATGAGAGAGATCAGAGATAGCAGCTGGCATGTATTCACAGAGACAGGAACTGCGGAATTCCTGGAGTGCAGTGGGCTTCCTGAAGACCAGAGGTTAAAGAACCAAACCAGGGAAGACCCCACAGTTAGGGATAAGAACAAAATTCAGAAGCCTTTCAGGCCAGCCCTGGTCTAGCTGAAACAGAGAACTCTAGGCTATTCATTAACAAACTTTTGAGAATAATTAGCAAAAGGTGATATCACAATTCCAGTTTACATTTTCTTAGAGAATGGAGGGACAAAAAGGTGTTCATTTGTTCACCAATTACACTTTTTATTTTAGGAATTACAAACCCGTATCACTCCCCTTTCTTTTTCAGTGAATATTTTGTTATTTTATAATAACATAGTGAGTATAAATAAATTAGCAACTTTTAAATCTGTGCTATGGCTTGAACCTGAGTTCTCCTCCATGGGCCCATTTAGGCTATAGAACTTGGGGAGTAGCATCTAGACAGAAACAGTAGGCCTCTAAGGGAGGGCTCTGGAAGTTAGACCCTCCCGTTGTTCTAGCCTGCAGGCTCTTCCTCCTGTCCGGAACATGCCCTCCCTCCCTTCAGTGTTTCTGTCAGGTGTTGGTCACAGGCATGCGAATGTTGGGAGCCCCAACTAACTGAACACAGGTACAACTGTTATTGCAACGCTCTTCCTGACAAGCCCAATATCTGTCTTAGCTTGGAGTTGTCACCAACATATACTGATTTATCTGAAAAATGGGTCTCATTTTCTTGCTTCTTTGGAAATCAAGAAACCTTCTCCTGTGACTAACTAATGCAGTCCCAAGAGAGCTCACGTTCGCTGATTTCCTTGAGAGTTAAAGCAGTCTTGTGAGAAAGGCATGGGCCTTGCTCACCTCATGACCTACCAAGCTTCTAAGGTCCCACTGTCTCTCAACATCGGTACGCTGGCAGTGAGATTTGAGCCTGAGCTTTAGAGGGAACAAATCACAGGAACTGCTTTAGAGCATCGCCAGGGTAGAATCTAAGGTTGACTGCTGCTGTTCTTGGTTCTGTAGCTCGGTTTTAACTCTAGTTCGGTGGGTTCCAGGAGTAGAAGTAGGTTTCTGAAGCAAGTCTAGAACCAGCGCTCATTTGGTGGACAGCACACATTTTCAAAGGCAGTGGGGCTTCACTGTGCTTGTTTGAGCAGGGTCAGTCTAATTCCCATGCCTGCTACAGGTTGGAGACGCTGAACTCTTCTTGATCAAACACCATGCGAACACTGGTAGCATCACTGATGTCCCATGTTCTGATATGAGCACGTGGACTTTGATAAGAGCACAGGAAGCTAGGAGCCATCCTAGTTTCCTCATTACACATGTTGGTCACCACCTGGCGAACCTGATAAAATGGGCCTTGCAAAAGGTCCCAAGGGTGACTTCACCATATAGATGAAGATGTATATATATATATATATATATACATATATATATATATATCAGATAGTCAATATTCATACCACTCCAAAATACTGTGTCCATCAACCACGACACTCAGAAAATGTGTAAAATGTATGTGCGCCCACATAGTACTGGGTCCCATGCTTAGTCATCCCAATAATCTCTTCTGTTATCATTGCACAAAGAACACATGCTGGTGCATGACAGAAGCTGACTCACTTGAAGCAGCTTCCCCACCAACTTCTTGGTCGTCTTTGAGAACACAGAATGTTAAATCCACTGCTACGTTATTTGGCAGTCATGAAACCGTGATCCGATACCGATTAACATTTTCTGGGACAACAAAAACTTAGATCCTCTGTCTGACAGGCAACATCCTGAGTTGTAAAATTAGGATATTATCCAGGATACATGGGTGAGGCTGTGCAGCTCTCTGCTGTGGCCCTGAGTCTCCTCCATTAGACAAGAAGAGAGGACTGTTGTAAACCCTAAAATGACTCCCTTAGTTGCAATATATACTTCCCTGCTCCCATATCCATCCTTCCCCCCCATCCCAATCCCCCGAGCTTTCCCCATTCCTCCCCTACTCCCTTCTCTCTAACCCTCTCCCCTTCCAACAACCCTCCCCCCCCCATGCACCCAAGGTTGCCTGGCACTCTTGTCTACTTCCAATCTCCAGGAGGATAACTATATGATTTTCTTCAGGTTCGCTTTCTTATTTAGCTTCTCTAGGATCACGAATAATAGACTCAAAGACCTTTAATTATGGCCAGAATCCACTTATGAGTGAATACATACCATATTCCTCTTTTTGGGTCTGGGTTACCTCACTCAGTAAAGCGTTTTCTATGTCCATCCATTTGCATGCAAAATTCAAGATGTCATTGTTTTTTTAACGCTGAGTAAAACTCTAATGTATATATGTTCCACACCTTTTTTAACCATTCTTCTATTGAGGGGCACCTAGGCTGTTTCCAGGTTCTGGCTATTACAAATAGTGCTGCTATGAACATAGTTGAACAAATGCTTTTGTGGTATGATAGGGCATCTCTTGGGTATATTTCCAAGAGTGGAACTGCTGGGTATTGAGGGAGGTTGACTCCCAGGTTCCTGAGAAACTGCCACACTGATTTCCACAGTGGCTGCACAAGTTTGCATTCCCACCAACAATGGATGAGAGTTCCCCTCTCTCCACATCCTCTCCAGCATAGGCTATCATTGGTGTTTTTGACTTTAGCTAATCTTACTGGTGTAAAATGGTATCTCATAGTTGTTTTGATTTGCATTTCCCTGATCGCTAAGGATGTTGAGCATGACCTTAAGTGTCTTTTGGCCATTCAAAGTTCTTCTGTTGAGAATTCTCTGTTCAGATCAGCACCCCATTTTTAAATGGGGTTAATTAGAGTTTTAGTGTCTAGTTTCTTGAGTTCTTTGTATATTTTGGAGATCAGGCCTTTGTCTGATGAGGGGTTGGTGAAGATCTTCTCCCAGTCAGAAGGTAGCCTTTTTGTCTTACTGACGGTGTCCTTTGCTTTACAGAAGCTTCTCAGTTTCAGGAGGTCCCATTTATTCATTGATTCTCTTATTGTCTGTGCTACTGGGGTTCTACCTAGGAAGTGGTCTCCTGTTCCCAGGTCCAAGGAGAGATCTCCAGATTGTTCTCTGGACAGAGGAGAGGGTGCCTGAACCGGCCTTGGCCCATAACCATACTGATGAATATTTTGCATATCACCATAGAACCTTCATCTGGCGATGGATGGAGATAGAGACAGAGACCCACATTGGAGCACTGGACTCAGCCCCCAAGGTCTAAATGGGGAGCAGAAGGAGGGAGAACATGAACAAGAAAGGCAAGACCGTGAGGAGTGCGTTCACCCACTGATACAAGGGGACTGATCTAATGAGAATTCACCAAGGCCAGTTGGACTGGGACTGAACGAGCACGTGATCCAACCGGATTCTCTGAATGTGGCCAGATTCTCTGAATGTGGTTGGCACGGGGTCTTTCTGAAAAGCCATTGACAATGACACTGGGACTTGTTTCCTCTGCATATACTGGATTTTTGGGATCCACTCTGTTTGGATGCTCACCTTCCTGGACCTGGAGGGAGCGGGGAGGAACTTGAACTTCCCACAGGGCAGGAAACCCTGACTGCTCTTAGGGATGGAGAGGGAGGAGGAGAGGGAGTGGGGGGAGTGGGAGGGTGTTGGGAGGAGGGCGGAAATGGAAACTTTTATAAATTAATAAACTTTTATAAATTAAAAAAAAAGAAGAGAGGACTGACTTCTCAATAGCTCCTCCTCCCTTCTTCCTTGAGAAACACAAGAAATAGAAACTCCTCTTCAACTAAAACCCCTTGAAGTCAGGATTTCTTAAGAGTTGTTAGCTTCTTGGAGACTGACAGAGACTTTGTGACTGGACCAGAAAATCCAATGCAGGGTGAGAGTGAAGATTTCAAACTTTGGGGCGGGGGGGGTCTGACTGTAGAACAACTAATACAAGGTGATGGAAAACCGGAGAGAAAGGAAAGCAACCTGTGTCTGTGCTATGCTGCCTCTGTGTGGCACGGAAGCCACACAGAGGAGTCACCTAGTATTGAAAGAATCTCCTGCTTCCACATGTGGAAGATAGGTACTCTCAGAACTTCGGGGTTCCTCATATAGGATGCTGGTAAGTGACATATTTGTTACTTTCAGGCTACTATAATCAAAACCAGACAAAAATAACCAAAGGGAGGCAAGGTACCATTAATCATCATATGAGAGAAGGCTTGATGGAGCGAACAGCTAAGTTTATGGTGACAAGAGCCAGTGGTAGAGACTAGTCACATGCTGGGGGACCAGAAAAATAGAAAAGCAGGACCAGAACCAAGGACAGGGATGAACTTCCAAGGTCCTCCTCCCGTGGCTAACTTTTGCCAGCTGAGTCTTACCGACTCTAGGTTCCAGTCTTCCCAAGGAGCTCTCAAGCCGGGGACAAATATTCAGAACACAGGCTCTATTGGTTAGCGCTACTGTTGTGATGAAGCGCCATGACCAAAACAACTTAGGGAAGAAAGGGTTTATTTGACTTATACTTCCACATCACTGTCATCACTGAAGGAAGTCAGGACAGGAGCTCAAACAGACCAGGAACCTGGAGGTAGGAGTCAATGCAGAAGCCATGGAGCGGTGCTGCTTCCTGGTTTACTCAACGTATTTTCTTACAGAAACATGACCACCAGCCCAGGAATGGAAACTACAACTAATTGGCTGGGCCCTCCCCCATCAATAACTAAGAAAATGGTCTATAGCCAGAACTTTTGGAGGCAGCTTCTCAATTGAGGTTCCATTTTTTAAGTGTCAAGCTGACATAAAACCAGCCAGGACAGTTGGCCCTTGTCGGATTGCCATGCAGATAGACCCTGCCAAGTCCTAACACATCCTTTCTTACTCTACCCCAAGATCATAAATTAATCAATGTTGCAATGAGAAAATCCAAATTTAAAAGTCCCAGTCATTAAAAATTCAAATACTTAAGAATTCAGTCTCTTTAAAATAGACAGTCTCTTTTAAAGTCCAAAGTCTTTCTTTAGAAATTCAAAGTCATTCAACTGTGGGCTCCTACCAAATAAAAATAAATAAATTAAATGCTTTCTCACTTCAAAAAGCAAGAATCAGGGCATAGTCACAATCTGAACAAAGCAAAACCAAAAATGTAAATAATTCAGTTATCTGAGAATCACAATCTTCTGGGCTCCTCCAAAGGGCTTGGATTACTTTTCTTGCTCTGCCCTCGGTGGCAGACACAACTTGTCTTCCAGGCTTCAGCTAACTCCACTTTATAGCTGTTGCTGTTCTTGGTGGTCATTCCAGGGCACTGGTGTCACCAAAAATGCTACAACTGGACTGAACTTTCACCAACAGCCTCCCTGTTGTAGAAGGTAGCTTGTTTGTTCCTGGCTGTCCAGACTCAAAATAACCATTTAGAAACTATATTATTTAATTCATTGCTTGACCAATCCCTTAAGTGTATTGCTAGCTAGCTCTTATATCTTTAGTTAATCCATTTTTATTAATCTGTGTATCGCCACATGACTGTGGCTGACCAGGTAAAGTGAATCCAACATCCGACATCTGTCTCTGGCAGGGTTACATGGCTTCTCCTCAACTCTTCCTTCTCTCTCTCTCTCTCTCTCTCTCTCTCTCTCTCTCTCTCTCTATCTCTCTGTGTATGTATGTATAGGTATATATTAGCCTGGCTATATTCTGTTAAGCCATTGGCCAAAAGCAGCTTTTATATTAATTAACTAATAAAAGCAACACATATACAAAAGGACTTCCCACACCACCTCTCCTTGACTCTTCAGGGACTCTAGTTTTGCCACACAGTGCCAAGTTTCAGTTGCTCTCCATGACCCCTTCCTGCCTTTAAAACCAGTACTGCATGAGTGACTCTTGCATTACCAAGTCCAGCTGCCCGCACAAAGTACAACGTTGGCCTCTTCTGGAATACAGTTGTGCTGGCACCGAGGAAACACTTCCCAGAAGATTCCACCTCAGCATGCTAGTCTCTTCTGAATCACAGCTGAGTCTTCAGCTCCAGCTGACCAGACATCACAGAGTCTTTGCACGAAAGTTCCAGTAGAGTCTTTGCTTTCTTGCGAACCTTCCCAAGTCAGGTCTCCATCATCTTCGTTGCTCTCAACATTCTCATCTTCTCAGCTCTACAGATCACCTCCCTGAGCTTTACACCGACATACATAGTATAAAAGGCCACGCCACAGTGGGCGGGTAACTTCAAGGCTGCTGGCTGTAGGGTTTCCTACAGCACCATGGCTTTTCTCACCTATCCTAGTTAGGGTTTCCATTGCTGTGAAGAGACACTGTGACCATGGCAACTCTTGTAAAGGAAAACATTTAATTTGGTAGCTTATAATTTCAGAGGTTTAATCCATTATGGCAGGACATGGTGGCATATAGGCAGATATGGTGCTGGAGAAGGAGCTGAGAATTCTACATCTTGATCTGTATGCAACAGGCAATGGTGTAAGACACTGGGTGTATTTTGAGCATATGAGACCGCAAAGCCCACCCCTACAATGACACTCTTCCTCAACAAGGCCACAACAACTCCAACAAAGCAACACCTCCTAAATGCCACTTTCTATGAGATTTTTAAGGCCAATTCCATTCAAACTACCACATAGTCCAAAGTTCTGAAGTTCTTTCACAATCTTCCCCAAAACAACATAGTCAGGTCTGACACAGAATACCCTTCTCCTGGTACCAACTTGTCTTCGTTTTGGTTACTATTTCTGTGATAAAACACCATAACGAAATCAATCTGGGGAGAACAGAGTTTATTTGGCTTACATTTCATATCCTCGTTCATCATTGAAGGAAGTCAGGACAGGAACTTGAAGAAGACAGGAGCCGATGCAGAGACCATGGAAAAGTGCTGTTTACTGGCATGCTCATCTTGACCTGCTCAGCCTGCTTTCTTATAGAACCCAGGACTACCTGCACAGGAACGTAAATTACCCACAATGGGCTGGGCCCTCACCCCATCAATCACTAAGAAAATGGCTGACAGCCTGCTCTTGTGGGGGTACATTTTCTAAACTGAGTTCCCCTCCTTTAAGTTAGCTCTAAGTTGTGTCAAGCTGACATCAAACTAGCCAGTACCAGGCTGGTGGGGACATTTACAACTCAAATCAGAATGAATGGTGCTGTAATATACTTATTCAGATGACTTTAATCACAACACCTATTTGGACATGAAAGACAAATTAGCAAAGCATTGAGGAGTGCCTCTAGTCTGTTCTCTCACACTTTAACATTGGTTTTCTCACCTACAAATCCTGTGAAATGTCATGAAGTTCAAATTACATAATACAGCTGAGATTGCTTGATAAACTGTTGAAGCATTGGGTCATAATAAGGTGATATTATCACAAAATATGAAACTTGCATTTCTTCACACCACCCATAACTGACGGCTCAGATGCCACCACTAGCAGCTGTCCTCTCTCTTACTGTGAAGTGGCACTCTGTGTCCATGGCTTAGGCATTTTTGGATTTAACCAATTGTCAATTGAAAATTGGAGGGAATCTGTCTGAATATATATAGACCTTTCTTGTTGATTTTTGTGACATTGTATTAGTTATTATATGCAGTATAGATCTCATTTACAGTCTATGATAGATGTTATAGATTAAATGAAAATAGTTTGTCATTTTCTATAAGGAACTTGAGCATCTGAGGAACTTTGCAATCACAGGCTCCTGAAACCAGTCTCCTGTGACTATTAAAGGACGGTGGCGCTATTTACATTTTACTGTCTATCCAATCAATCTCAGGGCTCCAATCTTCATCAGACTGCCGATGTGATGTTCATAGGAGTGTCTCAAAGTAACCTCAAGTTCCACAGGTCCATAAGGAACTCAGAATTGTTCTTCTTCAAAGTTGGTTCTTCCGACAGTCCTTCACTCGAGGAATGCTGCCAGCTTTCATCCGGAATAAGCACACCAGAAAATGGAGTCATCCTAGCCATCCCCCTTTCTGTTGCCATGTGACTTCTCTAGGGTTTCTATTGATATACAGGTACACCATGACCTTGGCAACTCTTATTAAGGAAAACATTTAACTGGACTGGCTTATAGTTTCAGAGGTTTAGTCCATTATCATCATGGCAAGCTTGATTCTGGAGAAGGAGCTGAGAGTTTTACATCTTGATCTGCAGGCAGCAAAAGGAGAATTGTGTACCACACTGGGTGTAACTTGAACATATGATATCTCAAAGCCCATCTCCATGGTAACACACTTCCTCCAACAAGGTCACACCTCCTAATTGTTCCTCTCACTATGCACCAAACACATGAGTCTATGGGGGCCATACTTATTCAAAGCACCACATTCTACTCCCTGGTTTTCAGAGGCTTGTAGCCATAACATAATTCAAAATGTAATTAGTCCAACTTCAAAAGTCCCCATAGTCTATCACAGTCTCAAATGTGACTAAAAGTCCAAAGATCAAATTCTCTTCTGAGACTCATGCTATCTCAATTGTAATCTAGTGCAGAAGAGTTGCCCATACAGCCAATCCATTGTGCCAGTAAAGCAACCTTGACTCTAGGATGTAGTCAGCAATTGACTAACTGGGACTAGCTGTAAAGTTCCTGGAGGATTTTCCAAGGCAGCTAGAGAGAACAGGAAGAGACTCGTGAGGAGCTGGAGAGAACAGGAAGAGACTCGTGAGGAGCTGGAGAGAAGAGGAAGAGACTCATGAGGAGCTGGAGAGAAGAGGAAGAGACTCATGAGGAGTTGGAGTTGGTGGGGGGGGGACAGATTTCAGTGCTCAATGTTCTGGAAGGATGTGAAGAAAGGGTCAGCCAATCTCTGCCTTCCTTGGATTTCTCAGGTCTTTATCTAAATTTCTGACTCTGGAGTTTTTTTTATTATACTAGAATAAATTAGGTAATTGTTTCATCTGGCAGCTGCATCTGGCACCCAAGCAATCCTCTATAAAAGCCAAATCAGAAATCAGATCACATACCTCCAGCATATAATGGCACAGGATATACATCCCCATTCCAAAATGGAGGAAAGGGAGAAGAGCAAGGAAACACTGGATCAGAGTAAGACCGAAAACCAACTGGCAAACTCCAAACTCTGCATCTCCATATCTGATATTCCAAATGTTCCTCAGATCTCCAACTCAATTCAGCTAGTTTTGTCTGCAACACACTCCTTTCTCTTGCACGGGTTCCACTCCCTGTAAGCAGCTCTCCTCGGCAGATATTCCGCGACTCTGGCATCTCTAACATCTTGGGGTCTCTGGACAACTCAGGATTCACCTTCACAACTTCACACAGTGGCCTCTCTAGGCCTCCATGCAGCGACACCCCTGCCACACACCTGCCTCGGAGGCTTTCTTTAGTCACAGAGGAAGATTCCATAACCCCTTTCTTCTATCCTTGACTCTAAAGCCAGAACCATGGCCAAAGCTGCCATGATCCCATGTTATAGTGGGAGCTCTGCACCAAGAACTCTTTGTTTCTTTTGTTCTTTGTTGGTTTGTTTTGGTTTTCAAGACACAGTTTCTCTGTGTGGGCCTGGCTATCCTGGAACTTGCTTTGTAGGCCAGGCCCAGTTTCTGTCCCACAGACAGATGGGGAATCTTCTGTTGCACAGCCATCTCCACCCAGCTGATCTCCAATCTTGCCATGACTGCACGCAGCTTCTTCGCAACGCTCTTCCCATCCGTTTGTTGACTCCTCCCCTTCGTATCCCCTTGTTTACCTTTATCAACACCATCTTTTCAAAATTCAGGTCTGGCCGCATCACTCTTAGGAAAAGAACACAGAAGGCTTCTCAGAATAATCACTACTCATTGGTCCAATGTTATTGCGCTCGCTGCCTCTAAGTACACTGCCCTTGTTCCTGATTCCCAACTTTACTGTATTCCTTCTTGCTATCAACCTTTGGGCTTTTAAACTTTCTCTTGCATTGACTCTGCACCTGCGTGTTTAGGCTCCACCTTCTGTTCCCTTACTTAGCTGCCTAGGGCAGATCCCTGCACCTTCACTCATCCTAGGCTTCAGAGCCCTCTCGTTAGTACAACTCCTTGGTTTCTACTGGAAAGTCCTCTGTCTACTGGAGCATAAACTCCCTGAGGGCACCAACATGCCCTCTGCCTTTCCATTGTATCCCAAGGGCCTGGCATATACTGGCTGCTGGATTTTGATTTCATTTGACTTAGGGCCTCGCTCTCTAGCCCGACGCTGACTGGCCCTGTCTGACCTCTGCTGGCATCAGACTTGTGGCATTTCATCTGACTCTGCCTCCCAAGTACTAGATTACAGAACTAAACCGCCACAGCTGGCAATATCTTTTAATAGACGAATGATGACATAGTTATTGATTATTTCTGTTTCTTTCTTTACGAAGGAGAATAAGATCCCAAGAAGGTAAATACATCCAATTCATCTTAATCCTTGTCAGCATCTAACACCGGCCTAATATAGAACAGATATTAAATGCTTGTTGAGGGGACAAATGAATTCTAAGATTGATGTGCTGCGGTGCGATGGAAACAGCACAGCTGGGCAGGTGTCATTCTGGCTCCTCCCCTTTTCCTTACCACTAATGAGTCCTGCTTTCTTTACCTGACCCCCACCCCCATCTAACATAGCAAGGGAGCTAGAGTGCAGAAAGACCCTGCCCAGGGCCTGAGTCTTCACCATGCAAACTCTGTCCTTTCTGTCTCTGAGCTGTGTGGAGAGCTTTGCAGGGGGTCTTGTTCTCTTTCTGTTGAGAAATGTAATCCTTAGGCACTAAGGATTCTCCTTTATCCCTGGAAGTTCGTTCATTGGAGTATTCCTTCCCGAGTTCCTTTATTCCCTAGATCGCTCATTCATCAAGATCTCACCATGCACTAGGTGCTCGTTGGGTGTTCTCATGATGTTCTGGGTAAACATGTGAATAACTCTTTTAAATACTAGGAAACCTGGGTCAAGAGTCAAATAATATCGCCCTGAAGACAGGTGCAGGAAGGAGCAGGAAGGAGTACTTGGCGGCTTTCCCAAAGAAGGGATGCTGAATCTGAGAAGTGAAAGACAGGAAGGGTTTACTTTTAATCCAATAAAGAGGGCACGGAAACTTATTCTAGGGAGAAGGACCAACATGCATTGAGACCCTGAAGCCAGAGAGGACAAAAAGTCAAAAGAAAGTTGACCAGCTGAGAGAGCAGGCAGACGCATGGGTGACTGGCTTTGGCTGGAGAGGAGCCCAAGTGCCAGGTCCTCAAGCTTTTGCAGGGTTTGCCAAGTGTCATTCACCTACTGTAGTGAGCAAAGACTCAGAGTAAAGTGTGAAGGGGCTACCGGAAAAATTCAGCACAAACAAATGCAGAATCCAGTCAAGATTCCAAGCAAGTTAGCATCATCAATGTGGAAATTGTGTCCTCAGGTCAGATGGAAGTTGAAAGTGATTAGGAGAGAGCTTCCTGAGGCGCGAACAAGGAGCCATGAAACGCTGGTTGCAAAACAGTGCCATCTGGGAGGTGTGCAGCCCCACTGACGTGTCAACCACAAGAGGGGGTCAACAGTGTGGCTTGAACAAGCATCCTGGATACATCCTTTAGCCTTAAATCTATGGACAAGCTCAGTCTGACTGAAAGTGTTTAAAAGTTGCAGGAAGGTTGAGAGAGTCTTGCGGATCTAAGGAAGACCCCCACCTAGGATGCAAAGAGACGGGTTAGTGTCACATCCAAGTGTTCTGTACAGCAGCATGGTGGGTGGGAAGGACGAGTACTGAGGACAGGGTGCTGAGTGGAGAAGGATGCCCTCCAGACACCTACAAGTGGGTCAGGTGGGCTCCCACGAAAGGACCTGTTGGCACCACCAGAGGGCAAGTTGACAGCCAGTTACTACAGAGCATTAAAGACTATGTACGTCCTAAGTGAAAGGTCCCTACAGTATGCCAGACCAGACCTAAGATAGACCTAGAACTGAGTGAGGTTCAAAGCTGGAGGCAGGTTTCTTTTCTTCTCTCCAACAATCATTTTAGAAGCACGTAGCATGAAGCTTAACCCTTCTTTGCAAACCCAGCTCTGAACAAATAAAGGAGCAGCGGATGTCGCTGTCGAGGGGATGAGATGTTCAGCTCCACCCATTCAAGCTGGGAGAGAGGTCTGTGTAGTGTCTTTGTATATGCTGGGGAAGGGGTGGGGAGACACACACAGCCTTCCTTCCAATCCTTTCCCACACCTAAGGTGACTCAGACAAAGCCACATTGACAAACCTTTACCTCTAACCATTGGCACTCGAGCTTGGCCAAGAAAAAAAGTCAGTTATTAATATTGAGTCTCATAAAGGATTTTGGCAACATCAGTCACACCTGGAGCCAGACCAGAAAGTAAAAATTTCCATGACAGATATCAGACTTGAAGGTGGATAAGAAAGACTCCTGGCATAAAATTCCAGAGTCGGGTTATGCAATGGCAGCTGTCATGTGAGCAAGCATGGCCTCAGCTTTGACTACACATAAAGATTGCCAGTGAGACAGAGTGTTCTGGGCTATTGCAAATCTGAAGCTGTGCTACAGTAGGTTAGTGTTGCAGGAAGCTCTCCACACAAACTATAAAGACCTCACTTCTAACAAAGATGCTTAATGTGGGGCTAAATATTCATCCTGCAGCATGAACCACAACGATAAACATGGAAGCCAAGGTGCCGGGAAAGGCTGTCCATTCGTTTTGGTAGGAACACAACGTGGTCTAACTTTATTTTTAGAACAATTAGGCAATATAATCATTATTTTAATTATTCCTGATCCCCAATCCAGCATTGCCACTACCAGGAGTCTACTTTGTGGAACTACCCCCTAAGTGCACACATACACTCATAGATAAGGCTTTTTGCAGCCTGGCTTTTAATAGCCAAAAGAAAAAAAAAACAGAGACATAAGCAGAGCCATTAGGAGAGCCTGTCAGATACGCCAGGAGCTGTGCTCAGGAAGGACACAAGGCAGTTGTAGGAGGAGGTAAAGCTGCTTGTGTGGACAGAAAAGAAATTATCAATACAGTAAACAAACTGTGTCAGGAGATGGGTAATGCCCAATTCCGCTTAGATGCGAAAAGCTCAAGCAGCATGTATCTGTATGATTCCCACCAGCAGCTGCCGTGTAAAGGGACCCGTGAACATCACATTTTAGGGCTTCCTTTTGGAAACAGACTGCAAGCACTTAGAAAGCCTTCACTTTTAATTTAATGTCCTTATCTTTTCTTATTGAAACATCTTCAATAAGAATACAGTAGATGCCGGGAGGTGGTGGCGCATGCCTTTAATCCCAGCACTTGGGAGGCAGAGGCAGGTGGATATCTGTGAGTTTGAGGCCAGCCTGATCTACAGTCAATGTGAAAATGCAAGGCAATGGCATCCTCTGGACCTGCAGCCATCGGGATGATTCTGTCATCTGCGGTCCCTGTGCTGTGTCACCAGCAAAGCACACTGTAGTCTGCAAATGAGCTGTCTGGCTGCTGTCTGGCTGCTGTCTGGCTGTGATTCCTCCCAGCATCTAACCATGCCTGCCTGAAATGCTGCCACCAAAACTTCCTTCACCATTTTATTCCATTAGAATAATGACCTGCTATTAGGAAGACCGTGAGTTTCATTAACCAAAGATTAAGGCTTCTATTAGAAAGCCAAACATGCACATGCATCAAACATCAGAACAAAGCCTGGAATGAATACAAAGCTCTCAGCTCTCAGACAAGCTGTAAGACCCAGTTGACTGGTATTGAACTCTCTGAGGTGACCCTGGTTCCAGTTAGAGTCTTTACTAAGAAGTCTTCATTTCCTTTGAGACAAGACTATTGGCAACCACAGGTTTCATTCCAACCTTAATTACTATTAAACTCTCAAATCACACATGACTCTTCACACAGGTTTTGCTGCTGGTGGTGGTGGTGGTGGTGGCAGTGGTGTGTGTGTGTGTGTGTGTGTGTGTGTGTGTGTGTGTGTGTGTGTACAGAATGGGTAAGAGGAGATAGGGGACTAATACAGATATAAATAGAGCCCCCGCAGGTAGTGAATATTAAGAAACCCATTCCAAAAAGCCACTGCACACACAGACCTACTAAGACAAAGCCAAGAAGAAATCTAGTTCCATTTGATGAGGTGTTCAACCATTTCCGGAGAGGGGAATGAACATAGAGACAGATGGACTGGTAGCAATTCCAGAGAGTTTCACTGAACAGTGGGACCCATGCTGGCCTGAAGCCCATGGGCAGTCAGATGACAGGTCAGTGGGGCTGTTGCAATTGTACTATTACATGGCCTTTTCCCATGGGGTTCAGATGCAGATATTATACCCTCTGTTGGTCTGTTGTGTTGGAGAAGTACTTGGGCCTGAATTTTCTGAAATGGCTTTACTATACCTACATGTCCCCAGCCTACTTAAGAAACTCCTAAGTAGCACCTTTGGACTTGGTTGAGTAAATCTGATCAGTTCTAGCCCAGTCCTAGTCCTAGATAGCTTGTACTAGCTCCGTGGTGTCCACATGCACGATGACGCAGACTCTCTGCATTTCTTCTGCATTTATACTCAGACTCAGCTGCTGTTTAGTGAAATGGAGTCACCCAAAGCAAGGGACAGCCGGAAAGTCACTGTTTCACAGTGTGGAGTCATCCAGGGTAAGGAACAGCCGGAAAGTCACTATGTCACAGTGTAGAGTCACCCAGAGCAGGGGACAGCCGGAAAGTCACTATGTCACAGTGTAGAGTCACCCAGGGCAGGGGACAGCCGGAAAATCACTGTTTCACAGTGTGAAGTCACCCAGGGTAAAGGGACAGGCAGAAAGTCACTACATCACAGTGTGGAGTCACCCAGGGTAAGGGACAGGCAGAAAGTCACTACATCACAGTGTGGAGTCACCCAGGGCAAGGAACAGCCAGAAAATCACCATGTCACAGTGTAGAGTCACCCAGAGCAAGGGACAGCTGGAAAGTCACTATATCACATTGTAGAGTCACCCAGGGCAGGGGACAGTCAGGTTTCCACAGTAGGTCATTGCAGAAAGTGCTTCTTGCCTTCCTGACCTTTTTCTTTTTCACCTGTTTCAAAGCCAGAGCTTCTTTTATCGAGTCTCTCCACATCCACTCTCAGACCCCACTGTTCAGGCCATATTTTTCAGAGCCTGCTGCTGGCACATGAGGAGACTATAACTCAGCTTGCGGTCCTGTGTGGTCCCTTTCTTCCTACCTAGGAAATGTCTACTCTTGTAGCCCTCCGTCCATTTCAACGTTTACAAATGCCGTCACCAGCTGTGGTGGTTCAAATGAGAATGGCCTCCATAGGCTCATATATCTGAACACTTGGTGGTCAATTGGCGGAACTGTTTAGGGAGGACTGGGAGATGTGACTTTGATGGAGGAGTTGTGTTGCTGGGGGCAGGCTCAGGCCATTCCCAATCAGCTCTTGCTGCCTTCAGCTTGCAGATCAAAGTGTTATCTCTCAGCTACTGCTCTGGTGCCTGCCTGCTTGCTGCCACACTGTGAGAGTCACGGACTCTAACCTTCTGGAGTCATGAGCCCCAAATTAAATGTTTCATTTTCAAAATTGCCTTTGTTGGGGGTAATCACAGTACCAGAAAAAGAGAAGACACCAGTGTTCTTTTATCAGGTGAAGACAGACAAGACGCTTCTCTGGTTCTCATGTCTCCCCACCACCAGGGGATTTCCCTCCCACTCCATCACCACCAGTCATCTCCAGTGTTCCTTTGTTCTTGTAGAGCTTAACCTTCCTCCCATCTTCGAAGTTCATCTGAACTTATTGACAGAGGAGACAAGCCAGTGTAGAGGTCCATGTCTGCAGGTGGAGTTTCTCTGTGTCCCGGCAGCTGCTCCCCAATAGCCATTCAGAGACTTATTATTAATTATAAATGCTCAGCCAATAGCTCAGACTTGTTACTAGCTAGTTCTTCAACTTTAAATTAACTCATATTTCTTATCTATCCTCTGACATGTGGGTGCACCTTCTTTCAACACTGCATGTTCATCTTGCTTCTCTCTGAGTCTCTCATGACTTCCGAGACTCCACCCTTCTTCCTCCCAGCATCCTCTGCCTGGTTGTCCCACCTGGACCTCCTGCCCAGCTGCCGACCAGTCAGTTCTTTTAGTAAACTAATCAGAAGGCACTTTGGCAAAGATACGTCTTCACAGTGTAAAAAAAGATGTTCCATAGCACATGTCACATGTAGACAGGCCGGGACAGGCCTTCTGAACAATAGCCCTCCTGGACTTGAAGTCTGTTCATTAAGCATCCATGCACCCCATTCTAGTCCTCTTCTTCCATCACTAAGAAAGCAACGACCGCTAAGGCTTTGGGTTAGGTTCTGAAGAGAGCCCCATAGTAGTGTGTCCACTTTTGAAATGACATATGTAATCTTAGAATGCAGGCCCCATTTTCAAATGTGACTTTTATGTTTACCTCATCAAACAGTCTTACTTTAGGCTACTATAACAAAATTCCCTAAGCCAACTGGCTAAAACCCAACACAATACAACAGGTTGAGTAGCCAAACATAGACAGTTACCGCTCATGGTTCTGGAAGTTCAAGATAAAGCTTGGCAGTTTGGTTCCCAGAGAACTTTCTTTCTGGTGTCCAGGGGTGACTTTCTTATGTTTTCCTATGGCAGACAGAAAGCAAGCTGCGGTTCTTCCTCTGGTCATTAAGAACACTGACCGAAGGATGAGGTCCCACCTTACCACCTCATCCAAACCTTCGAAAGCCTCCACCTCTAAATCCCACTGCATTAGAGCTTCAGCGTTCCCTGTCTGCATTTGGATATGACACACACACATCCTTAATGTGTCCTTCTTCTCAGTCGTCGGATCTAACAGCTCAAAACCTTTGCTTTCTTTTCCCACGTAAATAATCAAATACTTGTCCCATGTTCAGCTCCATGTTTTCCTAACTCGGGAAAGCTAGGGAAGTGAAGAGACTTGGGGGGGTGAACTCAGATACCCTTTGATAGCATGAAGGAAGTCCACCCTTTGCAGGAAGTGGTGAACCAACCTTGAGTCAAGATGGCTGAGGCTATGTCTGAATACATTTTACTGCCCATGGTCTGGTTCATGGACATTTCCCTAACACTTTGCAAAGTTTGCTTATGGTCTGTGATCATTTGAATGTAATTTGAGTGGCACTATTCGATGTGTCTTTGTTGGATTAGGTATGGCATTGTTGGAGGAAGTGTGTCACTGTGGAGGTGGACTCTAAGGTCTCATACATACCCACACATCACCCAGTGTCCCAGGCCAGTTCCTGTTGCCTGTAAGTCAAAATGTACAACTCTTAACGCCTTCTCCAGCACCATGTCTGCCTGCAAGCCACCGTGCCTCACCATGATGATAATGAACTAAACCTCTGAAACTGTAAACAACCCCAATTAAATGTTTTTCCTTTATAAGAGTTGCCTTGGTCATAGTGTCTCTTCACAGCAATAGAAACCCTAAGACATGGTCCCAAACCCCTTCTTTGAGTGAGTGAGCTTCCTGAACTCCTCTGTCTGGGGTATACTCTAGTTTTAGAAGCAAAGCAGATAAAAACAGACGCAAACTAATACTATAACCTACAGCCCCACCCTCAATCTCCTGTACCCAGTTATGAGTTTCCAAAGCACTTGCCCTCTGAAAATCCCCTAAAGAACTGGACTAATTAGAACCATTGTTCATCATCCATTCTTCGTGTAGAACTCCCCAGAGACAGGGGTGTCATGTTTTTTTCATTGACATGTTCTATGTGTCTGAAAGAGGCATAGCATGTGGTGTGGCCTCAAAATTATTTGTGAAATTGAGTTGGGGTTACAGTTGGGACAGGATTCAAGGTTTCCCTGAGCCCTCGGATTTCCCAAGCTTTTCATGCTGGTGGGTTGGGCATATTGGTGCCAGCTCATCGGCGCTCTCCTAGGAGGCTGGCCTTGCTTCCTCCTGCTCACCACCCTAACACCAAGCCACTGTCTGTGAGGCACAAAGACAATTTTTTGCCCTGGAACTGATGGCCAAGTTCAGGAAACCCAGCCCAGATGTGAAGCTGTAGCCTTGGCAGCTGGCAGCTGGCAGCTGGCACCCAGGCGCTGGAAGAAGCCACAAGCTCTTTTTAGCTGTTTCCAGGCATTCTCGGGTATGCCACAAAGCTACCCTGAACCTTTAAACATGCACTTTTTCCCTTGACATGACTTGGAAGTGAATGACCAAAGGCTACTTAACACCGAACAAACATTTAGTCGTGCCCATGTGTTCAGCACAGCCCTGCCAAGAAAGCAGGCCCAAAGACTAGGCCAGGGGCCAGCAGGTCCACAAATGGTCCCCACATTTATCCTTCCTGCCAGACAGAGGAGAGAGGAGTGTAAATTACCCTTGAGACTCTAGGAAAGCTGAAACCAGATGGGTGAGGGACAGAATTAGTATCACAACAAAGGACGGTGGCAAAAGCTGCTACCACCTCCTCTCATGTGCCGTTCTGCCTCTGTGTTTAGTGTTTGCTCTTAGGCCACATACCAGGCAACAGGACCCACAGCCACAGGTATGGCTGATGCCAATAGGAGCTTTGGGGCTTTTCTTGGTTATTACTTTTCCTCACCTGTCTCTGCTGTGTCTTTGTTAGTAGGCAGCTGACTTCTATGGCACAACGTCCTCTTACATCCCAAACCACCCCTCTCACTCGGTTTCTTCAGATCTATATTCTCCTGAACAACGCTAGAGTGCCTCACATTGAACAGGTGCTCAGCAGACAGTCACTGAGGAGAGAAACCGATAATGGTTGAACTTTCAGTGCTGCAGAGACCCGAGGCTTTGCCCCATGTTTATGTCTTTTACTCCTGTAGTAAGCTGCTCAACCAGATGACCACCAGCTGAGTCCTCGGTTCTCAGAGCAAATCTCCACTCTGACAACGTCAGGCAGTCCTTAAGCAAGGGCGGGCAGGCCTGCTGCTGAGCACCGGCCCTCCGGAATGCAAGTGCGAGTCAAGTCCTTCCTAACTGTGCCGCTGTGCCGGCCACACAGCTATAGACATGGCTTACAGAGACAATTCTGAGAGACAGTATGGCAGGAAGAAATAACTCAGTTTTTGAGATCAAATCAGCCCAGTTCCTACTCCTGTTTTTCCCTTTATGAATTATATAACTTAGCTTTTAAAATGAAAAATAAAGACAAAAATGAGCATAAAATTAGAATACGGGAAATATAAACTACAAATTTGAAGAAGAAAATATTTTTGTACAGTTGGACTACGGGTGCTAAATCTCTGGAATCCACATAAACGTGGAACGAGAGACTTTCATAAAGCTATTCTCTGACCTTCCCATGCATATCACACACACACACCACCACCACCACCACTACCACCACCTGAATAACCAATTCAATAATTCATGTTGAAAAAGGAAAGAAAAGTTTATAAAATTTCAAAATTTCAAAAGTCAAAAAATACAAATAAACTATGGTTAATTTATCATTTAAGAAAAAATGTAAATAATTTTAGCATAGCCCAAGAGTCCAGTGATACCCTGGAGCCTGTAGCATAGCCTAAGAGTTCAGTGATACTCTGGGGCTTTTAGCATAGCCTAAGAGTCCAGTGATACCCTGGGGTCTGTAGCATAGCCTAAGAGTTCAGTGATACCCTGGGATCAAGACCCTACCTTTAACTTCACTTCGCTGACACCCAGAAGGGCTTTCTTTTTTTAATTAAATTTTTAAAATTTATTTTACATACCAACCATAGTTGCCCCTCTCTCCTCTCCTCCAGTTCCCTCCTCCCATCTCCTTTCTGTGCTCCCACCCACTCCTCAGCAGGGTAAGATCTTCCATGGGAGTCAGCAAAGCCTGGCACACCAAGTTGAGGCAGAACCGAGCTTCTCCCGCCTGCATCAAGGCTGAGCAAGCGATCCCACCACAGGGAATGGGTTCCAAAAAGACAGCTCATGTGCTGGGGACAGATCCTGGTCTCACTGCTAGGGGCCCCACAGACAAACCGAGCTACACAACTGTCACCCACATACACAGGGCTTAGGTCAGCCCCAGGCTGACTCCCTACCTGTGGGTCTAGGGTCTGTGAGCTTCTATGAATTCCGGTCAGTTGTTTTTGTGGGTTTCTCCATCATGATCTTAACCTCCCATGCTTATATCATCCCTCCCCGCTCTCTTTAACTGGACTCCTGGAACTTGGCCCAGTGCTTGGCTGTGGATCTCTGCATCTGCTTCCATCAGTTACTTAATGAAGGTTCTATGGTGACAATTAGGGTAGTTACTGATCTGATTACAGGAGGCCAATTCAGGTACCCTCTTCACTATTGCTACAAGTCTTAGCTTGGGTCATCCTTGTGGATTCCTGGGAGTTTTCCTAGCACCAGGTTTCTCCCTAACTCCATAATGGTTCCCTCTATCAAGTTACCTCTTTCTTTGTTCTCCCTCTACATCCCTCCCCCAACTAGACCTTCCTAATTCTTCAACCCCTTCATACCCAGAAGATCTCATTTATTTCCATTTTTCAGGGAGATCCATGCATCCCTCTTAGGGTGCTCCTTGTTACTTAGTTTCTCTAGGGCTGTGGATTATAGCCTAGTTGTCCTTTGCTTTACATCTGATAATTCACTTATGAGTGAGTACCGACCATGTTTGTCTTTCTGGGTCTGGGTTACCTCACTCAGGATGATTTTTCTGGTTCCATTCATTTACCTGCAGATTTCTTGATGACATTTTTTTTCTACCACTGAGTAATACTTCTTTGTGTAAATGTACCACATTTTCTTTATCTATTCTTTGGTTGACGGGCATCTAGGTTGTTTCCAGGTTCTGGCTATTACAAATAATGCTGTTATGAACATATTTGAGCAAGTGTCCTTGTGGTATGACTGTGCATCCTTTGTGTATATGCTCAAGAGTGATATGGCTGGGTCTTTCTTGAGGTAGATTGATTCCCAATTTTCTAAGAAACTGCCATGCTGATTTCCAAAGCGATTGTGCAAGTTTGCATTCCCACCAGTAATGGAGGAGTGTTCCCTTTACCCCACATCTTCTCTAGCATAAGCCGTTATCAATGTTTTTAATGTTGGTCACCAAAAATAATTTTCAGTCCTACAAACTCCATTTGTAGAAGGTATTCTAAATAGGCAAGCTGTTCTTTTTATCTTTTATGCTATATTTTATTCTACCTTCTACATTTGGATTATGTACACAAATACTAGCATCATGTTTCAATTATGTACAGCATTCAGGACAATCATACACAGTACAGATTAGTGACCTAGGAGCAATGGTGACAGACAGGCTATATCACACAGCCTGTGTGTAGAGAGGAGTATACACCATGGAGGTTTATGAAAGTACAGAATGGGATGTTTCCACAGGGCAACATTGTGGAACAAAAGTTCTCCATTCTCATTCTAAGAAATCTTTGAGATCTCCAGAATGTGAAGGATATACTTTGTGTTCTCTTAAAACTAGAGTCTGAGATCCTTTAGGTAGCTGCAAGAAGACAACTGGTCATTAGAAAGATCAAACGTGGTTAAATAACGGCAACTCCCAGCTTACCCTCCAGCCTTCATGGGGAAGAAAGGATCAGAAGGTAGAGTTGATTACTACTGGCCAGTGATGTAAACAACCATGACTACACCAGGAAACTTCCATAAAAACTCAAAGGGATGGGATTAGGAAGTGCTTACAGATGGTGGAACCCAATGAGATACCCACAGAATGAGATTCTCTTTGAGGACACAGAGAGCCCATTCTTCCCACACACTCTGTCCTGCGTTCCTTGTCTATCTGGATGTTCATTTGCATCCTTTTAAACACCCTTTATTATAATAAGTAAATGTAAAGAAAGCATTTCCCTGAGTCCAGAATCCACTTCAGCCAGAATCAAACCAAGGGAACCTTCATGTGTAGCTGGTCAGTTGGAAGTATCGATCAGAACCTGGGACTTTTGATTGGCATTTGAAGTAGAGAGCAGTCTGGAGGCACTGAACCTTTAGTGGTTTTGGTCTGATAGTATCTCTAGGTAGACAGTATCAGAAAGGAATTGAATCTGAGGTGGTGTCCTCTGGAGAATTGCTGGCTGTGTGTGGGAAATCCATCACGTTGTCAAGTGTGTTGAGTGAGCTCCATGAATGGGCAGAACGCCGTTTCCCTGGCTCCACCAGCTCTAATCTCGTTAAGAAGTCTTGGTGTGCATATTTTCTTGAACCAGCTCTCAACTTGATAACTACTAATGAGCAGCAGTTCACTGTGACTAAGTGGGAAGCCAGCAGCTTCTGAGTAGGGAGGATATGATCTCTGTTAACAAAGGGATATCTGTGGGGTTTCTCTCTCTCTGCTTCTACTGCGTGAAAGAGAAATAGCAAGAAAGTCAGGAAAAGTGATTCTTCTCTGAAGGTCAGGCATACTAATCTTTTCAAAATCAGGCTTCTGTATGCTTAGAAACCCAACTTCATGACTTTCTCTTTTTTTTCTTTTTCTTGTTTTTTTGACTAATGACAATGGTGGGTCAAGAAGCTCCTTACTTAGTGTGAGGATTGGATATAGCCCCAATACTAGTCCTGTCCCTTTGGAGTTTTGTTTCAAACTTTTTCAGGCTTGCCCACCATGCTGACGATTTCCAAGTGAGGTTGAACCAACATCGAATGGTTTGGAATTATATAATTAAGCATATTCAACTTTAATTACTGTAACTAATTTATCAAAATCTGCTAACATGACACTTGATAAGAATCAGGCACAAATTATGGCGGTCAAGTGATTCTTTTCCACTGGTTCATTTCCTGGCTTACAAAAAGCTTGAGAGAATCACAGCTGGTTAGAAGCAACCTGCGGACTACATATTGGACCCCCCAAACTCCTGGTTATCTGGGCTGCTCAGAAAAGAACACAAGTACCCCATGTATGTACACTTCTGATAACCTAGGCCACTGACAAACAACAGGCACAAAAGTTGTCTCTTTGGCCCTTTATTGCTTGCTTCTGCCTTTTATTGTTTGGGGATTTGGTTTGTTATTGTTTTTCCAAGGTCTTAAAATATATATCATTAATTTATTTCAGCCTGTCAGTGGCAGGTGTCAATCCCGGCAGCAGCAGAAGTTTAGGGTGAAATTGGAGTCTGGGGGTAGCCTGAGCTAGCAGGTAGGCAGAGGTACCTGTGTGGCCTGGGCCACTCTAGTCTATAAGTGCTTAGTCCTCAGCCAGCCAGACCCTGGGAGACGTCCTTAGAAGATGACTTTGGCAATCTTGAGTCCTTTCTGCTTCATGTGAGGGAGGGTGGAGCTGGCTCCATGCTTGACCTTATTAGCCCCCTTGGTGAAGGTCCGCTTCTTAAGGATAAAGTCATAGTTGGCAGTAGAGTTCATGGCATAGAACACGTTGGCGTTCTCTGGAATCTTCAGTTTGTGGTCTTCTGAGATGATCTGCACTAGCTCATAGTCCTCTGTCTCATGCTCATCCAGGTTGTGGTTGTCCATGGCTTTTCGGATGACAGTCGGGGCCTTATCCTGGCTGGTCACCAGGATGCTCTTGTACATGTTGCCGTTGTCCACATCCAGGCTGACCCGGATGATGCAGCAGTCGCCCACCTGCTGGTTATAGAGTGGCAGTGAGGAGCTGTAGCTGCAGACCCCTGAGATGGAGCGCTTGTGGGTGCGTGTGGTAGACACGGGTATGGTGGAGGCTGATGAAGAGGAGGTGCTGCTGGAGGCTGAGGTGATGCCAGAGGTCTCTGGGGACGACTGGGAGGCTGACTCCCAGAACTTCTTTTCCTGGCCATCAGGAGACTCTGGGACAAAGCTCATGTTGATTTCCTTCACGTCAGAGCTGGAAGAACCAGCTGAGTGCACGCGGAGGGCATCAGTGATGCCCCCGCTGCCGAGGTAGGGGCCGCACCGGAGCTGGTCACAGGACTTGGAGTGGGCACTGCTACTGGTACTAAGCTCGGTGTTGGGAGCCTGGCGGTCGCTCCAGCGCTTGACAATGGCTGTGCTTTTCTTGCTCCTGAGGGTGTTGCTGGCTGACTCGGATGGAGGCTCCAGCTCACACGAAAGGTTGTAGCTCTCAGCCTCACTGAGCCGTTCCATGGCTCGGAACCAGGCTCCGAAGAGCTCCTCAGGAGCAATGCTGTAATTGTTGCAGGCAGACTGCAGCAGATTAATCTGGGCAATCACTTCGAACTCCTTCCTTCTCTTTTGAAAGTTGATGAGTCTCCCATACAGATAGTCCTTCATGGCAGTGTCCAGCATCACCAGGTCAGTGAGGAATGTGCCCAGGTAGGGGACAGTTCCCTGGATGGCTCTCCTAGGGTTCATTTCCAGCGTGGCAAACTTGGAGGTTCCCTCCTTGGTGAGCAGCTCTCTGCTCAGGGAGTAGTTGTTCTCATGAGAGAAAATCTCTGACAGCTTCTGGAACACTCGAAAACTGTCCGTGGAGACCTCTTCCCATGTCTTCTTTAGGCGGTGGATGGCATTGCTCTGTAGAGCAGAGAGGATGGCGTAGAGGGAGGAGAAGTTCTTGAGCGCTCTGCATTCCCTGGCCACCTCGATCCAGTGTTCCACCACCCGGGCCCTGTCTGGGGCCTTCATGCTCTGGTCGCCGAGCAGGTAGTAATGACACAGTTGGCCACGTTGTTGCATTGGGCGACAGTGGCACGGACGGTAGGTGCGAGGTGCTCCTTGCCCTTCTTGTCCCGCTGTGACCAGACGGAGTCCAGGCAGTGGTCGGGCACCACTTTCCTGAACAGTTGAGCGTCCATCAGTGTAAACTGCTCGGCCACCAGATCTGGAGGGAAGTGCAGGAGGTGCGGCTTCTCATCTAGTCCATTCTCTGTGGCTCCAGGCAAAGACCCGGAAGGCTGTAGTGCAGGAGCAGGCACAGCAGCTGGCTCCAGCTCCAGGGCCTGTGAGAGAGCCGGCTGCAGCTCCAGAGCAGGTGCGAGGGACAGCTCAGGCTCTAGCGGTGGCACTACAGCTGGCTCCAGCTCAGAAACTGGTGCCACCACCAGTCTGGATGCCAGTGCTGGTCCTAGGGATGGATCTGGCTCAGAAGCTGGTACTGGCTCTGGCTCTGGCGCCAAATCCTGGCTGGATGCCAGAAGCAGTGTTGGAGCTGGCTCAAGCAGTGAAGTTGGCTTCAGAGACAGCACTGGAGCTGGGGACAGGGCCTCAGGCTCAGCCTCGCTGGGCTCCAGGTCCTCCAGCTGGGCCAGAAGAAGGTGAGCACGGCGCTCCAGGTCTGAGCCTGGCATGTTGAGCTGCACATAAGCCACCAGCTGCTTGAGGCAGGGAAAGTCCGGAGGTTGACAGAAATCCTCTGAGTATTGGTCCAGCCAGGTGCCCAGAATGGAGGAGATGGCATTTTTGAGTTGGTCCTGCGGTCCACCATCCTCACTGGAGTACGGGAGAATGCAGCCATATCTAGAGGAGGCCGTGAGGGCGTCACATCTACCATACCTCTTAAACAGCAGGTCCAGCACCTGCTGAGTGGTGGTGAAGGCTCTGTAGGTGCACAGGAAGACGGTGACATAGGAAAGGTCACTGCCCTGGAAGGCAGGCACCAGGTGCTCCACCAGCTTCTCCAGAGTGCCAGCCTTCACCGTGCGCACCTTGCAGGTCTCGTAGAGGTTCAGGGTCGACTCATTCTCACACCCTAGCCAGCGCCGGCCTTTGGTGGCTCCCTGGTGTAGCTGAACCTTGCGCAGGGAGATGGAGTAGATGACCCCGTTGATCAGTTCCTCCCCAATCTCCTGCGAAGAGCTCTGGCAATCTACCATCATCCTCAGCCTGGGCAGCTCATCGCCAGCCCCAGGGCGCGGCCCAGGGCTCGCAGAAGCCACTCGCCTGGGCCCGCGCCGCGCAGTGGGGCGCAGCGGGGCGACCGACATTTTCTGTAGTTTTGAAGCCTATCCTGGAACTGGCTCTTGTAAACCAGGCTGGCCTTGAACTCACAGATCTGCTTGCCTCTGATTTCCCGAGTGCTGGGATTAAAAGCATGCACCAAACCACCAGGATCTATGATGATCCTCTTTATACTCAATGGCCATTCCTTCCTGCACAAGGCTTGAGTATTTAATTACAGGGCACTGCAGAGCAATACAGACCCTCAGCTCTACTCCATACAGCTAAGAGCTCCAAATTTCAGGGCTTCTGGTTGCTAAGCTCTGGACCAACCAGTTTGTTTTTCTAACTTCACCCACCTTGGGATTCACCACAGTTGGGGAGCTCACTGAGGGAGCTATTAACCTGCTGGACAGAAGCATGTCTACAAGGCCATTCTGAGGTGATCTTTAGCAAAGCCTTGGAGAGTCTTGAACCTTGCCATATTACTCACACTCTTCCCACAGATAACTCAGCCAAACAGATTAGTGAAAAGGATTAATGACTTGAAAATAGAGCCTTTTACATACATGTGCAAAATACGTTATGTGCTGTGTATTCCTATGTATGTGTGATTGAAGGTACATACATGCCAGTGTGTAGGTGTGGTGATTGGAATATAGACTCAGGAGTTGAACCTAACCTTAAGCATTAGTTTTCTGACTGGGTCTTTCACTCATGAATGCAAACCTCAGGCAAGCAATCCAGAAATGTCAGGGCATGCTCTGTCTTCACCTGCAATCTCATGAAAGCTCACCAGGATTCTAGAAGCGCACAAGACCATCAGGCCTCATGTGGACCCTGGGCATCCATCTCCCATTCTCCCATATGCACAGCCAGCACTTTACAGCTGAATCACCTCCACAGACAGGGGTCCTAACAGCATTTCATGCTGTATCAGAGGAATCATCAGGTATTTAAAACTATAAGCTCCACAGATAAATATTCAGCTTTGATTAGCAACTAATCAAGAAGCTGAAATTGTCTTACACAGAGAAAAACATGGTGGTAGCTTCTGAACTTTATATTCTTTACATACTCAGTGTATGGTAAAATCCAGACATTCATACCTGAGTGAGATCTGGTTTTTAAGTCTTCGACTAGCTATAAAGTAGAAAAACAAAATATGTGATTATCAGTTGTAAAATATAAGAGCATTAAATGCCAAGCCCAATATTTTTTACTACATATACTTTGTTCCCAAATGTGGATAAAATTTAAAGTGACTATTGACTTATAGTCAACAAATATATGGATAACTCTTAATTGAGACTTCTTTGTATGTTTCAAATACAGACAAATTTATGAAAAGTTACTACTTATAATAAATTGGTGTACAAAACACCTAAGATCTTGAACACAATAAGGCATCTTAACCAGAATCAATTTCACAAGCTGAAGTGTTAAAGTGGTAGCACAGTGTTGCTGCTGCTGCTTTTGTCTCTGGACTAATGGTGTTAGGAGAATTGTAAGTGAGCACACTCATCTTGTATGGAAGTTAAAGGAGTTTCTCTAAGGTTTGAGTTGAACTTATTCCATTGAAGATGAAAATTCCAGACACAAGGAAGCTAAGTCTACGGTGACTGCCCTTTGCAGCATAGCAAAATGAAAATCAACAAGCCGCAAGCAGACCAAGGACAAAGGCCCCTGCAAAGAATTTCAAACTGATAGGGAGCAAGGTATGTACTCTCCTCAAGTGCTTCTGAGGAAACTGCAGAAGTCCCTCAGTTCTAGCTTCTGGTCCCTCGCTCATGGGCAGTGCAAAGAAGTTCAGCACCAGGACCTATCACCAACCGTGGTAAGAGCTATTGGAAAGCCTCCTGCAGTAATTAAGCACCCTAAACTCTATCTCTGGGGTGAGAAGCATGGAAGAAACGTGGGAACCAAGCAGCAACTGCATGGTAGTAGTCCCTTCCAGGAAACATTGGAGTTCCCACAGACAAGGCATCAAGCTCCCACTGCATGCTAAAAGCCCGCCCTCTGAAAAGGAATAAAGCAAATTCTTGTTTATTTTATGCACAGTATTAAACTGTAATATAACTTCCTTGGCATTGCCTATGGCTGAAGCAGAGTGTTGGTCCCACCAACAAATGGGTTGCAATGAGGCTTAGCATGTGGGAGACCTCCATTAATCCTCTTCACCACAAAGAAAATCCAAGGTGGTGCCTATTCACCTGCAAGCTCCGTGGAACCCTGAAACACAGCTTGTTCCAATACTGAGGAGACCTAAGAGCCTGCGAGCTCTGTGGAACTCTGAAACACAGCTTGCTCCAATACTGAGGAGACCTAAGAGCCTGCGAGCTCTGTGGAACTCTGAAACACAGCTTGCTCCAATTCTGAGGAGACCTAAGAGACAGCCACAGCAAGGATTGTACCAACATGCCAAGACACTGCTGGCCCCATTTGAAGGAAGAGATGGGGATAAAAGAGATGGGTAGGTGCCTATGCAAGAATTCCTCCAACATCCTAAAAAACATGGTAACACCAGAATCCAGTGGACACAAAAAAGGTAGACTTGATCATCCTAACCCAGAAGTAGAATAAAATGACTTTGAATGAAACTTTATGAAAATGATGTATACCTTTACAGAGGAAGTGAAAAACTCCCTTAAAGAAATTGAAGAGAAGACAAAGTTGGAAGAAATTAATAAATCCCACAAAGAAACCCAAAACTACCCATGAAAAAAGCAAACAAGTGAAAGAAACAGTTTAAGATTTGAAGACTGAAATAGAGGTAATAAAAAAAACACAAACCAAGGGAATTCTGGATATGGAAAATCTGGATAAATGAACAGGAACTACAGAGACAAGTATAACCAACAGAATACAAGAGATAGAAGAAAGAATCTCAGGCACTGGACTTACTATAAAGAAAATAGACTCTGGTCAAAGAAAACATTAAATCCAACAAATTCTTAACACAAAACATTCAGGAAATCTGGGCCACCATGAAAAGGCCAAAGCTAAGAATAATAGGGGTAGAAGAAGAAGAACAACTTCAGCTCAAAGGCACAAAAAACATATTCAACAAAATTATAGAAGGAAACTTTTCCAACCTAAAGAAGGATATCTCTATGAAGTTCAAGAAAATTGCAGAACACCAAATAGACTGGATCAAAGAAATAACATCCCCTAGCCCTATAATAATCAAAACAAAAACATAAGAATAATGAAAGAATATTGAAACATGCAAAGGAAAATGATCAAGTAACATATAAAGGTAAACCTATCAGAATTACGCCTGACTTCTCAATGGAAACCATGAAAGCCAGAAGGTCCTTGATAGATGTACTGCAGACACTAAGAAACCATGGATGCAAGCCCAGACTACTACACTCCGCAAAGCTTTCACTCACCAACTATGGTGACTCAGGAAGGTCAGTAGAGCCACCAACTAGTGGACTGGGATTGCGGCTCAGTAGGAAAGCCTATGCTTATTATGCAGGAGGCCTCAGTCAGTTCTCACCACCACAAATGCCATGAACAACTAACTTCATAATAAAGACACAAAGCTGTCTCTATTATAATCATATTGACTCTCTTCATCGTACTCTTGTGGGAAGAGGGTTTTGAATTCACTACCTAGGGTGGTTGCCACTGGCAATTTAGGTATAAAAGATACTGTGATGACAGTTGCTGAAAGTAAATACTACGTGGTGTTCCCTCCACTGCCACAAAGGCTCTCCAGACTCAATGGAGAGGCAGCTAATTCTTTGAAATACAGAATGATGTTATTTTCTTCACTCTGCTTTTTGTTCCAATTTTTATTTCTGAATCATGCTTTGAAGCATGGAAATGATATACACACCTACCGTGTTCTATTTAAGAAAAACTAAAGAGAAAAGTACTGAAGGTAGAGATAACGGGTAGGGTGCTTATGTACAATGCTCCCAAAGCCTTGTGTTCAATGTCAAGCACTTCAGAAAACAAAAAAAAAAACAAAAAAAGAAGGAAAGAAGAGAAGAAAGGAAGGAAGGAAGGAAAGAAGGAAGGAAGGAAGGAAGGAAAGAAGAGATAATGGAAGGAAGGAAGCGAAAAGGAAAACATGTTAGAATTGATAAATCTTCATAAAAGCAATACATTTACTACAGAACAAAGCTTTCATCCTAAAATGGGAGATTTCTAAAGAAAACAATTATACAGTAGGACAAAACTGTCCAAATTGAGAAACTGCACAGACATTAAAGAGGTCAGAAGATTTTAATTATATTGTAAGGTAGACAAATTATTTAATGAAAGTTATTGATTACTGAGGTTTGTTTGTGACATAATTACATTCTAGTGACACTTACCTGTGTATTGGTATACAGTACAACATACAAGGCTTTTGTCATAAAAATAAAGAAGAATATGTATTTCTAATTATCCTATTTGCTGCAATGTGACTATGTAGGACAGGTGCCGCATGAAGTTGTTTTCTCCTTTATTCAAAGGCAGTACAGATATCAGCATTAATGTAAAATCAGCAGTGTTTTGACAATATATTTTCACAATTGAAAATTCTTTGAAATAGTTTCTTAATTAATTCTGACTTTTCAGAATATTTGAAAACCAGAGAACTGCATTTATACTTGATTTCCTTAACTCCTTTAGGAGATCTAAAAATCTTTACTCTTCCTTATTTTCTTTAGGGAAGGTAGGAGCAGTTGGAGTCATTCTTACCTTTGCTGATGTTAGCACACTGTTTCTTGGTTTGTTCAGATTCTGCTGCAGCTGTTTCTCCACTGTGACATATGTTTAAAAGTGATCATCATTTAACTATTCATATAAAAACACTTAGCATGTTTTCTAAATTTTTTATTTTTGAGTCCCTAATATAGCTTACATTAGATACATACAAATAATTTTTTGAAACAGGATCTCATTAAGCATCCAGCTGACTTTAAACCCACTATATGCATCATGTTGGTCTTGAAATCAAAGAGATCTCTGTGCCTCCTGCCTTCCAAGTTCTGGGATTAAAAGCATTGGCAACAAGGCCCGGCCTAATAACTCTAAATTCATTCTTCAATAGTTGGTGATGATTAATAACTACTGTCCTTCCACCTTTCCTCATGGAGAAGAAACGGTGAAAATTTAGCTCTTGATTAAAACACACACACACACTCACACACTCACACACACACACACTCACACACTCACACACACACACACACACTCACATACACACACACACACACACACACACACACATGAATGATAGCAGTGCTTTTTCCATACGATTTGCTTTGAATGATCCAGTAACCTTGTATTATATGCTCGTGGAGTCAGTGCTCCTGTTCCATTCATCTGCCTGCATGTCCCTATGGCCCCACAGTCCTAACTCTGTCAGAACTCTTTGGAGGCATTCTGTTGAGTACTATGCTCTCAATGGTCAGTATATGAAAAAGGTTTTTTTTTTTTTTTTTTTTTTTTTTTTTTTTTTTTTTTTTTTGCTTCTAAGCATCCTTCTGCTTAGAAGCTGTAACAGTTGTGGTACCTTCAAATTGTTTTAACAGTTCATTCATGTGTGAATGCTGAAACCACCGCTTGGCTGTTTCTTTATTTAGTGACTTTTTGTGTAATCCCGAGTCTTTGGAACTCACGACCAGCTTCAAAACTCAAGGAAAGCAACATTCTTTTGTCAGCTATATTCTTCCCAGGTCACAGCTAAGACTGCTGGACTTCGGGGCCTATTGCCAGTATACTCTGGACCAGCAGCTTTATTTTCCTAGTTTCTGCTTTCGCCGTTCCTTTTACATGCTTTGGCTGTCATCACGGTCTTGGAGCTTGTCATGGGACTTTTCACCTGCGGTGTGAACCTTGTCCAAAATAGCACCGCTGCTGAAGTGATCTCCAGCAAACTGTAGGAAAACCTTCAAACTTGACCACTATTTTTAATGTCTTTTGAGCAGATAATGATTCCCAGTCTTATTAGATCAACAATCTAAACTTAACTTTTTCATCTTCATATTTGATATGCGTTCCTGTTCACATGTGTGTATGCATTTGTGTCTGTTGATCCTAGTGCATGTTTTTTAGGTCAGAGGACATCTTTGACTGCCAGTCCTTACCTTCTAACTCAGTTTTGAGGCAGAGTTTCTTGTTGTTAACAGCTGTAAAAGCAAGACTAAAGTATAACTTTCCGGACAGCCTCCTGTCTCCATCTCCCATGGCCCTCGAGGTTCCCTGAGATTAAAGATGCACACAAGCACATGAGGCCCTTTCTGTGTTCTGAGGGGTTGAACTCTGAAATCTTGGGTTTGTATGATAAGTACTTTATTCCTGAGACATGTTCCTAGTCATGAATTCCTAAAACTGTGCTATTCCATGTCAAAGTCACAAGCATACTTTCTCCATTTGCTTCAAAAGTACCAGCTTTATAAATTTCTGTTTATCTTGTATTAAAGGAAGAATAAATGACCTCAAATGGTTCTTATTAGAGAGAAACACAGGCCCTCTAACTGGATTAGAGGTTTAATTGAAAGTGCTCTGCACTCAGAAGCCTTAGTTCCATAATTAATAGCAATACACTTATAACTACTTCTTTAATTTAGGCTCAAAGTCTTCTTTTAAAAATTGAGTGTTCTAGAGTCAGATAGATGGCTCAGTGGGTATACATAATTGTCACAGTGGCCCAGAATTTGAATACCTGGAATTCAACAAAAACTCAGACACTGTGTAATGTGTCTATAATCCCAGCACTTTTGTAGTATAAAGGAGGTGGAAGTAGTAAGATACCAAAGAGGCTTCCCAGCCTGCTCACCTGGAGTAAGTGGCCAAGTGCCAAATAAAAATAGAAAACATGCCTCAAATAAGATGGAAGGCAAAGCCATCACACAGTGTTGTACTGTATTTTGGATGAGACACAAAAACAAGTACATGAAGATGAAGGATGATAAAACATGTTTAGAATATATGGTATGCAAAAGTGTATTTTCAATAAAAAATACACAACACACAGGCTTTACTTTTTAATTCATCTGACTTTAAACTTACACGTATAAACAAAAAAGGTAATCGTTTGATTTTTAATGCTGAACTCTTCTTAAATACCAAGTGTCCTATTTAGAGCTGTAATTTCTATGATAAAACACCATGACCAAAATGAACTTGGGACCAAAGAATTCATTTGGCTTATATGTCCACATCATAGTCCATCATTAAAGGAAGTCAGGGCAGGAACTCAAACAGGGAAGGAAGCTGGAGGCAGGAGCTTACAGTGGCCACAGACGGGAGCTGCTTACCGGCTTGCTCATTCTGCTTTCTTATACAACTCAGGACCATGAGCCCTGGAACAGCACTTCCCATGATGTGTTGGGTCCACATCCATCAATCACTAATTAAGAAAATGCCTTACAACCAGATAGTATGGAGGTATTTTCTCAATGGAGTCTTTGTTCTTTGTACTTATTTTGGACAAATGTCCCTATCCAGATTAGCTGTTTCAAGAGTTTGGGTGCACAGATTCACATCTGACCAACACAGTGTCAAGATATTTCAGACAGGACACGGGAAAAAAATAACAGCATCTGGTAATATCATCTAATTGATGGATAACCGAATCTATCTGCTTATTCAAAATTCACTTAAAGCAGAGTGAGTGATCAAAGAAATATTTGAAAAAAATATTTAAATTGAACATATATAAGAATAAAATATATAAGGAACAGAATAAGAAGTAATAAAATTATACATTTCAGTGTTGAAAATAAAGTTGACACTTTTCAAAGTAAACAACACTAATGTGAAGTTGCCTTAATTAGAAAATTGCCAATCAAATCAGATTAGAAATGACAACTTGTTTTTAAATGGGAATCTGAGCCCTGGTACACACTGTTCCTTTGTTTATGTTGGAACAGTCTCTTTTCCAGCTCACACTCCCTGTGAGCTAGTCTTTCTCAATAGGTGCTTATGAGTTGAAGCCATATTCCCTCTATCATTTTAGTGTTCATTACTTAAGCAATGACACCCTCAAAAATGACACTAAGATTGTAAAAAAGAAATGGTACCTATTTGGCGTAAGCTCCTCATCTGCATCCGCACCATTCTGAATGAGGAACTCCGCCATTTCAGGCTGATTTTCAAATAATGCAAGCTTGCAAGGTGTCAATCCATACTGCAAAGGAAAATTTTCATTTTATAAATTGACAGGCTTCTCAACTGAAAAATGTATCACAGATTTTGTAAAGAAAATGAGTCACAAAAGGATAGATTTTCCTTCAGCCCTTGCTGCAGATTAACACACACAGGGCTTCCTTTTCCTTTGAAACATTTTTCCCTGTTCAACAATGCCCATGAACACCACTATTTCCAGAACTTCCCACAAACGCTTGCTGGTTCCAAGTTTCTTAGCTCCATGGAGATGGGCCTCCATTGCCCCAATCCTAAAACGTGGAGGTAGATTTGGTGTGCATCTGTTGAATGAGTGAACTCAAGTGGCATCTCTGGAGCAGTTTCTCAATCTGTATTTCAAAACTATTTTCCCTAAACTAAAAATTTTCTCCCAAACCAAACATCATTTCCTGTTGTAGTGGTCCAAAAAATGCTAGAGGAAGACCTCAGACTCAAATGGTATGTAAACTCAAAGAGTGCTTATTCTTCAGAAATAGCCAGCATGCAACAGTCCATCACCCATATAAAATGTTAATGAGGACCAGGGACAAAGACATGCAGGCCCTTTGAAAGAGGACATGGGGAATTCTAAGTATCTTTTTAGTAATTGGGCAGTCAGGGAACAGTTACATGGGGGGCATGTTGATTGGACAGAACTAGTAACAGTTTCATCCACTGTGGAAATTTTGTGTCACATATGGTCAGTAGCAGCCAGAGCCTGCAACTCTGGTCTCCCAGCCTTGTAAGGCCAGGTTTGGAACTGTTTAGCCAATTGGGGAACTGGGGAATTGACTGGGGAACTTCCTGGATTCAGGCTTAGGTCATTAATTACAATGGAGTTGCTCCTTGTCTAAGACAGAGTCACATTTTGGCCCCTTCATTATGTACATATAAAATCTGAAAAAGTTAAGTGAAAAAGTCTTCTCAGTATGTTTTCTTCAATGATCAAATTTCCACATTTACCTGTGTGCCTGTGACCTTCCCACTCTAGCCTCATCTCTGAGGGACAAGTCATATCAGTAGCTTCTTAATTGCAACAGATTTGTATTTTCTACAGACATTTATCTTAAAATTATTTTTTCTATTGTTTGTGTGTATGTGAAGTATGTGTGGGCCCAAGTCCTTTACTTGTTCAATTTTAAAGTAAAACCCAAGTCTGAAACAAAAGGTGCTGTGCTGAGTTCCTTTAAGTTACCTACAAAACTATGAAAAACAGATTAGGAAAAAATGCTTGACTCTGAACAGATTCAGTGAGACTGCTTGAGCTTCAGAATGTGGAAAGTGATCTGAGTGTCATTGCTGGGAGTACATTGTGAATGAAGTTGAATGATTCTTACCCCTGTTTTTGCTTTAATATCTGTATTATACTCTAACAGCTTGCTGACAACGGCGGTTTTTCCCCTGCAAATGGCATGGTGTAGGGCAGCATGTCTACTGTCATCGACAATGTGGGGATCAGCACCGTGCCTGAGTAGTAAAGAGATGCACTCTATGTTGTCCCTCTCAGTGGCCTGTGGGTATTGTATAAAGAAAGAGATACTGAAATCAAGAACTTGAATAAGCATTCCAACAATTCCATTGAATAGTTACCCTTGGATCAGACCAATTTAGGTTAAGCATATTATCCCTCTCTTTTTGAGAGAGGGTCCTCAAGTACCCAGACTTTCCTAAATTCATAACCTCCCCACCAAAGTTTTCCAAGTGGTAGAGTTTCAGAGGTGTGCCACCACACCTAGATATTAAAGCATTTCACTAGCACTGTTTGGCCATTGCTATAGTGGGGGAGGTTGCTTGTTCATTTCCTTGTTTTGATACCATGGAACAGGTTGAAGACACCTTGAAAGAAGGAACCTCACTTGAAGAACTGCCTTGACCAGACTGGACTCTGGAAAGCCTGTATAGTATTTTCTTGATTGAGGTTGATATGGGCGGGCACAGCTTCCTAGGGGTGGTGGCATGACTGGGAAGGTTGTCCTGAGTAGTATAAGAAATCTGAGCAAGCCTTAGACAAAGCCATGGAAAAGCATCATTCCCCCATGACCTCTGCTTCATTTCCTGCCTCAGGTCCTGATTGAACTCCTGACCTGGTTTCCCTTCATGACTGACTGTGATGTGGAATTGTAAGCCAAATAAACCTTTCCTGTCCTGAGATGGTTTGGGCCAGTGTTTCATCACAGCAACAAAAACCAAACAAGGATAATTTCTAATCCATTTTATACGAAAAGTGTTTCCCGATAGCTACCTTAATTAATGGTGTTCGGCCTTCATCGTCCTTCATATTAATATTGATACAGATGTTGGATAATAGCAACGCTACCACGTTTGGATGATTATGGGCAGAGGCGTAGTGTAGTGGACTCCTACAAATTGAGAGGACATTTTAGGAAATTGCAGATTATTATGTAAAGGCACACTCAAGTGTAAATAGTAGACACCAATGTGCATTTCCTTCTGATGTAAGAGAAGAAACTAAAATTTTCTTATTAATTTATTTCTTTTCTCAGGTGTTCATCTAGTCTGTTTGGATGCTCACCTTCCTAGACCTGGAGGGAGGGGGGGAGGAACTTGAACTTCCCACAGGGCAGGAAAACCTGACTGCTCTTAGGACTGAAGAGGGAGGAGGAGAGGGAGTGGGTGGAGTGGGAGGGTATTGGGAGGAGGAGAGGAAGTGGAAATTTTTATAAACAAATAAATAAGTAACTTTAAAAAAAACTGAGCAAATCTATCCAGAAGGAGATAACCTATGGTATCATAGCTCCCTTATTTTGATTTTCAAAAATCTTTAAGACAAAAAATACTAGGGATTCAACTGAGCATCATTCATTGTTTTCAATATTTAAATTTATAGAACGTCAGGAAAGCTGACTGGACAAATGTAATATTTTAAGAATGAGAGGGTCTTGAGAGCTAGTAGATTTGTATGCTGTACAGTAGATATCTAAGTTACATGCAGGGAATAAGTGGACTGGCAGAATGGATAAATACAGCTGGAAAATTCAGTGTTTTTAAAGAATACAGTTATTAAGCAAAAATACTTTGAAACAATAATTTACTGTTCTATTATTTGTATGAAGCTCTAATTTGGAAGACTGAATAACGATAGAGTAAATAACTTCTTCTGGAGAATCTACGGTTGAGGGTCATTGTTTCCTGCCTATAATCTATTGAGAAATAAGAAACAAGGACAAGGAAAGAGGGCTGCAGTGTTTGTTACAACTCAGTTGAGAAATCACTCGCCCTGCAAGCCTGATACCCCGACTTCAGAACCCCCAGCTCCTTGAGAAACTGGTGCTGGAGATGTGGATACAGGAGGATATCCAAAGCGTGCTTGCCAGCAAGTCTAGGTCAATCAGTATACTCCAAGACTATCAGTCAAACACAGTGGGGATTTGGGTGAGAGAATCTGTCTAAAAAGCTGAGGTGGAGGAACCACAGGGTGGTTCATCACGTGAGGCCACCTACGGGCAGAACCAATGGCCTACATTCAATGCCCAGAATCCACAAGGTGGCAGAACACAGCTGTCAATAGTTCTCTTCTGACCTTCACACACTTGGTGGGCATGTGTGGGCCACAAGTGCACACACACATGTGATTTTTTTTTAATAGGATGAAAAGAAATTTTCAAAGAGAATGTCAACCGCTAGCCTTCACATATGTACCCAAACACACACAACATGTATATAAGGGGCCGGGGGATAGAGTTATAGTTCAAGTTGAAATTTTCCTTCTGAGATTCCTCAGCAAGCATGAAACAGACATAAGATTTCTTGGTGATTTTTTTGTGGGTTTCTTTGACTTTGAGTTGGCTTTATATGTGAAAATTTATCTTATGATACAATTTTCTGTGTTGCATATAACAGCATTAAAACCATATACATAAGGGCTGGAGAGATGGCTTGGCATTTACAAGTGCTAGTTTTTCCTGCAGAGGACCTGGGTTTGATTCCTAGCACCCACAAAGCAGATCACAACTGTCCATGGTTCCAGTTCCTGGAGATCCAACACCCTCTTCCTATGCTTGTGCAGTACACTGAAAATACATGCAGGCAAAACACTCAAACCTACAAATTTTAAGTGTACACATAAAAAGATGTATATGGTTTTCTTAGCTAAATTCCTTTAAAGCCCCCAATAAAGTGCTCTAAAAGAGACAATGTAAAGGGATTTGTAAACTAACTGAAGTTCTTTGTTTTGCTTTTCTTAAAGAAAGTCTAGAAGCTGCCCTTCCAAGGTGCGCAGGTTTCAGGTGCCTAGGAGCCTAAAGCAGATACAAAACCCAGAGGTCTCCATGAAAGAAGAGCCTTAAGCATGACATCTGCCCTCCCTCAGGCTGCAGATCTGGAAGGTATGTTTCTCCCTGGTATACCCTGACTGTTCCCTACAGTTTCTGCCCCTCCTGCCCCCTGGCCCTCCCCCCTCCCCAGGCCCCATTACCTGCCCCTCTGGTCGCATTCATTGACATGATGTTTTCTGTCATTCATGTATCGCTCCACTAGAGCAACATCACCCACACTGGCCGCCCTTTGAAACCTCCCCACGGGATCATAACCAATTAAATTAAGGGGAAAATGCTGCCTTCTCTGACCCAAGCACCCACAAGTCAGGCAGGCAGGCCACAGGCGGGTGTACCAACAAGTCCACTGAGGGGCTCTAACTGTAAGAGCATCATATTCAAAATCCTCCCACATGTTGAGCCTCAAGGCTCCACAGGCCCTCCTGGCCCTCCCTTCCTTCCCTTCCCTCCCTGTCCTCCCTGCCCTCCTGGCTCCCCCTGCCCTCCCTGCCCTCCCTGCCCTCCCGGGCCTCCCTGACCTCCTGTCCCTCCCTCCCTGCCCTCCTGGGCCTCCCTGCCCTCCCTGCCTTCCCAGCCCTCCTGGCCCTCCCAGCCCTCCTGGTCCTACTGTCCCTCCCTGCCTTCCCAGTTAGCCACCCACACCCTCACAAACCCAACAGTAAATGTTCCAAAACAATGACTAAGTATCCCCACTGAACCAAATAAGCGTCCTGCTTGGGCAGATCCTTGGTTCAATGTGAGCTGAACTCTGCTTCATTCTTAGCAACACAATTCCATGGGCATAGTGATGCACTGTGAGCTCACAATGGTACTCAGCAACTGAGCACCATGTGTGTGTTCTGTGCATGCCCATGTCAGACTCCAGTGACAAAAGCATACAGTGCTCAGTACATGTAGACAAATATTGTTATGTTTTCTCTTTTAAGGATGTTTTGGTTCTGATATGGGAACCTCAATTCTGAATACTCCACAGAGGTATGGAACCTAGTAAGGGACCAGAAGGGAGGACACTATCTCTCAAGGAAAGGAAAAATATCTATAGTGTTATGTAGCTATAGAGAAAAACTAGAGTTGGGTGGTTTAATGAAAGGGAGATGGGACAGAAAGGTAAAGGAGGGGAAATGGAGAGGGACAACAAATACTGAAGGCCTTTGAAAAACTATATGGACAGCAACTACCCTCAGAAGCTTCCTGTACACATGTGAAAGGAATCCACAAGGAGACAAAAACAACAGGGGAGAGAAGACTTCAACTAGATATCATGTGCCACCAAATTAAACCTCCAGTGCCAGGAACAGGTTACAGCCTCTTGAGTCATTAACCAAAGGGACCCATGGAAACCACCAAATAGCACAGGCTATTGCCAAGGCTCTTGGTTGCTCACACAACCTGCTGTTAAGGTCTTGTTTCTGGAGGTAACACTTCTGTCCCTGAATATGGAGAAGTTGAGCTGATGTCTAACTACATTATTTACCTACAAACCACAGTTCAATGTACTGGAAGGTACTCTGCATGCTCCAGGAGGAGAAAAATAGTCCTCAATACCTCTCAGCACAAACCCTTCAACCTACAATCACACCCAAATGTAAGGAAGCTCATAGATACCTGTAAATTTATATCTAGAGGATCCAACACCCTCTTGTTTCTTTGCAGGCACCAGACATGCACAGAGTGAACACACATGTATGCAGACAAAACATACATAGACATGAAATAAATGTGATCTATAGATATTGAGAAGTAATACATTTATGTAGTAAGTTCACTCTTTTCAAGTATATAACCCAGTATGTTTTTTTTACTATGTTCTTAAAATTATGCAACCATCATTCTAGTTACTTTTAAAATAATTTTGTCATTCGAGAAAAAACCCTTTATTCATTAGTAGTTACTCTTCATTTCTCCAGACCCCCACCACCTATTAGTTACCCATCTAACTTTCTGTTTCAAGTGTCTCATTCTGGGTATATAAGAGAAATCAAACAATCTGATAAAGAAGTGTCCTGTTCTTCAGTACTTTGGCTACTTTCAACTGAGCTTAATTTTTGTGATATTTATTCATGTTATACGATGTATCAATTCTCTACTTCTTTCCATGACTAGAAACTAGACCACTGTATTAACACACCACCCTTTGTTTACCTACTCATCAAGCAGTAGGTAATAGGGTTTTCTCTCTTTTTTCTTATATAAAAGCTCAGGTGCTAGTGGCTGCACCATTTTAATTTACATTCCAACAGTAATGTAGTAGGTTCCTGTTCTCTGGTATCTTTACACCCCAACATGTGCCCCAGCACCTGTGCATGCTAGACAAGTGCTTTACCTGTGACTTATATCCAAAGCATGCAACATCTGCTTTTCAATTGCTAGACCCTATTTTGCTGTCCAGCTTCAACCTCATATCACACACACACACACACACACACACACACACACACACACACACACACACACTCCTCTACCAAGTGCAGGGATTGCAGAGCTGTGTCACCAGGATTGACTTATCTTTTGTATTTTCACCATCTCAATGATATCAAGTATCTTCTCATTGAAATTTGATTTGCAACACTTGATGGCTGATGGTGTTGAACATCTTCCAGTGTGCCAGTGGGACATTTGGAAATCTTTCCAGGTCACGTGGCATGTGGGTGAGGTTCAAACTGCGGCTGGTAAGGGACAGACAAATATGCCATGTAGATGGAGATTGAGTGCAAAATTTTATTAAAAGAGGAGGTGTAGTGGGGAGGAAGGGATGGGAGGAAGGGACAGAGAAAGACAGAGAGGGAGGAGGTAGAAGGAAAAGAGGCTGAGATCTGCTTGCCTCAGTGGGGGAAAAAGACAAAAAGAGTGAAGGGGAAAAGGAGGGAGGGAGGGAGGGAGGGAGGGAGGGAGGGAGGGAGGGAGGGAGAGCACTAGAGAGACTGAGAGTAAGCAGACGGTCTCTTAAGGGGACAAGATACCATTTGCTATGCAGCCATGCAGATGGTGTGAGGTGCTGTGACAGGGTGTGTCTGAATACTAACACAATTTCTCTTCAGATCCATTTATTGCCCTATGTGTCACTGGGCTGTCATTCTAGTGTTGAGTTATAAGAAATCTATAAATTCTGAAGAAAATTCCCTATAGGCCTATATATGACTACATACAACACATGGGAATAAATCAAAGAGCAGGGGATATATAATGATTTCTTCTGGGCCCAAAGAAATAAGAAAGGCATGGACTTGATCATCAGGTCCTTGTGCATTATACAATTACTGACTGTACTGAAAAGATATTTAGTTACTTTAAAATGTTGTTGCTTTTTTCATTGTTAGAGAGGGAACCTGAAGCCTTACATGTATGAGGCAAGCTCACACTACCCCCAAGCTGCATGCACAGTCCTATGTTTTCACTACTAGCTAGCATTGTACAAACATTTGCTTATTTAGGGAGGGAGAGGAATATTAGAAACACTTCTGTTTTTATTTTTTAATGGAAAGAAAACTTAGGAAAATGGCCATTGAAATGGCTCAGCACCTAAGACCATTTTCCATACAAGCCTGATAACCTGAATTCCATTCCTGGAATTCATGATAGGAGAATTAAACCAACTCCCAGATGGTGTCCTCTGACCTCTACATATCGACCTTGTCTTTCACACACACACACACACACACACACACACACACACACACACACACAGAGAGAGAGAGAGAGAGAGAGAGAGAGAGAGAGAGAGAGAGAGAGACAGAGAGAGAGAGAGAGACAGAGAGAGAGAGAGAGAGGGAGAGAGACGCACACAGCCTCTCTACCTTCCCTGGCTCCTATCTTCCCTCTCAGTTTTGATCCAGATTTCAGAGCTTGTAGGGAGCAGACCTTCCCTAACTGGCTTCGAGGATTTCAGCCTAGACAGGTCTCTTAACCAACACTTGGAAAAGTCTGTGACTTGTGTCGGGAGAGGCTTATTCCTAGAAGACCAATTATTGCAGCTGTATGTGAAGGCATCCTATTATTAAGGCAAAATATCTAAGACTTCACAGGTTCTTTAAAATACCAAAAGATCAAGATTTAACAAAAAGGTAAAGAATTCAGAGGCAGGGAAGTGTGGATTGTTAGCCAGGTTGAAGGAGCCCCAGCACACTTACAAAGTAAGTGATTATATAAACAAAATGGTAGGTGTTGAGATGATCCCCACTCCTAAAGGACCAGTGTGATCAACACACGGTTCCCTAGGTCTCCTAAGATGCCTCTGGTCCAGCCTAGGTGGGGCTATCATAGTGAGAGATTTTCAGTCTTTCCTAGGAAACTTCTGCTTGTTGCTATTGTACCGTTTGCTCTCTGGTCTTTTTCACATTTCTAGGTCAGGGGTCAACTGTCCCAGTGGCTTCCTTGGTCCCCCGTTGCAAGCTGTGCCTTGAGGGAACAGTAGAATGCCATTGATCTTATTCTCATTTGCATCCCTTTGGTTCCTGTGCCATGAGCATCTTGCAGACCCAGACAAACTTGGAGGGATTCTGTGTAACCACAGCATTCAGAGCTTGTCCGCTGTCCTTCATCCTCACCCCCAGCTTCTCTGAGTGGTCAAACACTTAGGAATTTCTATGCAGTGTTTGTCACCAAAAGAAGAGGCATAAAACTGAGACAGAAAAGGAGAGGCATAAAACTGAGACAGAGGCGGGGGCAGGTGTTCATTCTTCATTCCTACCAATTTGTAGCATCCTTGTGAACCACAGCAAGTATTTCTTAACCTGGTGGGGAATGGTGGCAAGGTTGGGAAGATGAGAGACAAGACTGCCCCATTATCTGTAGATAGATGTATCCCACAGCAATTCAATTCCAACAAAACACACAGAGACTTATATGAATTATAAACTTGCTGGCCTATTAGCTTAGGCTTATTATTAACTAGCTCCTACAACTTAAATCAACCCACAATTCTTGTCTATGTTTAGCCACATGGCTTGGTACTTACTCAGTGAGGCATTCTCATCTTGCTTTTTCTGCCTCTGGCTAGTAACTGCAGACTGACCATTTCCTCTTCCCAGAATTCTCCTAGTTTGGTTGCCTCGCCTCTACTTCCTGCCTGGCTACTGCAGCATTTTATTTTTACTCCAATCAGCATTATATTAAACCAATACATGTAACAAATCTTTACAGGGTACAAGAGCATTGTCCCTCAGCATTTCCCCTTTTATCTTTTCAAAACAAGAACTCTGAATCTACCTCCTTTGTTTAGCTTTTTTTTCTGACCATTATCAATAACAACTTGTAACCAACACTCTAAACAAAGACAAACATCCACGATCCATTTTTGAGGAATGTGGGCATAGTTTTCTAGGCTACTTCTTGCTGCTTGAGGAGTGCTGATAATCTTATGGGAGCCTAAAGAAATTTAGAATTATGATGATCAAGTCCTGATTGGAGTATTCTGTGAGACTTGATCATCTCAGCCAGCAGCCTTGAATCTGTTCTGGATGTAGAACTCAGAAGAAACTGCAACAGAGGTGATCTGAAACATTAGATCATCTGGACCATCCATTCCCACTGGAAAGTTTCCAGGGGGTCTTCTTCAATCAAATCTTATTCTTCTTAAACCAGAATGAATTCACGGCCTCTCATTTTTTATGGAAGCAAAAGCAAAACCTCTTCTCCAAAGTAACATATCTTTTGACTTAAATTTTGAAGTGAAAGCATTTTCAAAATATATAGGTTGGGTAAATCCCTTTATAATCAAATGTCTTTTAGCAGCTGTTGCTCCTTCCTCAGCAGTCAAATAATTCAAAGACAGCATAATAACATACAGTGTCTAGACTCTCTGTGTATTTTCCACCTTTACGTGGCTTTTTAAAAACTCTATTGTTTTTATTTTTATTTTTAATTTTTGGTTTTTTGAGACAGGGTTTCTCTGTGTATTTTGGTTGTCCAGGATCTCACTCTGTAGACCAGGCTGGCCGGAAACTCACAAAAATCCACTTGTCTCTACTCCAAAGTATTGGAATTAAAGGCTTGTGCCTACATACTCAACTACATTTCTTTCCTTTTTTTTTTTAAGAACTTTCTAGATCCTTTTTATTTTCTCCCCCAGGCCTACATATATCTTTAAACACACTGTAAACCATTTTGAGTGTTTTTTCCCCGTCTGAATCTGTCTTTGTTGTATATCTTTATCTTTTTCCGGTCACATGAGTCTTTAATTTGCTAAGCATATGTGGCTAAGATTAAAGCCACAGCTTTGGCAGTTGGATCTGTCCCACTCCTTGGCTTCCTGAGAGATTAGCTTCATGGAATTGGTCCTGGCAGGAGCCATGTTTTTTACCACAACTCTGTGGAGTTTCTAGGTTCACGCCACCACCAAGAAGCATGCCACTGGCTGCTCGTAAACACTCTTTAAGTGTTTGGTGGCAGGACCTCTTAGGAGAGCTGCACGGTTTTTGCTAACACTGAGTCACAAAGTCTCTCTTAAAAGAGAGGCCACGTCTCTCCTTGCCTCTAGCAAACAGAGACCACCTGAGAAAATGTTGCTACCAAGAAGCTGTGCTTAACTGTGTTCTTGTCTGTCTAGAATCCTTTTTATTATAGCTTTCTCGGCCTTTATGTGGAAAATTCTTGTCAAATATTTGGACACCATTCATAAATAAAGACTGTGCTTTCGTTTTTCTGGCGGCCCAGACCCAAATAATCACATAAAAACTGTATTAATTACAACACTGTTTGGGCAATGGCTCAGGCATATTTCTAGCTAGTTCTGACATCTTAAGTTAACCCATTTCTATTAGTCTGTGTATTGCCACGTGGCCATGGCATTACCACATTTTCTGTATGTCTTGTTTCCTCCGTGGGCTGGCTGGAGTCTGCTTGACTCTGCCTACTCTCTCTATATCTCTGTTCAGATTTCCCGCCTAGCTTTACTCTGCTAAGTCATTGGCTGAAACAGCTTTATTCATCAGCCAATTAATGCAGCACATATACAGAAGGATATCCCACATCAGATAGAAACTTTAAACTGCCTAAAGTTGAATACTGGGTGAAGAACCACAGCTTCCAATGGAAGCTAAGCACTAATTAGTGCTTCAGAATTAGGCAGATTTATTTTTAATCCTGACTCTGTCACTCACTGATTTTTGACCTTGAAAATATTACTTCATCTTTAAGGGCCTCAGCTTTCTCATCTGTATTGTTATTATTAATACTATTATTAATAATAAATATATTAAAATCTATTGTGATAATGAATGGAGAGAATACATAGGAAGTACTGTGCCTGGCATATAGTAAGACTTCAATATAATGTAAACCTTATGATACTAAATTATGATGCCTTTGCTTCTACTAGAAAAGAGCATTTATAAGCCTGGGGGAAGCACTATGCCCCTTTGTATTGTGTAATACACAAGAGCCTACTGTGCCTGTATATGGGTGAGTCATGAGGGCAGTCTACCCATGGGTGTCCTGACTCTGTCTCTGCTGCTTCTAATGCTCACCTTCCTGTAACATGAGGGGGCTGGGCCTGCTTGTTGGGGGTTTTCTGTCCTGCCCGGCCCAGCCCTCATGTTACAGAATGGCACACCCAACGTGGATAACTGCTTCCACAAAAAGCCTGAGAAAGCTTGGGAAAGACTAGACTAAAGCATTTCAGTTTTCAGCCATAGCAGGAAAAAAGCTGCACTGTTTTAAAATGCCAGCTTTCTGGGCCATCGTGCCAGGGACAACTCTTGACTTTCAAGCAGGCAGTCCAGACTATGGATACAATGTTGCAGCTTGCTTCCTGGCAAGGACCTTGAAATGCCATAGGAGCTTTTGAGTGTTGTCTTCTCCATATTCCTTAGCAAATTAAAGACCCACATGGTCAGAAAGAGAGAGAGATACAGTAAAGAGAGATTCAAAGAAAAAAAACCTCTAAATGGTTTAAAGTCCTTAGAAATAAAAAAGAAAGAAAGAAAAAAAGAGAGTAGTTGGGAGTGGTGGCACACACCTTTAATCCCAGCACTGGGGAGGCAGAGACAGATGGATCTCTGGAGTTCAAGGATAGCCTGGTCTATAGAGGGAGTTCCAGGACAAAGATATGCAGAGAACCTGTCTCAATAAGCCAAAAGTTAAAAGTAAAAATAAAAGAAATAGAGGTTAAAATAAAGCCACGTAAAGATGGAAAATACACAGAGAATCTTGATACAATATGCTATTTTGCTCTCTTTAAATTGCTTAAATGCTGAGGATGGAGCAACAGCTGCTAAAAGATATTTGCTTATAAATGCTGCAGAATCAATCCAAGAAAGGCATTTTGAAAATACCTTGGCTTCAAAATTGAAGTCAAAAGGAGCACGTGACAAGATTTTCATATTTTGTGTAAGGAAAATGTTTACAGATTGTGGTTAGGGTTTATACTGCTTTATTAACATAAGGGGTAAAGATTATCTTCCATTAGCCATAGCTTCATTAGAACTGACTAATCAGGACTTGATTAGTCAGAGTTCTCTAGATGAATGGAACTGATAGAATTATATGTATGTATGTATATATATGTGTATATATGTGAGAAAAATATAGCCTATATATACATATATGAATATAAATTTTATATATGACACACACATAAAATAGATATATTTTATATATCTAGATATAAAAATGATAGATATATTTTTCAATGATCATACGCATAGACTATAGATTATATACATTTCTATAATTATAAATTTTATGTGGCATATGCATACAGAATGGAAAGTATTTCTATAATTATGTCATATATATTTATCATTCTATCAGTTTTTTTCTTCCAGAGAACCATGACTAATATGATAATTGTGTTTTTATATATATATATATATATATATATATATATACCATTCTATCAGATTTTCCTCCAGAGAACCCTGACTAATATGGTAGCTGATATATAAGATCTATATATACATGAATATAGGTAAAATTGGGATAGCTGTAATATACTTTTCTACATATATATGCATACATCCATATAAATAACACACAAATTTGTACATGTGTGAGCATATATGATTTATTACAATGGTTTATAGGCTGTGCTCAACCTGGTCTAACAATGGGTATCTACCAACAGAAAGTCAAAGAATACAGAAGATGGTTTGTTATGTCCACAAGGCTGGAGGTCTCAACTAATTTTCAGTATACTCCGTAGTCCTGAAGACAAGGGCTCTAAAGCCAGAGGAGGAATGAATTTGCCATTCAGAGCAAGAGAATGCAACCAAAAACAGACCTTTCTTGCTCCATTTCTCCGTGTGTCCTTGACTTCAGTTTCATGGGATCACAAGTCACATTTATCTTATTTCTTCAGGTATTCATGAAGTGCACATGCATATACATGCAGAAAATTGATAATATATTTTAAAGGAAAATAAAATAGGGTGAACATATAGAATAAATTGTCTTAATACTTCGATTCAATAGATGCAAATTAGCAAAAGAATGAAGAAAATGTGATACATTTGCTTAATGGAGTATTACTCAATGGTAAAATAACAATGACATCTTGAAATTTGCAGGCAGGTGGACAGAACTAGGAAAAAGCATCCTGAGTGAGGTCAAGACTCAGGAAGACAAACATGGTATGTAATCCCTTATAAATGATTATTAGATATAAAGCAAAAGATAACCAGGCTACAATCTACAGCCCCAAAGAAGCCAGGTTAAAAAAGGAACTCTTAACAGGGACACACATAGAAAGCCCCAGGAAGGAAAGTAAAGATCTCCTGGGTAAAAAGGGAGGGGGTAGAAAGGAGGGGTTGGGAGATGAAAACATGAGGTGTCAAGAAGACCCAGTTGGGGGAGGGACAGAGTGAAATAGCAATGAAATAGATACCTTAATAAATGGAGCCATTATGACGTAAGCAAGAAACCTGGTGTTAGAGAAATTCTCAGGAATACACAAGGATGACTTATTGCTACTAAGACTCCTAGCAATAGTGGAAAGGGAGTCTGGTTCCTGTTTTATCAGATTAGTGAATACACTAATTGCCATCATAGGACATTCATCCAGTAACTGATGAAAGCAGATGTAGTGACTTGCAGCCAAGCTTTGGGCTGAGCTCCTGGATTTCAGTTGAAGAGAGGGAAGAGAGCATGATAGGAAAACCACAGAGATAGCTGACCTGAGCTAGTTGGAGCTCACAGACTATAGACCAACAGCTAAGAACTTTCATGGGACCAAACTATACCCTCTGAATATAGGTGACAGTTATGAGGCTTGATCTGTGGCAGTGGGCCTCTGGCAGTGGCACCAGGACCCATTCCATGTGCATGTTCTCACTTTTGGAATCAACTATGTTGGAAAACCTCAACCTTGATATGGGGCAGGGAGCTTGTCCTACCTTAAGTTGATATGCCAGATTGTGTTGACTCTCCAAGGAAGGCCTTACTCCCTCTGGGAGTGGTTGGAGGGGTTGATATGTCTCACAGAGACCTGAATTACAGCACTCACTTAAAGGCCCCCAAAGTGAAGACTATGTTTTCCTGACATAAAGGTTTAAATTGTATCATTAGGAGAAAAAAAAACTAGCCTGTTAAGATTCCAAACATATGACATTCTGAGAAAGACTAACCACAGAGACTAAAAGAGAGTGGTAACTATAAAGGGGATGTAGAAAGATTTGCATGCACTCAAGACATTATCCGGGATTTTTAAGAGATTTTTCATTGTAGACTATTATTTCTTTGAAGACAGGAATTCCTGGGGGTCCTGTTGACGTTGCATTTATGGGTGTTCACAAGAAAACACTGTACAAATATAGCCTTTCACCATGGAAAGACAAGAAAAAGACTAAACACAAATCGCAGCTTTAGAAACCAAGTCCATTTTCATAACCGAAAGGCAATCCTTGAAAGGAAGAAGTGTCGGGGTGATGCTGACTAGTTAGGATGTCCCTACACAAAACACACAAAGAAACAAAGCCTTCTGTTTTACTGCTGTTCTCAAAGGACCCCACGTGCAGTCAAAGTGTGTTTCCAAGCATTCTAGTGCAGACACGAGTCACACGATTTCAACCTGACCAATGAGAGAGTCCCAATTATCTATCCAATCTGATTGGCTCAGTCCTGTACATGTGACCAATCAGGTCAGAGATCAGGATGCACAGCACGATTTGCGCGTGGCTAAGAGACAGTTGGTGCTAGTCCTGGAAGGTTGAAGGCCGAGCTTTCACTTCGAGGACACCAGTGGCAGAGGCAGTACCTACACAGTGTGTTTGAAGCTGCGAATTTGGAGGAGGCGCTTCAGATCTATTCAAACAACACCTGGTACTGCCTGATTGACTGTTGTCTTCCAAGCCGTTTTTTGTCTTAATGGGACCCATATTATTCTCTCCCCTCCCCCCTTTCTCTCTTTCTCTCTTTCCCTCCCTCCCTCCCTCCCTCTCTCTCTCTCTCTCTCTCTCTCTCTTTCCTAAAAGCAACTTTGGAGTGGGGATTTGGACACCAGCCCTTATTCCTACTGGTTGACGATTGAGGATCCCAAGCCTGGATTCCGAGCTACCTAGGACTCTGTTCATCCCTCTTTTGTCTAAAGAGTCTGTGCCAGCTAAGATACCCATGTCCCAAGATCGTGGACTTCCCCAGGTTGACCGTAGTTCTCTTCTGTGTCTTCAGTGGCATGTTTTAGGTTACCTCAAAATTTACATTTTGTGCAAGGCATATCAAAAATAGCAAACTCACCTGCATTTTCAACTGATTTCTGGAAATTGATTAAATTTGTTTATCGGAGCTATAGTCATTGTAAACTGTATCTTCTTCAAATGTTTCTTTGTTACCTTTTCATGTTACATTTGTCCTTCTGTTCTTCAGTAACGAACTGAGCTTGAACATGAACACAGCCGTTTTCATGTGCTGTTGAATTTGCGGAAATATTTCAAGTATTTGTAATATGGATTTTCATGTCTAAGTACATAGACTGCCTATTTATAGTTTCTTTTGATTTTATGTTTAGATTATTTTTCTCTATTTACTTACTTATCTACAAGTGGATTACAACACACACTTATGAAAACCCAAAGTAAATTTGTGGGTGAAAGTTAGGGTATTATTTCCAACATGTGGGATCAAGGGAGAAAAGCTCAGATCACCAGGTCTTGTAGTAGGCTCCTGTAGGCTATGTGGAACATGTTGGAAAGTGTCTCTTTCTTCCTCCTTATTGAATACTTAGACAAATATTAGTGTTAATTCTTTTTGAAAGACAGGTAGAATCCATACATGAAAGCATTCATACCAGTTTTTCATTTTCTTGACATGTTGTCATTGAAAGTCTTCTGTGCAATGTATTTTGATTGTTTTCCCCTTCCCAATTTTCTTCAACACCCTCCTATCTTCCCATACCATCTAGAGTTATGGTCTTACACACTTTCTATTATTAAAAAAGAAAAGACAAATTTAAATAAGGAATTAAGACCTATAAAATGCCCCCAGTAAAGGACAATGAGCACAATAGTTTGCCACATTTCAATAGAGTCCATTTTGTGCTTGACCACAATTCCAGTACATGTATCCAACCAAGAGGAGTGGTTAAGTTACCCAGTGAGAATCCATTGGAGGAAACTGTATATTTTTTCCCATTAGGAAACAAATGCTGATGTTTTCCTGTTTGGGGATGGAACCCTGTTTTTACTTCCCATTTTCAATGCCAGAGCCCCCATCTGACTTGAACCTTTGTATGCTTGTGTGTATTGCTGCAGTCTCTTTCAGTTCATGTGTTCATCCATTTCCTTGTTTTCTTGGAATCTTCTGCTACATCTGGCCCTGAGTATCTTTCTGCCTCCTCTTCTGACTACCTCAGCTCCCTGATACTTGAGGGAAGGTTTTCACAAAGCTTTCCAATTGGGACTGAGTATTACGAGACTTTACAGTCCCTCTGCATTGCTGTAAGACTCAGGGTTAGATACATCTCTCACTAGAAAGGGCTTCACCTCTGTGTGCTGTTTGAGACATTGATCACTTTGTGTAGCAGTATGTCAACAAAACTCATCTTGTTCACTATGTTGCTGTAGCAAAATAACAGTAGCAGGTTTTCCTGTAGCCTAAGACCTTTCCACTCAGTTCTCTGCCCACATGAGCAGTGTCGGTAATGGTGTCCATTTCCTGGAGATGCCTTAAAGGCAGTCAGAAAGTGACTACTTACTGCCATTGGACTTACTCCAATATTGCTTCAGTCCATTGTGCTAATGGGTCACCATTGTCCTAGGGTTTGTAGCTGGATGATGTTGAGTATTATCTTTTTCTGCAGTAGAATGCAGAATACATTTCTGTATCATGATTGTCAGTCAGCAGGGCTGAGTCTTCTAGCAGTGGAAGCACCAGTCAACAACTCCATGTTGCCTGGTGTACATGAGTGTTGTATTCGGCAATACGGCATAACAATAGCGCTACATCATAGCAATAGACTTGGCAGTAGAGGAGAGCATTGTGGTTTTCATGGGGTCGATTTTCTGGTATGAAAAAGAATCCAATTATGTCAATGTACTTAAGTGATTTTCTTGTGACTTTTTTCAAAGAATATTGAACTATCATGCGTATTACTAATCTGCACAAGATTTTATACACTAACTTTTGATTTCTGAGAGATTATACATGTTTAGAATTTTGCTATTTCCTCCAATTTCACAATTCATGAGAGCATAGGTTTTCAAAATACTTCCAAATGAAGGATCAGAGTACCAGGATAGTCAGGGACACCATGGATACCCAGCCTATAAAATCCATTGACTGGTACTCATAGTGGCTCTATGAGATTTAGGGAGCCTGCAGAATGGGGGTCTTACCTAGATCCTGTGCATATGTTATTTCCCATATCCTTGATGTTATGTGGGATTCATAACAGTGGGAAATGTGGTCGCTAACTCTTCAGCCTACTTACGATGCCTTTTCCTACTTCTAGGCTTTGAGTTCAGCTTTGATATGATAGCATGTGCACAGTTTTAAAGAAGCATATTTGCTGTGCTTCACTGATGTCCCTGGGAGGCCTGCCTGCCCTTTCCTGAGGGGAGATGGAGGGAGGGTAAAACTGGGGGAATAGGCAGAAGGGCATGGAGCAGCGGAGAACGTGAAAAGTCAAGTCAGGGTAGAACATATGAGAGAAGAATTAAAAATTCATCTTACTGTTACAAAATAGGTAATAGTATGAGGAAACTTGAGGAATTGGAATGAGAAATGTGTTGACATTATCAACTCCTAAGTAGGCTTTTTGTTATATCTCTACATAGAGAATACAGAAACCTTGGGACATAGGCTTCATTCTTAAGGGATCAGGAAACATCACATTTGTTACACCTGCCCTCAAAGTAACATTGCTAGATCTTTACAAAGGAGAAGAATATAAAAAAGTAAATTGAATGATCATGTATAAAACCTTCAAAATTATTGAAAAAATAAAAAAATTCAAAATTCAAAACCAGTTGTAAATGTACAAACCATTTAAAATGTATGATTGATACCATAGATTTCTGAAAAAAATTTTGATCAGTTGAGTTTTCAGGAAAGCAAGTGACTAACACAGAATGATGTCTCACATTATTTAAAGACCATTTTTCATAATGGTGCCCACAAGAGTGATATCACTATATTCACCACACTGTCTCAGAGGAAAATATACAATTTGGGGACAGGAAAAATAGGTAAATTTGATGGCATAGTCTGCTAAAGGATTACATTAGTATCTGGTAATGTAAAATGTTTTTCTTAGAAATGACATTTCTTTTCTTCAGCATAGGAAAGCGTCTGTAAATTGTGCATCATAACTTTTCCTATTCCCTCTGATTTTGTTATTTCTGCAGGAATGCTGAATCTCCTTTGCTATTTGTATTATGTACATATACTAAGAGTTTTTCCAAAGTTTTTGTAATTCTATGATTTCCATTGATTAGGTTATTAAGAACTTAATAATGAATACATATTCAAAATTTCAACTAAAAACTTATTCAGAAATGGTTTGGTTTGCATAGAATTTTTAATTCATTTTATCTTCAGATATGTTTACAGAGTAAATAGAGTGTAATCTCTATGCCAAAATAAAACCCTTCTTAGTTGTCAAAAAATGTCTTCCAAATGATTTTTTAGAAGTAGCAATATTTACTGTAACAAGACCGAAGCTTGACTGTAAATTTAAACTGACTTTTCTCTTCTTTGATCATTTTTGGTAAGGTTATATCTGTTTTACTTTTTCTTTTCAATAATAAAGCATTTATGTCATTGCAGTGCTCAATCTGGTCTATTTCCTTAGATTCAGTTCTCATCTTCAGTATGTTTTCTGGGATTTCTTGAGAGTTTGGTTTGTTCTTATTTTCTGTGACCCAGAAGATCACTGTAAGGTTGTTCGCTCTGTCACACTTGTCCATGAAGAAACAGAAAGCTAAAAATTTACCCCTTGACTTACTTCTCATTGCTTTTATTCTGATTTTTTTTCAGTTGACGTTGGCATGGAAATTATCAAGAACCTTTCGAGCAAGATCAGAGAGGAAGAGGCCATGCAGCTGGCCCTGAATGCCAGCGCCTATGAAGAGGAGACCATTACAGATCACTACGTCATGCTCAATACCCTCGGCAAAGGGGCCTTTGGTGAGGTCAAGCTCGCTTGCCACCTCCTCACAAATATGAAAGTCGCAGTTAAAATCCTTGCGAATGGTGAGGGGAGTGACTTTAATAATAGGAAAGAACTCAACATCATGAAAGAGCTGGACCACCCGTACATAATAAAGCTCTTCCACATCATCGACAGCAGAGACCACACCTATATGGTGTTGGAGTTTGCTGCTCATGGTGATCTAGTCACGCACATTGAGCGGGGTGGCCCTCTTCAGCACAAACAGGCCCAACACATCTTCTGCCAGATGGCGTGTGCAGTGCACTACTGCCACGATAATGGCATTGCCCACAGGGACATCAAGCTAGACAACGTCCTGCTTGATGGCAAAGGAAACATCAAACTGTGTGACTTTGGCCTGGCCATCAGAGTCAGCCCTGGGCAGAAGTGCAAGGGATTCTGTGGCACTGTTGAATATGGTGCTCCAGAGCTATTTGGTGAAACAGAGTATGATGCAAGGGCAGCTGACATCTGGAGCATGGCAGTGGTTTTATATGTAATGGTGACAGCAAGGTTCCCATTCAAAGCAAAGACCTATCCAGACATGAAGGAGCTGATGCTGGATCCCATCTACTACATTCCTTACACACTCTGTCAAAACGTTTTGCTTGTGCACCTCATTGTGCACTTGTTCACTGTGAAGCCTGAGCAGAGGCCCATGATTTGTGACATTAGGCAGCACCAGTGGATCAAAGAGAGGGAAGAATTTTGGAAACTCCCATCATCTTCAGAGTCATTCTGTAACAAACCAAATCCCATCATTGTGGGGGCTATGTGGGAAATGGGCTACTTCCCCAAGGCTATTAGTGATAGTCTACGTGAGAAAAAATTCAATAACATCATGGCCACGTACCTAATTTTAAACCACGAGTTACCCCAGGACCACACTAAATCTGTCACTAATTCCTTACAGGCCTCTGTGGCTCTGTCATCAGCAGATCCTCTCATGTCCATTCCTCTTAAGAGGAGAGTGAGTGAGCCTGCCATTCCCACCTTAGCCTTGCTGGCTGAACATCAGGGGCAGGATGAGAAGTGTTCACGCAAGCAGGGGAGCAGAAGCCTGAGCATGCCTGCCACCTTGTGCTGCCTCCTGAAGGAGGACAACCCTCCCCAACCAGTACCCACATGTGCTCCTGAGGTTACTCCTCTCATGAGTAAAAGTTTGGCAGTAGGTAGCATGGTTTGCAATGAGTGGTCCTCAAGATGCCCATTCTCTGAGTGCATTTCTTCTGCCCAGTATTTGCCCTGTGAGAAACCCCAGGAAGTGAACACCCTGAAGAATAGCTCAGATGTTCAGAGTACACCCTCTGTAAGGAAGGAAAGGGAGACACCTCAGGGTATGAGCATCATTGAAACCCTTGGAACTCAGAGATCTTCCCTTCAGACCACATCCAAGAACAACTTAAAAGGTGTCCTTCCTGGAGATGTAAGTGCAGCCTCAGCCAGTAGTCTGTCCAAAGGCTGGAAGAGGGTTAAGAAGAGAATTGGGAATTGTGTAAGATTTCTCTGCTGCTGTTTGCCGCTGTCAAGAAAAAGCCATGTTTCTCAGAAAGAAGTGGCACCACTGGAAGGAGAGAGCAGTGCAGGTGCACACACACAGCTAAATGGTGTGCCCAAGATGCACGTCAGTGTTTATTAATCTATATGTTTTCTAAGGTCCTTTGTGACCATCACATGATAGTTAGTGTAGGAAAATTAGGAACTCTTATTTCAAAAGCAACTCTACCACCACCTTTACCCCAAATTGTTTAAGCTAAAGTAAACAGTAGTGGTTGAAAAGTAGAGGCTGTAGAGGCAGCCAAAAGTAGTGTTGGATAAAGGAAGAAAGAATTATAGATCATCAAAGGCTTTGAGGGAAGAAAACTAAAAAGACCAGGAAAGAGTACGAGAAGAGCCACCGGAAAAAAGATGATCCAGAAGGATATTAGAGTCAAGACTCTGAAGTATATATTTCAAAGTTCTTCAGACTGTGTCTTCCATATGTCATTATCATACTACATATCAAATCAATGAAGAGGGTGAGACACCGGGTTAGCAGTTTTCTTCACTGAGATAGACAAATTGCGAGCCATGCAGGAAGTCCAGATGACAGAGTGTCATGTACTCCAACAGAGAAGTCCAGCACAGGGGGTGGTAAGCCTCTTCCTACCACAGGCTTTTCCACAGACAACCACAGATAACAGGAGGTATGTACAATGGCTGACCTTCAATAACTTCCTTCTCAGAGTGCAGCCCTGTGCCACATTCCCCCAAGGATACCCTTGAATTAGAAGCCCCAATGTGCCAGTCTTTCATGACATACAACATCAATACTCATTCATCTGTCTTTCCCTTCAAGGTCAAGTCCACCGGAGATGTTTTTTCCACACTGGACAGAGGTGAATCTCCTTCTCCCCGCCCCTCCCCTCCTTTTGATGTGTTGGCAGGGTGCCTGTATCCACTTCCCTCTTTTCACTGGAGACACTCCCACTGCATGCTGCTTCAGTCTAGCTGTTGGTGAAGGGGTACTTACTGTGGGGTGCTTGTTAGAAGCACGTTTGTCTCCTAACAGGAAAGTGACAGCAAGCAAGAAGGAAATGGGTAAGACAATAGAAGATATCCTGGAATGTTGCTCCAGTTTGCAAGGTGAATCTTGCTTGATTCTCCTGGTGTAAAGTGGACAAATTACTTAGTCTGCAGTCTTCAAACAACTTTTTGATTAAATTCCACATCAGGGGTCAAAGGGTCAAATCTAGACAGAATCCTGTGACTACAGATTAGAAGCATTCAGCTAGAATCCTCTTGTGAAAGCTACATTGGAGTTGTCATGAAAACTCTCCATGCAGAACCAATGATGTAACAAAGAGTGGCCACTCAGAAGGGACTGAATACCAGGGTTTATCTGTGGGTCTCATGGCTGAAGGCAGCACTGAGCCTACTAATTTTCATCTCGTTGTATTGGAGAGGTATCTGTCATTTGATTTATCCTTGATACTGATCCACAGAAAGATAAGCATGAGGCTGCCAAAGACAACCTTTTTCAACTCCAAGGAACATGGTCATTAAACTCATGATGCAGAGGAACAAAGGTAAGGGGACACACAACAGAGTCATGGATTCAGAGTGATCTTGATATAAATTGTGGCAAGTAGCTCAACTTTCCCCTCTGCCCCTAGCTACCGGGTGAACATCATCTTACACCTGTATGGAAGAACAATCACTGCAACTGGCAAGATGCTTAGTCTGTACTGGGTTGAAGAACCATGAGAACAAGAGTGCACACAGCCTTGCAAGGACAACCAGACTAGAGTGGCAGGCCTTCTTGCTTATGTGTCTAAACCTGCTCTGCATCAGTGGGTGATTACTAAGGCAAGTACCATTTGTGATATACTTTACTGAATGCAGTGCCTGGAAAAGTGAGACTTGGATGCTGTAGCCAGGTCAGTGAAACCCAGGAGATACAACCAATGACAATCATGGACTCCAGACTCTAAAAAGGCAAATCTCAGTATGATCACTTGTGATGTTTATTTTGACAATTGTTTTTGTCTAATGATGACTTTCCATGATACTAAAGCAAGTTGCTATCTTTACCTTTGACCTGAGAGAAAAGAAGTCAGCTGAGTTTCAGACCCCCACATCCATTACTTCCCTCCTTTACTGCCTCTCTGTTGGATGGAGCAAGGGCAGGGTCCATGATTACCAGCTACTTGAAGGAGGAACTTCACACTCTTCATCCCAAAGCTGTCCACAGGTGTCCTCCTCACAGAGCACAAAGCTGAGTCCTTAGATGCTCTTCTGGACATAAGATATTTGTTTGGCACAATGTTTAAAGTACACCCACTGGACGCTTGACACAGCCATGATGAACAGTCTGGTAAAGGTGGGTCCCATGGAGTTCCAGAAGTCAACTCTGGTTGTCTTATTGGTTCCCCTTTCTCTCCTCTTATCTGCAGGTTCTTTGGGACACGATCTTTTGTGGAAGCTCATTTTCACCAAGTATGTATCCTGTCTAATGTTGACAAGAGGAAGTGAGATGAGGTGCAGGAAGCAGAGTGCCTATGCTTAGACATGTTGGTGGGAAAATGCTTTTCTTCCTTTGTTCCCAGAGCCTGATGCCTGAAAGTTGCAGGGCTGCCATGAGAAATCATTCCCTGCCTTCTGATGTCCCTGATGAAACCCTAATAATGTTTGCCAAGGGAAGGTCACCTTGAATAACAATGAGCATTATACCTGCCTCTATAGTCCCTGAATTTCATAAAGTAAACCTGACATTATCTACCAAGACCAGAGGTCTTGTGCTTGTGGACATGGAACTCTCAGCCAGTTTCCTCACTGATCTACAATATTCCTTCTCTTATAGGAGCTGGGCCACATCCTGAATCGTGACCCAGAGGATTCCTAACCTGAGGACTTGCACATTCAGCCCTGCTGTCAGTGATGAAAAAGATCATCTCCGAGTTCGGGAAAGCTCAGAAGTTCTACACAGCTTCAGGAGGACATCCTGTACAGAGCATTGGGATGGCTCATGTTCCAGCATCCAGCTACAGGACCTGCTCCAGTTGTCATCAAGATCTGAGGATAACAGAAGGATCCCCTGTGAAAGCCTTCCATGTATGTTGCCTTTAAATATTCAGCATACATTCATGTTGTGTGTTTTTGGATAGTGTAAAAATGTCACCTATTTCTCTCTTTCCTCAGAAATGACCCTGGCAAACTACCTGAGCAGAGAAAGAAAGGGCCACTGCAGAGCGTTGGGACACAAGAGTGCATGTCTGCACAGCCTCTAGACTGGAGTTCCCGAAAAGGGCAGTGTCCTTGGACCTTCTCTCTCAGGCCACCAATCACAGGATGATGGTGCACTTGACGTCAGTCACTTAGACTGTTTCCTACTGGTATTGGATAGAGACAACACACAAACAAACAAATATCAAAGTACCAAAGTAAATTTCCTGCTGAATTTACACCAATTGGCAAATAGAACATGTATTTTTCTGAGAGGAATTCAAAGGACTCTAAACTCTCAGAGACCCCTGTTTCTCCACTCTTGTCACTGTTGTTTAGCTGACAGATCTTTTCTTAGATAGACTTGAAGCATGGCAATCTGCTACCCAAACACTAAACGTGACATCCAACTGGGTCTAATCCCAAAAGTGATGGCAGAGGACAGGAGCGACTCCTCCAGAACCTGCACTGCTGGTTCCAGCCCTTCACACAAAGTCTCAGAGATCACAGAGGAGAACAGGGAAGAAACAGAGATGGAAACATGGATTCACACACAAATCCCAGCAAGAGACCCACCTACATCGCATCAGCTGATTTTGGCAGGAGCAGCATTAGAAATGAAGGCAGAGAAAATGATCTGTCCACAAAAGTCTGCAAGGATGCAAAGATAAACAATAAGGATCCCATTAGAAAAATGAACACACATTCAGCTATTACAACTGACCCCAATGCAAACTACAAAATTCATGCAAGAGATGCAGAAGAGATCTACATAAGTTTCAGCCTCTTAAGGAAGTAGAGAAAGACAACACAGAAGATGAACTCTGGCCACACGAGCTTTAATGCCATTAGCCAAGAAAACACAAAAGCTCAAGCATGGCTAGGGGAAGCTGTATCGTAGGACATCTAGAGAAAGCCTGGACACAGTTGTCACACCCCAGCAGACAACAAATACCTGTTCTAAGACAAGATGGTTCAGTGCTATGCAACAGGAAGGAGTGTACAGGCTGACAACCAGATGTGTTCTGCTCCCCACTCTTCCACCCTCAACGTTACTGCATGAAGATATGGTAAAGAAGCAGAATGAAGACTCTCCAAAGCTGCGGATTCATTTCCCCTCTGACAGTCAACTATACTCTTGATTTCAAACAGCCAAGCCTAGGAGAAGAGGGATGTTGAGCATAGCACAGATGTAAGACTTGCTTGAACTCATGAGTCTCCATGCTGCTGCTGGAGGCCAGAGAGCCTAGCACTGCACACTCCCCAGCACTGCTCCACTCTCAATGCTAGATGTCAACCCATGCAGAACACAGCCCCTCTTGCTGCCTCACAATGAATACATGAAGCCAGGCTGTGCAGACACCCCACATATATCTCCAAACAGTCATGTGTCAGACCCTGATAGACATCCACAGCCCCCAATCCACATATCCATTTAGATATCAGCCCTTAGCTGACACTTTTCTTACCTATACACTCATATATTGTCATCCGCATACATTACTATGGCAGTTCAGGATGTTCCTTCTCCCCTCAGCTCCCACACCAGCAGTAGTAAAGATCCTACACAACTGTCCCCTCCCATCTGCTGTGCTAAACAGCATTGCTAGTCATTGACACTGCTTGACATTGCCTGCCTGACACCATCTCAATGCACTAGGTGGTATTAGAACCAGCTGGATACCAGTTCTTGAACAGCCCTATGTGGTTTCTTCCATAGCAGGCCTTGTGAGAACCCAACCAGAAAGCCCTAAAAATACTGTATATCAAATTCCATTAGAACACCCTCCCAACACACACAAGTCACCTCTTAGTGCTGCTACACAGAAACTGCACCCCCTTGTCCCTCAGGGCTCACTGATGTTTCATAGGCCATGCTGCTCCATTGCCTGCTACAGACACCAAAGACACCCCTCACTTGGAGTCACCATGCAGTCTTCTAGGTACTGGGCCCAGATAGTCAACATCCTTCCCCACTGTCCCAAAAGCAATGTTAGGTTCTGGGTTCCATTTCACGTCACTCTACCCAGAATGTCAAGTGAGATACAGTGTAAGGTATCAGGCCCTGTTGGACACTCTACTTCCTAAGGGCACACACGGACTGCTTAATTCAAATACTATTGGAACCCTCTGCATCGACATCCCACACCAGGGATTACCCAGCACGAGACACTGTGACCCTGCCACCTCACTTGTACGACCAGCTGTCGGACTTTAATGAGAAACAAACCCAGCACACACAGAGACTAGAATACATTTCTAAGTATTGGTACATTCAAAGCTTCCCACAAAGCCTAACACCAACTTCTAGGTACCAAGCATTGCTGCACAAACCCTCATGCTTTCTTCACGTGTCTTCCTTGGTCTGGATCCTGAATATCACCCACACAGTTCCACTTTAACAGCTCCTTATCAGGGCTTACAGGACATTCTCTTGCCATTGTAATGAAATGTACTAGTAGTTTTGGGGACCCACTTGACACCTTCAGATCCCTGTAGATTCATATACATCAGTACGTGTCAGGCCCTCTTGAATATCACACCCAACACCACATACAACACTGGTAGTATCAGGACACACTGGACACCACATCACATCTACCTGAACCCACCTTCTGGATATCTGACCTGCTGGGTATTTGAAAACTCATAACAGTCTTACAAACCTTGCTGACTTATCTGAAACGCACACATCACCCCACAGCTCCACACATGAACTGCTAGCTACCATGCGTGGCCGACACCCTAAATGGCTCAAACACACACTAACATGGCAGGCTGTTCTGGACATCACATCCTACACTGCCAACCTATTGCCACATGCATTATCACAACTTGATTGCTACCAGGTCATCTATAGGCTATCATACACTCAGGAGATATGGTGCTTGACTTGACTCCCCATTCTTCCTCTCTTCTCTCTGACATACAGTGTTATTCATCAAACACATTGCACATAATACTAGCCCTGTGACCATTCATCCACAACTAGATATTGGGTCCTGTTTGACCTCCTACACTACATTGACAGCTGCCAGACCATGATGTTAAATTCTTTCCCAGTAAGATCTTGCACACTTGTTAGGAGAAGAGAGGGGAAGCGAAGGTTGGGAGAGGAAAGGGGAGGGGAGTGGAGGAAATGAGAGAGGAGAAGAAGAGAGGAGAGGAAAGAAGAGAGGAGAATGGAAGAGATGACAAGTGGAGAGCAGGGGACAAGAAGAGAGGAAGGGAAAGTGAAGGGGAGGAGAGAGGAGGGGAGGAAAGGAGAGGGTGGAGAGGGGAGGAGAGGAGATAGTAGGAGGAGAAGAGGAGAGGAAAAGGGTGGAGAAAGGAGAAGAAGAGAGGGGAAGAGAGGAGTGGGTAGTAGATGTGAGGGTGAATGTGGAAGAAAATGGGAGGAGAGGGGAGGAGAGGGGAAGAGAGGAGAGGAGAAGAGGGAGATATGAGTTGAGAAGAGAGGAAAGGGGATGGGAGGGGAGGAAAGGGGAGAAGAGGAGAGAGGAGGAGAGGGGAAGAGAGGAGGGAAACAAAAGAATGTTGGAACAAGTGTCATGCTGTGCAAGATCTGCCAACTGTTATGTCCACCACCACCCAATTCATGATTTGAAACAAGATACTTTTCAGAATCCCCTCTTCTCTAGTCACTGACATAGGAGACCACATGGGTGGTGATAGATAATGTGAGGTATTTCCTACCTCAATTAAAACACACATCAATACATGCATGCACCACAGACACACATGCACACACTCACACACACACACACACACACACAGACACTTGTATGAATGCACACACATACACATGCCTGAAAACTCCAATACATATCAGATTATTCATGTTATCCTCTCACAGAGAAATCTTACATACACATAATACACATAAATCTCACATAAATTAGGAAGTGGCTGTTTCTTCTAAATATTTCCTGAACTTCCCTGAAAGTCAGCTATGGCTGGATATCAGTTCCTGATAAGTACACTCGAAAATACAACCAACTGATGCCTTAACACTGTGAGAATAAACACAGGGCTAGATGTCATGGCCTCTTTGTTTCTCCTTGCCATACATCCAAAGCCCCACATATAAGAACTCAATCTCTCAATCTCTCTCTCTCTCTCTCTCTCTCTCTCTCTCTCTCTCTCTCTCTCTCTCCTCTCTTTTCTCTCTTCTCTATCGCCTGCATGTGTTTGTGTATTTAATCTGGATATTCAGGACTGGAGTCCCAGATAACCTTTACATCTATTTGTCTGAGTGTGGATTAGGTTATAGGGGCGGCTATAATTAGCTGAATCTGCTATCTATCCATTGGCTATGAAGAGGAAAATGGCAGAAACTGACAGCATGTCCCCCCACATCACTGCACTTACACTGACATTTCAATGTGTTAAGATTCTCCTATGCCAATATTCCTTACTAGGTAAAAGAACATACTACACACACACACACACACACACACACACACACAGAACTACATACAAAAGATGATATGCTACCTGACACCTCCTGGCTTTTTCGCCTCCAAAGGCAAAGCTTCCTACACACATGCATGGACACAGATGAGATTAAGTTAGTTATATCCTCTGCTATATCCAAACCCAACACACACACACACACACACACACACACACACACACACACACACACACAAAGATATTCAGGACCTGCTGTGTTCCCAACTCTGAAGAGCCAAGTTACATACACAAACACATGTTGGGGGGAGAGAAAGAAATGTGGGAGAGGAGAGGTGAGAGGAAAGGAAAAAAGAGGAGAGGAGAGAGAGGAAAGGTGAGAGCAAGAGAGGGGAGGAGAGCAGAGGGGAGTAAAGGAGAGGGGAGGAGAGTGGAAGGGAGGGGAAGAGAAGAGAGGAGAGGAGAGGAAAGGGGAGAAGAGTGGAAAGGAGAGGCGAGAAAAGGAGAGAGGAGGAGAATGGAGGGGGAGGAGAAGACAGGAGAGGGAAGGAGAGGGGAGTTGAAGGGAGGAGGGGGAATAAGAAAGTAGATGGAGAAGAGGGGAGGGAAGAAGAGGGGAGGGAGGATAAGAGATAGTATATGGAGAAGAGGAGAAAGGAGGGGAAGAGAGGGGAGGATAGGATTGGATAGAAGTGGGGAGTAGAAAGGGGGAGATGTGAGTGGAGAAGTGAGGAGAGGAAAGGAGATGGGAGGAGAGGGAAGAGGAGGAAAGGGACTAGAATGGGAGATGTGAGTGAAGAAGAGGGGGGAGAGGAGGAGAGGGGAGGGGAGGGAGATGTGAGGAGAGGAGAGGGGAGGAGAAGGGGCATATGGGAGTGGAGAAGAACAGAGTGGAGAGGAGGAGAGGACAGGAGGAGAGGGAAGGAGAGAAAAAGTGGGAGGAGAGGATGGAGAGGAGGGAAACACAAGAACCTTGAAACAATAGAAAGAGATCTTGGTGTCAGGTCCAGTAGGTATGCCCTCATCCATAGTCAATCCCCCCCAGACATACACCAGATCCTCTTACCAGGTTCTGCTACATTTAACATTTCCTTAAAACTAAAGTCTTCCACATGGGCTTAAGTATCATGCCGTGCAAGATCTGCCAACTGGTATGTCCACCACCACCCAGTACATGAATTGGAACAAGATACTTCTCAGAATCCCCTCTACTATAGTCACTACACAGCAGACACATGGGTGGTAATGGGTAATGTGAGGTTTTTCCTACCTAAAACCTAAAGCACACATCAGCACAATACATGTACCACAGACACACATGTACACACATATATACACACACACTATACTTGCATGCTTGCACGCACACCCACATGAATGAAAACATCAGTCTTTATCAGATTCTTCATGTTATACCCTCACAGAGCAATCTTGCATACACATTAAACATAAATAGAGATTAGTATGCTCTCTCTCTCTCTCTCTCTCTCTCTCTCTCTCTCTCTCTCACACACACACACACACACACACGCATGAAAACACCAGTCTTTATCAGATTCATCATGTTATACCCTCACAGAGAAATCTTGCATACACATAAAAATGCATAGCTTAGTGTTCTCTCTCTCTCTCTCTCTCTCTCTCTCTCTCTCTCTCTCTCTCTCACACACACACACACACACACACACACATGCATGAAAACACCAGTCTTTATCAGATTCTTCATGTTATACCCTCACAGAGAAATCTTGCATACACATCAAACATAAATAGAGATTAGTATGCTCTCTCTCTCTCTCTCTCTCTCTCTCTCTCTCTCTCTCTCACTCTCTCGCACACACACACACACACACACATACACACACGCATGAAAACACCAGTCTTTATCAGATTCTTCATGTTATACCCTCACAGAGAAATCTTACACACACATAAATCTCACATAGATTGATAAGTGGCTATTTTAAGTATTTCCTGCCCTACACTGAAAATCAGCTATGGCTGAATATCAGTTTCTGGTAAGTATCCTTGAAAATACAACCCAACTGGGGATATAAAGCTGTGAGAATAAACACAAGGCTAGATGTCATGGCCTCTTTGTTTCTCCCTGCCATACATCCAAAGCCCCATATATAGGAACTCAATCTCTCTCAATCCCCCCTCTGTCTCTGTCTCTGTCTCTGTCTCTGTCTCTGTCTGTCTGTCTGTCTGTCTCTCTCTCTCTCTCTCTCTCCAACATGTGTTTGTGTGTCTAATTTGGGTATTCAGGACTGGGGACCCAGATGCCCTTACATCTCTTTTTCTGAGTGTAGATTTGACTATAGGGGAGGCTATAACTAACTGAATCTGGTTATCTATCCATGTAAATAAGGCTTTGCCTGTGGAGAGGAAAATGGCAGGAACTGTCAGCATGTCTGTCCACCTTACTGCACTTACGTGGACATTTTAATGTGTTAAGATTCTCCTGTGCCAATATTCTTAACTAGGTTAAAGAACATACTACCCATACACACACAGGAAGTCATACGAAAGATGATATGCTGACAGTTTCTGCCTTTTCCACCTCTAATGGCAAAGCTTCACATACACATACATGGACACAGATCAGATTAAGTTAGTTATATCCTCTGCCATACCCAAATCCAACACACACACAAAGAGATGTCAGGACCTGCTGTGTTCCCAATTCTAAAAAGCCAAGTTGCATACACAAATATACGATGGTGAGAGAGAAAGAGATGTGGGAGAGGAGAGGGAAGGGGAGAAGAGAAGAGGAAAGAAGAGGTGAGAGGAGAGGGGAGGGGGAGGAAGAGAAGGGGAGAGGAAGAGAGAGGTGAGAGGAGGGTAGGGTAGGAGAGGAGAGAAGAGGTGAGAAAAGGGGAAGCGATGGAAGGAGGGGAGAGGGGAGGAGAGGACAAGAGAGGAGAGAAAAAGAGGAGAGGAAAAAAGTGGAGGAGAGGAGAGCAGAAGAGAGGATAGGAGAAGAGGATAGGAGAGGGGAAGAGAAGGTAGGAGATAAGAGGGGACAAGAGGGGTAGAAATGAGAAGAGATGGGAGAAGAGGAGAGGGGAGGTAAAAAGGGGAGGGATGGTGAGGAGAGTAGAGGGTAGGGGAGTAGAAGAAAGGAGAGGGGAGGAGAAAAGTGGTATATAGAAGGGGGTGATATGAATAGAGGAAAAGGGGAGAAGAGGGAGATGGCAGGAGAGGGGAGGGGAGGAGAAGGGAGGGTAGAAGTGGTATATAGAAGGGGTGATGTGAATAGAGGAGAGGGATGGAGATGGCAGGAGAGGGGAGGAGAGGGAGGAGATGGCAGGAGAGGGGAGGGAAGGAGAGGGGATGGGAAGATAGGGGAGGGGAGATGAGAGGAGAGTGGAAGGGAGGGATTTAGAGGGGAGGAGAGAAGGGAAACACAAAAACCTTGGAACAATAGAAAGATCCTGGTGTCCTGTCTGGTAGGTATGCCCACACCCATATTCAAGTCCCTCCAGACACACGCCTTATCTTGATGCCAGGTTTTGCTACATTTAACATTTCCTTAAAACTAAAGTCTTCCAGACAGGGCTAAGTGTCATGCTGTGCAAGATCTGTCAACTGGTATGTCCAACAACACCCAATACATGATTTGGAACAAGATACTTCTCAGAATCCCCTCTTCTATAGCCACTGACACAGTAGACACATGGGCGGTGATAGGTAATGTGAGGTTTTTCCTATCTAAAAACTAAAGCACACATCAACATAATACATGTACCACAGACACACTTGCACACACACAAACACACACAGACACTTGCATGCATGCATGCACACACACACACATGAATGAAAACACCAGTCTTTATCAGATTCTTCATGTTATACCCTTACAGAGAAATCTTGCATACACATCAAACATAAATAGCTTAGTATGCTCTCTCTCTCTCTCTCTCTCTCTCTCTCTCTGCTCTCTCTCTCTCTCTCTCACACACACATACACACACACACACACAGAGAGACAGACACTCACACACACATAAACACAGACACTTGCATGCATGCATGCAATGCGCATACATGAATACATCAGTTCGTATCAAGTACTTCATATTATCCCCTCACAGAGAAATCTTACATACACATAAATCTTATATAAATTGGTAAGTGGCTATTCCTTCTAAGTATTTTCTGCCCCACACTGAAATAAACTATGGCTGAATATCAGTTCCTAATAAGTGTTCTTATAAATACAACGAAACTGATGGTATAAAGCGGTGAGAATAAACACAGGGCTACTGTCGGGACCTCTTTTTTTCTCTTTGTCATACATCCAAAGTCCCACATGTAGGAACTCAATCTCTCTCTTTCTCTCTCTCTAGTTCTCTCTCTCTCTTTCTCTCTCTCTCTCTCCTCTCTCTCCTCTCTCTCTCTCTCTCTCTCTCTCTCTCTCTCTCTCTCTCTCTCTCTCTAGTTCTCTCTCCCCCCCCTCTGTTCAGACACAACACACACACACACACACACACAGAGAAACACACAGACATACACATCCACACAGATCTCATTACCCGCCTCCTGTGAGGTACCACTTCTCATAAGCACAAATCACACACATAATCTGGAGTCAAGACCAGCTAGGATTTCCCTGCCTGCCTTACATAGAAATGTCTTTGATTCATTTCAGTTCTCTGATCCTGTTAGGTACCCTTTTCCCTTAGTGAAAGTTCAACATATACATACAAGTCTCCGAATGTGGTCCTAGGACATAACCCTTCCCTACAAGCTAAGTCACACAGGATCATAACTAGGAGTTTCATCCTGATGTCTATCCCCATATTCATGCAAGGGACATGTCATGTTCTACTATCTATCATCTTACAGGTAAATCTCCACCTACACACACACGCCTGCATAGCAGGTCCTACATGGTTCACCCTCCCCTACAGCCAGGTGACAGGTGCCTCTGTACATCACTTTGCTGAGCTTATCATATGGAGATAGTTCAGGTCAAGCTAGTGTCAGGTTAGCTACAGAACAATCCACATACATGAGCGCACACACACATATACACACATACACATATACACATAGAACACGCATATATGACAAGGTCTCAGATTCTGCAAGATAGTCCTCCCATTTGGTAGCACCTAAATATACATGCATATAAACACAGGCACTCATACAAACATACAGACACAAGCACATATATATCCAAACAGATGAACATGTGTGAGGGTATTCATATCCACATATCCAAAGCCCTACAAATACATACATAGTTTGGTTTCTGCTCCTACTAAATATCCTCAACAATATAGCAAAATCTCACTTACACATATACATCAAATTATCCAGCCACCCTAGGTAGCTTCTCCCCTGTCTCTTCCTCCATGTTTTATACTCGCATCTGAAGAATGGAAGCTAACGACAGTATATGTAAAGAACTTTCAGCATTTGTCTTTCTGGATGTGGACTCACTCACACAATATAATCTATTTCTAATCCATGCATTTTCCTAGGAAGATGGCTCACTAACAAAACGTTAATATGCTGAACATCTGAAAGCAGGCTTGTGACTTTGCAGTTGGTGACCAGTCACAGGATTCATTTTCTTGTTGAATCATGTGGGAAACCCAAACCCACTTTACCCCATCTAATTGGTCTGAAGTTATAAGTCTACTAAGCAAGACAGTAACCAAATTTGTCTGTTTTCTGACTCAGCACCTGGTTGAATTCCTGCCCAAACTTTCCTAAGTGACAGACGTTGATCAGAGCATGTAAGCCAAATAAACTCTTTCTTCCCCACATTGTTTTTGTCATGATGTCTATCAGCAATAGAAAACATAGTAGGTCAGTACCCAAGAGAATCCTCAATCTTAGGATCTTATTGCTGCCACCTCCTGAGTGCTGGGATAAAGGTAAGTACCACAGCACTAACTAGGTGAATTAACGTCATGGAGAAAGTAAATAATTCTCTAAACAAATGAAATTCAAGAAACAGAATATTATTAAGGAAGGTGATCAGAGAAAATATTTTCAAGAAGATACACATGAGAGACTTTGGAGAAGGGGTGTAGAAAATAAAAAATATGGCACTTGAAGAACAGAGGCCTGGGGGAGGAATTTGATTTTATTTTTCATATATGAAGAAGACAGGTTTTCTCTTTGACAAGGCTAGGTGTGAATCCCTACTGAGAGAGGGTAAACCACTTTCTTCCTGGGACAAGCTCTGACATACTTCATTCAATCCCTAGACACATAGATGAATAAAACAAAGCTAAATGGTCTCAATAGTTTAGAAATAAATGTGTTTATATATGTGCACAAATTCATACATATACCTGCATTGAACTCATGTAAGAACTCATATTTTACGCAGGGATTCATGGGAAATCCTAAGGCATAAGGAGGAAAGGAAGTGGCAGCAGAGATTTAGATGAAGTCTCAAAAAGCACATAATGTCTAACATCTTAAAAGAACTGGTTGCAGGTTCAGCAGGAATACTTAGAACATAGAAAACTTGCATCTAGATATTTGAGGACTTCCTCCAAGTGATTGACAGTCTTTCCCAAAGTTTGAGAACATACATGAATGGAATAAATTTTGGAACTTGCTACAACCGAGAAAACAGATTTTTTGATTAAAATTACCCATTACAAAAACAGTGCAAGGAATGAGGAAAGAGCAAACAAAATCGTGGTTTTGATAGGTTATGTTTTGAATTGTTTTAATTTTAGGCTATTGATGACCAGTATTGGTACATTAGGTCATGGCAAGCTGATGATGTACTTTTCAATTTTACAAAGTAAAGGCTTTTACATAGACCTAAGTACTGACATTCAGGAGGAGAGGCATCACTCAGGGAAACATCAGCAGACACTCAAGTAGAGGATGCTGGAATTTTAAGTGAGCCTTGCTTTTCATTTCCGAATCTTAGTTCTTTAAATGTAGAAATTTTTTGGGTCTTATTGATGGTCCATATATGGGCGATCACAAGTCAACAGTGCACAGATATTGCCTGATGACCCTTTCACTCAGGACAGACTAGAAACTGATCAAACACAAATTCCAACTTCATAAACCAAGTCTATTATCAGGAATGAAAGGAGAGTCTGGAAGGGAAGAAGTGTGGTTGTGATATGGCCGAGGTGAAATATCCCTGTCAAAAAGGATCAAAGAAGCAAAGCCTTCTGCAGTAACCCTGCTCTCACAGGACCCCACAGGCAGTCCAGGTGAGTGCCAAAGCATTGTAGAGCAGACACAAGTCACCTGAATTTATCCTGAACCAAGAGGGCATCCAGATTATCAACCCAATCTGATTGGCTCAATTCTGTACATGCTACCAATCAGGCCTTAGCTCAGGATGCACAGTACGTACAAGTTAGGTGTCTAAATGACAGTTGTTGTCAGTCCTGTGAATAAAGCCATGAATTTTGAATAGGTGTTTCTAGCTACTCAACACCAGGAACAATTTGATTGGCTGCTCTCTTCCAAGACTATTTTGCTTTCATTGGACCCAAAATGTTCTCTTTGTTTTCAAAACCACTTTGGGATGGGGACTAGGCTGAAGAATCAGGATCCCAAGCCTACATTCTGAACAACCCAGGGACACTGCATCACTGTCTTCTAAATAGTCTGTGCTTGCTAGACACCCAGGCACCTGCCCAGAGCCCTGTGACCACCCCATGGAGACTGCTGTCCTACTATTTCATGTCCTCATCCTCAGTTGCCTGTCTTAATGTTCCCTCAAAATTTACATTTTGAGTCTGACAGGTCACACATAATAAAGTCTTCTTTATTTGCAGCTCTTTTCTGGAAAAATGATTAAATTTCATTATTGGACCTAAAGGTATTTTTTAATCCTCTATTCTTTTCATATGGTTTTTTTGTCAACTTTAATGGTAGTTGTCAACTTCTCTTCTTCAGTAAAGAACTGAGCTTTTGCATGCATATGGTATGGCCTTCTTGATGTGTTGTTGATCTTGCTGGACAATTTCAAATACTTTCAAGAAGGAATGTCAAGTCTATGTCCATAAACACTTGGTTTATAATTTCTGTTTATTTTACATTTAGGGTTGTTTTGTTCTATTCCTTTATTTTGTTGTGTGTGTATTTTTCTGGCTGTGTCATAAACACACATATGAAAGTCAGAGGAAACTTATGGTTGGAGGTCAGTGCTTTTTTTTCAAAGACTTGGGGTCAAGGGAGAAACTCAAGTCATCATGTCGGGTGGTCGGCTCCTTGAGGCTTTGTAGAACATGTTGGAAACTGTCTCTTCTCTTTTCTCTTACGGAGTAGTTGGACAAATGTTAGTGCTGTCTCTTTTTTATTTTTTATTTTTATTGAGCTCTACATATTTCTCTGCTTCCTCCCTGCACCTACCCTCCCCTTCAATCTTCCTTCAAGGTCCCCATGCTCCCAAATTACTCAGGAGAACATGTGTGTTTTTATTAGCCATGTAGATTAGATCTATGTATGTCTCTCTTAGTGTCCTCATTGTTGTCTAAGATCTCTGGGTTTGTGATTTGTAGGATGGTTTTCTTTGTTTTATTTATTTTTTTCAAAGTTTACTAAATTATGAAAGTTTACATTTCTGCCCCTCCTCCCAACACCCTCCCACTCCCCCCTCCCCCTCCTCCTCCCTCTCCATCCCTAAGAGCAGTCAGGGCTTCCAGCCCTGTGGGAAGTTCAAGTTCCTCCCCCCTCCCTCCAGGTCCAGGAAGGTGAGTATCCAAACAGACTGGATCCCAAAAATCCAGTATATGCAGAGGAAACAAGTTCCAGTGTCATTGTCAGTGGCTTTTCAGAAAGGCTCCGGGCCAGCCACATTCAGAGAATCCGGCCACATTCAGAAAATCTGGTTGGATCATATGCTCGTTCAGTCCCAGTCCAACTGGCCTTGGTGAACTCTCATTAGATCAGTCCCCTTGTATCAGTGGGTGATCGCACCCCTTGCGGTCCTGAGTTTCTTTTCATGTTCTTCCTCCTTCTGCCCCTCATTTGGACCATGGGCGGCTCAGTCCGGTGCTCCAATGTGGGTCTCCGTCTGTATCGCCATCCATCGTCGGATGAAGGATCTAAGGTGATAAGCAAAATCTTCATCAGTATGGTTATAGGCCAAGGCCGGTTCAGGCACCCTCTCCTCTGTCTAGAGAACAATCTGGGGATCTCTCCTTGGACCTGGGATCCCATTTATAATCAAGTCTCTTGTAAACCCTAAAATGACTCCCTTAGTTGAGATATATTCTTCCCTGATCCCATATCCATCCTTCCTCCCTCCCCCCATCTCAGTCCCCCGAGTTTTCCCCATTCCTCCCCTACTCCCTTCTCTCTAACCCTCTCCCCTTCCAGCAACCCTCCCACCCACCCCCCCATGCACCCGAGGTTACCTGGGACTCTTGTCTATTTCCAATCTCCAGGAGGATAAGTACATGATTTTCTTCAGGTTCACCTTCTTATTTAGCTTCTCTAGGATCTCGAATAATAGGCTCAAAGACCTTTAATTATGTCTAGAATCCACTTATGAGTGAATACATACCATATTCCTCTTTTTGGGTCTGGCTTACCTCACTCAGTAAAGCATTTTCTATGTCCATCCATTTGCATGCAAAATTCAAGATGTCATTGTTTTCTTACCGCTGAGTAAAACTCTAGTGTATATATGTTCCACACCTTCTTTAACCATTCTTCTATTGAGGGGCACCTAGGTTGTTTCCAGGTTCTGGCTATTACAAATAGTGCTGCTATGAACATAGTTGAACAAATGCTTTTGTAGTATGATAGGGCATCTCTTGGGTATATTCCCAAGAGTGGAATTGCTGGGTCCTGAGGGAGGTTGACTCCCAGTTTCCTGAGAAACCGCCACACTGATTTCCACAGTGGCTGTACAAGTTTGCATTCCCACCAACAATGGATGAGAGTTCCCCTCTCTCCACATCCTCTCCAGCATAGGCTATCATTGGTGTTTTTGACTTTAGCTAATCTGACCGGTGTAAAATGGTATCTCATAGTTGTTTTGATTTGCATTTCCCTGATCGCTAAGGATGTTGAGCATGACCTTAAATGTCTTTTGGTCATTCGGAGTTCTTCTGTTGAGAATTCTCTGTTCAGATCAGCACCCCATTTTTTAATTGGGTTAATTAGAGTTTTATTGTCTAGTTTCTTGAGTTCTTTGTATATTTTGGAGATCAGGCCTTCATCTGATGAGGGGTTGGTGAAGATCTTCTCCCAGTCAGAAGGTAGCCTTTTTGTCTTACTGACGGTGTCCTTTGCTTTACAGAAGCTTCTCAGTTTCAGGAGGTCCCATTTATTCATTGATTCTCTTATTGTCTGTGCTACTGGGGTTCTACCTAGGAAGTGGTCTCCTGTGCCTATGTCTTGTAGACTACTTCCCACTTTCTCTTCTATCTGGTTCAAAGTGGTCAGATTAATGTTGAGGTCTTTAATCCATTTGGACTTGATTTTTGTGCATGGTGATAGATATGGATCTACTTTCATTCTTCTACAGGTTGACATCCAGTTATGCCAGCACCGTTTGTTAAAGATGCTTTCCTTCTTCCATTGCATACCTTTAGCCCCCTTGTCGAAAATCAAGTGTTCATAGGTTTGTGGGTTAATATCTGGGTCTTCTATTCGATTCCATAGGTTGACTTCTCTGTTCTTATGCCAGTACCAAGCTGTTTTCAATACTGTAGCTGTGTAATAGAGTTTGAAGTCAGGGATGGTTATACCTCCAGACGTTCCGTTATTATATAAGATTGTTTTGGCTATCCTGGGTTGTTTTTCCATATAAAATTAATTATTATTCTCTCAAGGTCTGTGAAGAAGTTTGATGGGATTTTGATGGGGATTGCATTGAATCTATAGATTGCTCTTGGTAGAATTGCCATTTTTACTATGTTGATCCTCCCAATCCAAGAGCAAGGGAGATCTTTCCATTTTCTGGTATCCTCCTCAATTTCTTTCTTCAAAGACTTAAAGTTCTTGTTAAATAGGTCTTTCACTTCCTTGGTCAGAGTTATCCCAAGATATTTTATGCTATTTGTGGCTATCGTGAAAGGTGAAGTTTCTCTGATTTCCCTCCCTGCTTCTTTATCCTTTGTGTATAGGAGGGCAACTGATTTTTTGGAGTTGATCTTGTATCCTGCCACATTACTAAAGGTGTTTATCAGCTGTAGGAGTTCTTTGGTAGAGTTTTTGGGGTCGCTCATGTATACTATCATATCGTCTGCAAATAACGAGAGTTTAACTTCTTCCTTTCCAATTCGAATCCCCTTGATCCCCTTATGTTGTCGTATTGCTATTGCTAGAACTTCTAGCACCATATTGAAGAGGTATGGGGAGAGTGGACAGCCTTGTCTTGTTCCTGATTTCAATGGAATGGCTTTGAGTTTCTCTCCGTTCAGTTTGATGTTTAGTTGTCGGCTTGCTGTATATTGCTTTTATTATATTTAGGTATGATCCTTGTATCCCCAATCTCTCCAACACCTTTGTCATAAAGGGATGTTGGATTTTGTCAAATGCTTTTTCAGCATCTAATGAGATGATCATATGGTTTTTTTCTTTCAGTTTATTTATATGATGGATTACATTGATGGATTTGCGTATGTTGAACCAACCCTGCATCTCTGGAATGAAGCCTACTTGATCATAATGGATAATTTTTCTAATGTGTTCTTGGAATTGGTTTGCCAGGATTTTGTTGAGAATTTTTGCGTCGATGTTCATGAGTGAGATTGGTCTGTAATTCTCTTTCTTGGTTGTGTCTTTATGTGGTTTTGGTATCAGGGTAACTGTAGCTTCATAAAAGGAGTTTGGCAATGACTCTTCTGTTTCTATATTGTGAAATACCTTAAGGAGTACAGGTATCAGGTCTTCATGAAAGTTCTGGTAGAATTCTGCATTGAAACCATCTGGCCCTGGGCTTTAGTTTATATGCCACAAAGTTGGAAAATGTACGAGAAATGGATTGGTTTTTAGATAAATACCATATACCAAAGTTAAATCAAGACCAGGTGAACAATCTAAATAGACCTGTTAGTCGCGAAGAATTAGACGCGGTTATCAAAAACCTCCCAACCAAAAAAAGTCTGTGTTTTATTTTTAAAAACCACTTATGAGTGAGTACATGTGATAATGTCTTTCTGTGTCTGGGTTACCTCACTCATAATAATGTTTTCTAGCTCCATCCATTTTCCTGCAAACTTCAAGGTGTCATTATTTTTTTCTGCTGTATAGTACTCCTTTGTGTAAATGTACCATATTTTTCTTATTCTTCAGTTGAGGGGCATTTAGGCTGTTTCCATGTTCTGGTCATGACAAACAATGTTGTTAAGAACATAGTTAAGCACATGTCCTTGTGGCACATTTGAACATTCTTTTGATGTATACCTAAAAGTGGTATGACTGATTCTTGAGAAATGTTGTTTCCTAATTTTCTGAGAACTCACCGCACTGACATCGAAAGGGGTTGTACACAGTTCTGGTTACCCTATTGGGTTACTCTGTGTTCCTGGAGATAGCTCAGCGCTCCTGTGCTTTGCTCTGCTCCCTTGGAATTTGCTGTCTCAGGCCTACTGTGGCCTAGGCAACAGGCTTTGACCTGTTTATGTAAATCCTGGTCTGGATCCCCTCCTGCTGTAGTCTCTGGCTTGGAGTTTGTCCTGAAAAGGTTTCTGGCTCTGGTCGGCTTCGGAGTTACCAGGCGTGGGTGCACCCAGAACTGCAGAGGACCTGGCTCAGGCTTACTCCCTCAGAGGTCCCAGACTCACACCTGGACCCGGGGGTTCCAGGTTCCTGTCTATTCCCTTTGATGTCACAGCCAATGCCTGGACCCACAAAGGTCCTGGCTCATGCCTACTCCCTCAGAGGTCCCAGATCCATGCCCAGACGGCAGAGGTCCTGGCTCAAGCCAGATTTCAATAGATTTTTCTAGCACTTCCAATGAACAAAAACTGTAGGTGAGAAGATTTTTGCATCTGTCCAAATAAGGATCAAGTTAGTGATGCTAATGTGTATGTCAAGTTTCTTAGTTATTTGTTTAGTTATTTTTTTAACTGAAAATAGATTACTCTTTCATACAGTAGCTCCTGACCACAGCTTCCCCTCCCTCAACCTCTTCCAACTCCCCAAAGCCTCCCTTTTACCCCAAATCCTCTCCTACTCAGTTTCCTTTTCAGAAAAGAACAAGATTCCAAGAGAAGACAAACAAACAGGATAAAACAGTGTGCAGCAAGACAAGGCAGAAGCCTTCATATTGAGGCTACACAAGACATCTAAAAGTAGAAAAAGAGTCCCAAGAACACGCCAAAGTCCGAAAGACACCTGCTCCATCTGTTAGGAATTTCACAAAAACGTCAAGCTAACAGCCATAATTTAAGCAGAGGACCTGGTGCAGACTGCTGCATGCCCCGTGCTTGCCTCTTCAGTCTCTGAGCCCACAAGAGTGCCTGCTTAGTTGTTTTTTTTGGCCCTGCTCCTCTGGTGTTTTCGCTTCCCTGACTCCTGTAATCTTTATTCCTCCTTCAGGGAGGTTTCCCCATCTCCAAGGAAGGACCTGAAGGAGAACTAGAACTCAGACCCTCCTTTTACATAATTTCTGACTGTGGGTCTCTGCACCTGCTCTCTTCTGCCGCTGGAGGAAGCCTCTCCGATGACACCTTGACAAGACAACCATCTGTGAGCAAAGCAGAATATTATTAGAAACTGTATTATTGATTGTTTTTCCAGTTGTGTTTGTTTCTACCCTTGATCTCTGGGCTATCCAGTCTCTGCTTTCTGGCTATTTAAGCAGTGCCCTGCATGGCTTCCTCTCTTGGCTTGGGCTACAAACAAACCAAATATTGGTTGGATGCTCACACAAGTTTTGTGCCACCATTGCCCCAGCACATCTTACTGGAAGTACAGGTGGAGGTGGGGGATTTTGTGACTGATTGGTATCCAGGTTTCTCTTTCCATGCAGCCTGCAGAGTAGAGACTAGAGCCTTGGGGTGAATGCTCCATGCAGGTGTCAGCTCAGCCTCTTTAAGTTCACTGAGCTGTGTGAATGTCATCCACAGCAATGGGATCCCACTGTCAGTTTTCAGGGAGTAACCTCCTATCTTAGCATTAGCCTGGGTTTCTTAGGGATCTCCATTGGAACCCCTTGGTCAACAACTCAACCAAATGCTACCCAGTCTCAAGAGTGAAAGTCTTGCTTAGCTACAAAATTTGGCCAGTTAAGATTCCATACACTCCATTATTAGGAGTCTTCACTAGGATCACCCTCGTAAATTACAAAAAGTTTCCACTGCACTAGGTGTCCACACTGCCACCCTCCAAATGCCTATTAAATTCCAGCTCTCTCCACATACTCTCCCCCTGTGCTCCAGTCTGATCCCTCCCACTCCCAACTACTTCTGTTTGCCCTTCCCATGGAGATTCTTGCATCCCTCTTTGGTGTGAGAGAATTGTCTGTATTCTGTCAATCATGTTTTTAAAAGACACTGACTGGCCAGGCAGGAAGTATAGGTGGAAAAACCAGACAGGAAGTATAAATGATGCGGTGAGAACAGGAGAATTCTGGGAAGTTGATTCCTCCCACTCCTGCCCAGATCACCGAAGCAGCAGGATGTGATCTGCCCCACGGAAAAAGGTACTGAACCACATGGCTAACATTGATCAGAATAATGGGTTAATATAAGCTACAAGAACTAATAAGAAGCCTGACCTAATGGGCCAATCAGCTTTATTAACTTATAGAGATCTCTGTATGATTTTCTTTTGGGGTTAAACAGCTATGGGAATGGGGGGAGGGAGAGAAAACCCCATCAAGTCAGTCCCTCATGTTCCAGAATGGCACCCACATGGATAACTGCATCCACAAAAAGCCCAAGAAAGCTTGGGAAAGACTAGACTAAAGCATTTCGGTTTTCAGCTATAGCAGGAAAAAAGCTGCTGCGCTGTTTTAAAATGCTGGCTTTCTGAGCCATCCTGCCAGGGAAAACTCTGACTCTTTCAAGCAGGTGGTCACGGACACATTGTTGCAGCTTTTCCTGGCAAGGGCGTGAAATGCCATAGGAGCTTTTGAGTGTTGTCTTCTCCTTACTCCTTAGCAAATTAAAGACCCACGTGGTCAGAAAAAGAGAGATATACAGTAAAGAGAGATTCAAAGAGTAAGAAAACCTCTAAATGGTTTACAGTGTGTTAAAATGTATACAGGCTAAAGGTTAAAGTTCTCAAAGTAAAAAAATAAAAATAAAAAAGAAAGAAAGAGAGTAGCCAGTTCTGGTGGCACAGACTGGTAGAATTTGCCTGGGAGGCAGAGACAGACAGATCTCTGTGAGTTCAAGTACAGCCTGGTCTAAAGAGTTATTCCAGGACAAAGATATACAGAGAACCTGTCTCAAAAAGTAAAAGTAAAAATAAAAGAAATAGAGGTTAAAATAAAGCCACATAAAGATGGAAAATACACTGAGAATCGTGATACTGTATTCTATTATGCTCTCTTTAAATTGTTTGAATGCTGAGGAATGAACAACAGCTGCTAAAAGATATTTGCTTATAAATGCTGCAGAATTAATCCAAGACAGGTATTTTGAAAATACCTTAATTTCAAAATTGAAGTCAAAAGGTATGTTACTTTGGAGAAGAGATTTTGCTTTTGTTTCCACAGAAAACGAAAGGCTCTGGATTTATTCAGAGTTAAGACAAATCAGCTTTGATCAAGGGAGACCACCTGAGAAATCTCTGGCAGGAATAGATGGCCCAGATGTCTGAGTTCTTCATCCAGAACAAGTTCAAGACTGCTGCCTGAGATGATCAAGACTCACAGGATACTTCAGTCAGGACTTGATCATAACTCTAAATTTTCTTTAGGTCCCCATAAGATTATCAGTGCCCCCAACCAGCTGGAAGTAGCCTGGAATACTATGCCCACATTCCCAAAAAATGGACTATGGATATTTTACTTTGTTTGTTTTTTTTTAAAAAAAAGAGGGGGAAGTGGTGTGGGAGAATTGTCTGTATTCTGTCAATCATGTTTTAAATAAACGCTGATTGGCCAGGCAGAAGGTATAGGTGGGAAAACCAGACAGGAAGTGGAAATGATGCAAGGAGAGCTGGAGAATTTTGAGGAGGAGGAAGTTGATTCCTCCCTCTCCTGCCCAAATCACCGAAGCAGCAGGATGTGATCTGCCCCGCTGAAAAAGGTACTGAGCCACATGGCTAACATAGATCAGAAAAATGGGTTAATCAGGATGTGAGAGTTAGCCAGTAAGAAGCCTGACCTAATGGACCAATCAGCTTTATAACATATAGAGTTTTCTGTGTAAGTTTTCTGTGTAATTTTTCGTTGGAGCTAAACAGCTGGGGGGACTGGGCAGGGCAGAAAACACAAACAGAAAACATCTGGCTTTTTATGTGCACTCAGTGATTTGAACTCAGGTCCTCATGTTTAGAAGGCAATTGCTTTACTCACTGTAAACAGTGACTCCATGTAAACTGTAACAGGACTCCATGTTACACCTTCCCCAGCCATTAGGTGTTTTCTGACTGGGGTCTTCCCTAGAATTCCCAATGGCATGCTTGGAAACTCCAGGAAATGTGCTGGAACTTAAAGCCACAGATGTACATTTGGGGGCAAATAATAGTTGGCCACATTAATGAACCAGAGGATTGTGAGGCACTGATAGAGCCTGTGTGGGGTTGCTTCCACAGGCCCTCCTCCCACAGGCCCCGACAGCCTTAGGTATGCATGCTTTGGGCATTTCTCTCCAGAGAAACCCTCCCCCCAGTTTCTCATCAGGACACACCTCTATCTGTTGTTTCCTTAAATTTGGCTCTGTGTAGCTAATTTGAAAATGTAATCCACCTGGTGTGTTAATGGCTGCTCAGATGATACTCTCCCCAGAGGCAGAAACCGCAGAAGAAATGATCCTATTCATAGGAGCCTCAAATGGTAGAAATTAGAGACAGTTGTGAGCTGATGTGGGGGTTACAGACGGGCAGAGTCGATCAGCCTGCCTCTATTGAATAATAAATTTCTAGGGGAAAGAGTGAAAAAAAGCATAAACATACAGACTGGGAGAGTGGAGGAAAAGACCAGGGAATAAACATAAAATTATATGGAAGAATTTAGGAGCACAAGGTGAGTGAGGAGGGGGCGGAGCGCATGACAGTGGCCTGCTACTGGAGCTATTAACAAGACAAACCTAAATCAATGGCTGTTCTCTAGGCTCCCTTAGCACAGAGAGGACAATGTCTCCGAGTCATCTTTAGAGTACAGGGCTAAGTGCAATGATCATGTTGCTTAGATCTTTAACTCTGCTTATATTTGAATATAAAATCCCAGTGGACTGTTGGATTAGAGTATTCTAATGATGGTACTCTTAAAGGGAAGATAAGAAACCTATAGGAACTACGAAAGAGCTCATGAATATTCACAAATGTCAGCATAGATGTTTCTCAGAGAGGGGAAGAGGAAGAGAGGAAAGAGGAAGGGGGGGGAAGAGAGAGAATATTAATGTAACTGTCATTAATGCCCAAATTGAAGAAACATCATGAATTGACAATGTGACAAGAACTGACAACTGTCCCCTGAGGGTCACCTCTCTCTCTCTCTCTCTCTCTCTCTCTCTCTCTCTCTCTCTCTCTCTCTCTCTCTCTCTCTTCCATAGTTCTAAAATCCCTCTCAGAAGAAAGGAGCAAGTGTTCACATCGGCATGTTTCCTCAGGGGCCATCCACCTTGGTGTCTGTCTGAAACAAGGTCTCTTCCAGAGCTTGGGGCTTGTTGATGAGGCTAGGCTACCTGGCTGGGGAGCCCCTAGGATCTTTTTTTCTCTACGCTACCCCAACCATTGGGCTTACAACACCTGTCACTACATCTGGCTTTTTATGTGCACTCAGTGATTTGAACTCAGGTCCTCATGTTTAGAAGGCAATTGCTTTACTCACTGAGCCATCTCCCCAGGCCAAATGTCTGCTTGTTAAACAGTGTGTAGTCATATGGTTAGGTTCTGGTCAACCTGAGGTGATCAGCAGTGGTATATGCAACTGTTAGACGTTAAATAAAAGGGAAGAGACAAAATACCACTTGCCCTTCCATACCCCCTCACCTGGAATATGGTATCCGCCACAGAGAACGACACGAAAGAGGGACATCCAATGACGGCAGAGCAGCAAGATTAGGGACACTTAGATCCCTGACACAGTGGACCCACTGAGCCAGCCCTGGAATTGCCTCTACTTCACCCGTGAGCAAGAGAGGAAATCCTATCTCCAGCTACCAAGTGGGGGTTATCTGATATAGCCACTGAGTAGGAGGTATCTGGTATGACCACCAGGTGGGGGATATCTTAAATGGCCACCAAATGGAGTATTTGATACAGCCACCAGTGGGGGAATGTATCTGGTAGGGCCACCAGATCTGCAGATCAGCTGACAAAGCCCACTCAAAGGTTCCCAGGAGAATTCAGGTCTGCAGAACTCATATTAGCTAACATTTATTTTTGGAAAGAGTGACTTGTAAGAGTGAAAATTTGGTATTCTTGATTCCTCTGATTTTTCTAGAGCTGTAAGCTATGGGATCAAGTTTCATCACAAGCAGCACCTGCCATTAGTTCCTCAAGACCAACAGTGTTCCCACCCACAGAAATAGTCATGAGAAACCACATTCTTCTAACGGGCAAACTGAAAAGAGACAAGCAGAGAAAGGCTAAAGGAGGATGGGAAGGCCAAGAACACAGGGTGTTTGCTGACTGGCATGGTAGCAACAGCACACAAGGCTTCTTTACTCCTTTTCCTTTCAACTACGTGGCTCACCGTCACCAGCAGCTCACCGTTGTCACCTATGGCTCACCGTCCTCCGTGGCTCACCACCGTCCTCTGCGGCTCACTGTCCTCCGTGGCTCACCACCGTCCTCCGCGGCTCACCGTCCTCCGCGGCTCACCGTCCTCTGGGACTCACCGTCCTCCGCGGCTCACCGCCCTCCGCGGCTCACCGTCCTCCGCGGCTCACCGTCCTCTGGAACTCACCGTCCTCCGTGGCTCACCACCGTCCTCCGAGGCTCACCGTCCTCTGGGACTCACCGCCCTCCGCGGCTCACCGTCCTCCGCGGCTCACCGTCCTCTGGAACTCACCGTCCTCCGTGGCTCACCACCGTCCTCCGCGGCTCAGCGTCCTCTGGGACTCACCGTCCTCCGCGGCTCAGCGTCCTCTGGGACTCACCGTCCTCCGCGGATCAGCGTCATCTGCGGCTCACCATCTCCCGCTCTTCCACCTTCATCAGCCCCATCCCAGCCTCTGAGTGCCCAACATTGGCAGTAGTTAGTGATCACAGCTACAGTTCAAATCAGAAGCATCCTCACAGGCTGGTGTTTCGAGTGCTCAGTTCGATGCTTGCCTGCTCTTTAGAAGACTATATCAGGTCTTTCGAGGTCTTACCCACCAGGAGGGAAGACTGATTTCTCTGCGTCCAGTTTGCTTCCATGTGAGCAAGCTGCTGCCTCACGCTCCACCACCGGAGCCGTTCCACCTGCCTTCTCTGCCAGGACAGCCTAAAATCCCTCTGAAACCAAGAGCTCAAACAACCTTTTCCTCCCTTAAGCAGCTCCTGTCAGTCTTTCTGTCAGATCAGCACGAAAGGTTGATAACAACCACCGACCTTCATTCCTCTCTCCTGAATTGTGTGGGAAGGTCGCAGATCTCACAGGAAATTGCCAGAGTTGCTTGAGTAATGCTAAACATCTATGAACTAGCTCCTTGAAAATCGTAACACAGTCTAGGCCTTTTATTACAATAGGCTACTTGACGGTCTCTCGGAATAGTGACCTTGTTTTTTAACTATATTTCTATGTCATAGAAAATTCAATTTTAGAACTATCAGAGGTCTCATCAAGACATGTGCTTGTTTTAAGATGTTTATTGCGCACCTACTGTGGGTCTAGCCCTGTGATACATGCCGGGATGTGAAGATAGGAAAAACATGCTTCAGTAGTTCAAGGAGTTTGAGGAACAAGAAAGAAGCAGAAACCAGTTCAACGAAATTTCATGTTGCAGGTGAAGAAGAAAGAGCAGGTGGCTGGGAGAGCCAAGCTCTGAGGAGGGATATTCGCTGTGTTTGGAAGAGCGATTTAGAGTTTGCCCATGAGCAAGAGGGAATGGGCATGCGGGAAGCTGAGATGAAGTGTCTGCACACAGCAGGCCGAGGGCTCACAGCTGTGTGTGGAGGGGGTGATGCTGGAAAGGGATGTGGGCGATGTTTGGAACCCAAGGGCGAGGGTTTGATGAAGGGGACCAAGGGATGCGTGCTTATTTCTAAGGCAGACTCTACCCTGATATTGGGTCAAACTAATAACTGAATGTCACTTCAAATGTGTCGTCTCCAGCCCCCACACTTGCTACCTCGTGATACTTCGCGGGTTCCTCCCTCTTTCCTTTCTGCCACCGCCATGCCATCCAGACTGAGGAAGACCCGGAAACTCCGGGGCCACGTGAGCCACGGTAAACATCGCAAGCATCCAGGAGGACGCGGGAACGCTGGAGGCATGCATCATCATAGGATCAACTTCGACAAATACCATCCAGGTTACTTCGGGAAAGTTGGTATGAGGCATTACCACTTAAAGAGGAACCAGAGCTTCTGCCCAACTGTCAACCTGGATAAACTGTGGACGCGGGTCGGTGAGCAGACCCGGATTAACGCAGCCAAGAACAAGACTGGAGTTGCTCCCATCATTAACGTCGTGCGATCGGGCTACTGCAAAGTTCTGGGCAAGGGAAAGCTCCCTCAGCAGCCTGTCATCGTGAAAGCCAAATTTTTCAGCAAAAGAGCTGAAGAGGAGATAAAGGGTGTTGGAGGTGCCTGTGTTCTGGTGGCTTGAAGCCACTCTAGAGGCCAATTAAATGCTAACGTTTTCCAAAAAAAAAAAAATGTGTCGTCCCCAAAAGTCCAGGTATTTAGTCCAGGCATAGAGTTGCAAATCCATTCATAAAACTGTGTGAAACAAATCATCAAAAAGAGCAGGTAGAGATACCGACCCACTTTTAGTGGCCACAGCAGAGTCTCCATTTTTTAATGGATTCGGTTAGGTGATCCTCAACTTTCCATATCACCTGTTCTCTCTCCAAGTTCCCTTTTCTGTGTTCTAAACCAGACTTCTTATTTGGAATCAGAGCAATCTGTTAATTTCCAGGGACAAAACGGTCACCTTAACCCGGTGAGCAGCAACACTGTGACACGCATGTGTGGCCCCACATTTCTGCCAATTTTGCACTGACTGAAACTTTACATGCACAGAGCAAGAGTGCTCACTGGGGCACGGAGCCCAGGAGGACTATTGTAGTGCTTTCTAGGGTGACCTGTCCCACCGCAGGGGGATGGAGATGTCTCTCCATTCTCCCATCACATCAACACTTGGAGCTAGAGACCTGGGTTCTCTGGCACCATTTATTTGGGTTTCTTCGATAGGCTTCCTGGGCAGTTCTTGGGTTGGTCCTGTCTTCTTGCTTTATTTTAATTTTTTTTATTTTCTAGTGGAGATTTTAGCTCAGTGTCATCTTGTAGAAATTGAGTATGTAATGAGAAAAGGGAGAGATTCCTGACTAAAGGAAGAGAGTTAGTTTTATGTCCATTTCACTGGGCTACATGATGCCCACACAGTTGGGAAAGCATCGGGTGCATCCCCGAGTGTGTCAGAAGGGAAGGGGAGTGCCTCATGGTATCACTGAATACAACAGAAGAACAGAGCAAGGACACTTGCTGCTGCAGCAGGAGCATCCACCTTCCACTTCTGGAGGTGCAAAACCCAGTTCTTGTTCCTAGAAACTCAGATCGGAACGTAACACGTTAGCTCCCCTACTCACAGGCCTTCAAGTCTGGCTGTTTACCATGGGCTCCCTCATATTCTCAAGCCTCCAGGTTTGAGCTAAAACTACACATCCTGGACTCCCCATTCACGGGCAGCAAACTGCAGTGCCCCTCAGCATCCCTAAGTCTGTGAGTCAACGCTTCTTAGGAATGTCTTTCTACATACCTCCATCCTGTTCATTCTGTTTCTCTGGAGATTTCTACAGATGAAGAGGAATGCCTAAGACCTTTCTTGTAAACCTTGTGGGTAGATGCCAGGACTCTATGCTCTAAGAAATGGGGAGGAGGGTATAATTCAGTGTAAGTACTAATGAGCGTTGGTGATGTCACCTGTTTATACACTGCCTTTTCTTTAGTACCCAAAGTACTTGGTACCCAGTGTGACACTACTGAGGACTGGCAGAACCTTTAGGAGATGTAGCCTTGTGGGAGATTCTTCGCCTCCTTTCTGTATTTCTTTGTTTCCTGGCTAATAATGTGTGCAGTTTTCTGTTCCACACATCCCCACCTTTACCATTTAATATCCCCACCCAAGGCCCAAAGAGCTGGGTCCACCCAATCTTGGGTTGGAAATTTAAAACTAAGAACTGAGTTTATGTCTTCTCTTTCTGAGCTAACTATCTCAATTAGTCCATCACACAAACATAAAGCTAACTATGGCAATAATCTCTTAATAATCAGAGGTCACGTTCAGAATGTGTACACTCCCCCATCTGGGACACTGCTCCAAACCTATCATACTCTCCCATCAACGAATTAACTTCTCTAATGTGGCTTCTTCGGGAGGGGCAGCAATAGCACTGGGCGAAGATCATTAATGCAGAAGAGCAGGTCATGAAGTAGCAGACACAGCCTTCTCCTGCTGGGAGAACCTTTTCTGACCACCTGCTTTATGAAGCAACTGTCAACACAAATCATGGCAAGGTGGGCAGCGAGTGTTTGCTTGTTTCTATGTGGAGCTGCAGCAGCAAACGCCGGCGGAGGCAGATAACTTGGCCTCTTCTCAACTGGCCACCTGGCCTCAGAACTAGCAAAGATCGAAGCCTTCTGCTCCCTCACAGCCATGCCAGTCACCCCAGCAGCTGGTGCTGTTATTAGAATGCCCCAGGGCAGTGCTGGTGCCTTTGATTGGGTCAACTTGTCTTCCTCAGAGTTATAGCTGTAGTCCTAGAGAATGCCCTGTGTGTGCTTCCTCATCAGGGATGAGTCTGTACAAGGTTCTCTCTCTCTCTCTCCCTCTCTCCCTCTCTCTCTCTCTCTCTCTCTCTCTCTCTCTCTCTCTCTCTCTCTCTCTCTCTTTTTCTCTGTGTGTGTGTGTGCGTACACGCACACACACGGACTCTGAGGGGTCAGGTAGCCCATAACTGTCTCATTTAATAATATGTAAATCCATTTGAGTCTTTAGCCCACTGAGGATCAGATCAGCATAAAAAATAGACCATGCTACCTAGAATATTTGGATTTAATTCTTAGTCTTTGGATTCTAAGTGTCTTTGAGAACAGACTGAAAACTACAGACCCCCTCCAAGAAACACACAAAAGTTTGCACCCCTGAAGTTTCAGGGGTGTTGTGATGGCTATGGTTTGGACAAGTGTCCTGCAAAGATTCTTCAACCTCATAACTTGAACCCCCTACAAGGTCCCACCTCATGAGAACCACTACATCGTGGTTTTTTGTTTGTTTGTTTGTTTTTCTGATTTTTATTGAGCTCTACATTTTTCTCTGTTCCCCTCCCTATCTCTCCTCTCCCCTTCAACCCTCTCCTAAGGTCCCCATGGTCTCAATTTACTCAGGAGATCTTGTCTTTTTCTACTCCTCATGTAGATTAGATCCATGTATGTCTCTCTTAGGGTCCTCATTGTTGTCTGGGTTCTCTGGGATTGTGATTTGTGGGCTGGTTTTCTTTGCTTTATGTTTAAAAACCACTTGCGAAATGAGTACATGTGATAATTATCTTTCTGTGTCGGGGTGACCTCATTCAAAATGATGTTTTCTAGCTCTATCCATTTGCCTGTAAAATTTAAGATGTAGTTATTTTTTTCTGTTGTGTAGTACTCCATTGTGTAAATGTACCACATTTTCCTTATCCATTCTTCAGTCAAGGAGCATTTAGGTTGTTTCAGCTTCCGGCTATGACAAACAAAGCTGCTATGAACATAGTTGAGCACATGTCCTTGTGACATGATTGAGCATTCTTTGGATATATACCCAAAAGTGATGTTGCTGGTCTTGAGGAAGGTTGTTTCCTAATATTTTGAGAAATCGCCACACTGATATCCGAAGAAGTCACACCAGCTTGCACTCTCACCAGCAATGCAGAAGTGTTCCCTTTACCCTACATCCTCTCCAGCATAAGTTGTCATCGGTGTTTGTGATCTTACAGGTGTAAGATGGAATCTCAGAGTTGTTTTGATTTGCATCTCTCTAATGACTAAGGATGTTGAACATTTTCTTAAGTGTCTTTCAGCCATTTTAGATTCATCTGTTGAGAGTTCTATGTTTAGGTCAGTACTCCATTTTTTTTAATTGGATGATTTGTTCTTTTGGTGACCAATTTCTTGAGTTCTATGTATATTTTGGAGATCAGACCTCTGTCTGATGTGGGGTTGGTGAAGATCTTTTTCCATTTTGTAGGCTGTCGTTTTGACTTGTTGACCATGTCCTTTGATTTACAGAAGCTTTTCAGTTTCGGGAGGTCCCATTTATTAATTGTTCCTCTCAATATATGTGCTACTGTGGTTATATTTAGGAAGTGGTCTTCTGTGCCAATGTGTTCAAGTGTATTTCCCACTTTCTCTTCTATGAGGTTCAGTTTGGCTGGTTTTATGAGTTTTGTGCATGGTGATAGATATGGATCTATTTTCAGTTTTCTACCTGTTGATATCCAGTTATGCCAGCACCATTTGTTAAATATGCTTTCTTTTTTACATTTGATATTTTTTGCTTCTTTGTCAAAAATTAAGTGTTCTAAGGTGTGTGAATTAATATCCGGGTCTTCAATTTGTTTCTCTTGTCTGTTTTTATACCAATACCAGGCTGTTTTCAGTACTGTATCTTTGTAGTAGAGTTTGAAGTCAGGGATTGTGATGCCTCCAGAAATTCTTTTATTGTATAGGATTGTTTTGGCTATCCTGCGTTTTTCGCTTTTCCATATGAAGCTGATTACCATTCTTTGGAGATCTATGAAGAATTTTGCGGGATTTTGATGGGAATGCTTTTGGTAAGATTGCCATTTTTACTATGTTAATTCTACCTACCCAAGAACATGGGAGATATTTTCATTTCCTCATGTCTTCTTCCATTTCTTTCTTCAAAGATTTAAAGTTCTTGTTATACAAGTCTTCCAGTTGTTTGGTTAGAGTTATTCCAAGATATTTTATGCTATTTGTGGCCTTTGTGAAGGATGATGCTTCTCTGATTTCTTTTTCAGCCCATTTATCATCTGTTCATAAAAGAAATACTGATTTCTTTTAGTGAATCTTGTATCCTGCTACATTACTGAAAGTGTTTATGAGTTGCAGAAGTTCCTTGTTAGAATTTTTGGGGTCACTTATGTAAACTATTATATCATGAGCAAACAGTGAGAGTTTGACTTCTTCTTTTCCAATTTGTATCCCCTTGATCTCCTTTTGGTGTATTATTGCTCTATCTAGGACCTCAAGAACTATATTGAATAGATATGGAGAGAGTGGACAACCTTGTCATTTTTCTGATTTTAGTGAGATCGCTGGGATTTCTCTCCATTTAGTTTGATGTTGGCTTTTGGCTTGCTGTATATTGCCTTTATTATGTTTAGGTATGTTCCTTGTAGCTCTGCTTTCTTCAAGACCTTATCATGAAGGGATTTTATATTTTGTTGAAAGCTTTTTCAGCATCTAATGAGAGACTCACTACATCTTATCAGTACATTTTGAGTATCAAACCTTTATCTTGCTTGGCCAAGGAAGAACAGAATTTGCTATTACCAGCCAGACTCAAGTCAGTTTTTATTGGTCTGTCCAATAAGCTGTTAGGTTAAGAGCTATGTTCCTTTATCCACATGCTTTGGGATAGGATGCTAGGTTCCAGCAGAATATAGGGTAGAACACTGCTTGTGTATTTTTTACCTTTTTAAAAATTTTCCCCTGAATTTCTCTTCCCCATCAGCACCCTCAGTCATATCACTTTCTGTTTAAGACTTCAAGACACTCAATTCCTCTTACAGGATAAGATAGCCTCCTAGTCGGCTGTCAGAGTCACCCATCATCTACCCGCCTTTGGTCTCATCGCCCTCCGCTCTCTGCTTCAAACATTGTTTAAGGTGCTGGCAGCTGCCACTCATGCTCCTACTGCCTCTTTGCCCTGTGGTCCTCTGTCCCTGGGCCAGCATGCTCTCCTTCCCATTTATTCACTCAGATGCCACCTGTTTCAGTAGCCTTTGCTGGTTTCACTGTGTGTTCTTTGCCACCCTGAACTTCCTTCCCCTTTCAGGGAACATATCAGTTTTTCAGTTTCCCCCTTAGTCCCATGCCCTACATGAGACACCATGCTTACTGGAAGCGTGGCCAGAATTTGCTCCCTTTATACCACCAGAGTCTGGCACACAGTAGGAATTTAGCAAACACGAAGAGAAGGAAAGGGCCCCCAAATACACTCTAGAATGTCACACTCTAACTTGCAAGACAATATCCAATCACAGTCTACTCTAGGGTGCTCCCAGGATGCAGTGCTCCCTGTCCTTCATTATAAAGTCATGGCTAATGGCCTAGAATTTGCATCATGGTTCTCAACCTTAGATATACATTTGATTCACCAAGGAACTTTAAGAATCAGAAAATCTGGTTCTTCCATCAGACCCTTAAGAGATTCTGGTTTAGTTGTTCTGAGACACAGCCTAGGCATCAAGGGTTCTGTAAGCTCCCACATGATTCTGCTGGAAAGCCACAGCTGATGTCCACATCTTTTGAATTGAACCAAAACTCAGGTCTAGTGTTGGTACTCATGCAGCTATGAACATTCTGACAATTCCTTAATCTCGGCGAGCCTCGGCTTCTCCGTTGTTGGTTATCCACTGAGCTGGGGTGGGGGGTCTGAAGAGAAAAAGGCTGCCTAGTGCTCACAGTCACTATTCAGTAGATGTTAGCTCAGATCACTACGTGCCATAATTTGGTCCTTAAAGGTCTAAGTGAAATAACCTTGATATTAACCAGTGTCACTATTGGAAGGTGGTAAATTCTTTTAGAAATAGAGCCTCATGCAAGAGGTTTGTTGGGAAAGTCACAAGATGGTGGCTGCCTCTGCTCAAAAGAGAAGCAGCACAGAGCTGAGCAGGAGGTCGGGTTTACTAGAACTTCTGGGGAAGGGGATTTCCAGGCTGGCCTTGGATTGGTGGGATTTTATGCCCTGATTTTGGGACAAGCTCAGGGATTGGTGGGATTCTGTAACCTGATCTTGAGGATTTTTTCCCTGTTGGCAGACTTGACCACAGTGTCTTGAGGGGCTGGAAATGGCCGTTAGACAATTAGAGTAGTCTGGGGGTGGGGCCTGGTCACTCTAGCCGTGAGGGGCTTAAATTGATTATGAACATAATTGAACAATGTATAGTTTTGTGTCTGTCTTTTCTTACTCGGCATAGTATGTGAGACTCACACATGCTACTCCATCTCTGAACTCGGACTAGTCTCTCATTTTTCCCGACAAGTAGGTATCTGGTGTCAGTCTATCACACAAGTCTTCCCATCCATGGCTTCCACATCTGCAAATTCAATCAAGAGCAGATCAACAACATTCTCAGATAATGCTACATAAAGTCCGTAAGACCTGCTCCTGAACGAATTACATACTGGTCTGTTTGTCCTGACATTTCCTAAGCAATGCAGTCTAACACCTATTGATATTGTGCCCATTTTTCATTGGGCACAAGTAATCAAGTGATAATTTAAAGTACATGGGAGGTTGAGTGTCAGTTTTATGCAAACACTACATCATTTTATATGAGAGATTTTAGTACCCAAGGAGATTTGGAGAACAAATCCTATGTGAATATTGAGAGACAATCGCTTATCCACTCATCCACCTAATCTATTGGCTTTAGTGTTTTTTTTCAGTTACACATGGTCTGAGTGAAAACAGTGATGTTTTAAAAGCCTTATTTCATGGTAGAACTCGTCTCTTTGCCAAGCAGATTGCTGTTACTCAATTGCTTTGTGCAGAAATTCTACAGATGACCTCAGAGGTACTGATTAAGTCATGGGTACACACCAGGAATGCATATTGCAATGACTATTCCTGTGTGGGGGTCCTGCTGCTGCACCCCAAATTGTATCATAACAAATACCATCTCAGTTTGTCAGCACTGACCAACACTGGGTACAATCCACTTCTTCCCATAAAGGTCTGTATTTGAGGCAGAGCTAAGGTCCAAGTAGCCAAATCAACAAGGGGGCAAAGGTTGGAACTCTACATTCCAAGCTGAGAAGCCTGCTCCTACCAACAGGCTTGCTACCGTGTGAAGATCCTACAGTCCCAGAGCCCAGCTGCGACGTTGTTTTCACATTACACATACAAATCCTTAAAGGGGATTTTTATTTTTATTAAGGAGTTACTTGGGAAGGAAAACAGATTCTACTGGTGTCCAAAGCAAATGTCTCCAATAACAGTTTGAAGAAAGAGGCCACAAAAGAGTTAGGAAAGGTCCTGAGGAGATGGCTGAGTGCCATTCAAGAGAAAGCACATGGCCACCACCATCACTGAAAAAATAAAGCAGAGTACTGCCCAGGCTAGTGGGACCAGGAAAGATCCTGCAACAAAGATCCAAGGCGAGAGTTTGATGAGTCTTTTTCTATCTTGTCAGCTCCCAAATAAAGACATAGAGACTTCTTATTAATTATGAAAGGTTGGCCTACAGTTTAGGCTTGTTCCTAAGTAGCTTGTATAACTTAAATTAATCCATTTATATTACTTTATGTTCTGCCACGTGACTTGTGGCTGTTACCACTCCTCCTGCACAATCTACTTGCTTTCGCATCTCCTAGGATCTCCACCTTTCTTCTTCCTAGAGTGCTCTCTGTCCCTGGAAGTCCCACTTAACCTCTTCCTTCCTAGTTATTGGCCACTCAGTTCTTTATTAAACTAATCAGAAGGTACCTTGGCAATGACACATCTTCAGTGTAAACAAATATCCCACAACATTCCCACATTTTGTCTAAATAAAAAGGAAACATTTTAACTCTAACATAGTAAAACTATGTATAATAAGAAAAGTTATATAACTATTGCATTTATTGTATCCAGTCCATTTGTATTTGACAAATTCAGAGAAAGTACTGTACTATCCTATTTTAGTGAGTCCAAAATTTTATACCAAAACCACTTTATATTATACCTTGTATTACCATTCTAAAAGTATCTTTTTAGACCTAAGAACATCTTCTTAGATCAACAAATAAACTTTTATGTTTCTCAACCTTATAAAGTTTACATCTTTTTGTTTGGTTTTGGTTTTTTGAGACAAGATTTCTCTGTATAATAGGCTGTACTAGAACTTACCCAGCAGACCAGGCTGGCCTCGAACTCACAGAGGTCAGCCTACCTCTCCCTCCCTCCCAAGCAGTAGGATTAAAGGTGTACACCTGCCTGGCAACTTTACATTTTTCACATAAGTTTTTTTCTGAATTTGGTAACAAGAAAAACTATATATCTCATCTTCAACTCCATCAGTGATCCGAGAAGGAATAATATTACCTGAGTAAATAGGAAGTGTAAAGCAAACAACTTCTAAAACTATAGAAATGATAGAGACAGCTGACTACCTGGGCAGTTACCTAAGATTCCTTTGCAAGGTTGGGGCATCCATCTTTGGTCTATAGGCCTAGAATATCTGATAGACATTTTTTGAAGTACTGTCCTACTTTGTCTTGGAAAAATTTGGCAGTTGCTTTCTTTTGTGTCCAGCTTGTCCATTTTGGATAGCATACTGTGAGCAGCTGAGGCAAGGGAAGTTTCTTACCCAAATGACTAGCTTTGTCACATTGAAAGCAAACCACATGTAGAGGTTCTTTGATACTCAACATCTTTTTTTGAAGTAAATTGGTGCTGTCAGCTGCTATCTCACTGTCATGAAAAGTCAAATATTATTAAAACATTTTAAATATCATATTCTGTAGGTATTTGAAATGTTTTAAGACCATCTATCTATCTAAAATATATTTTTGTATGACCTTAAAAGCATACAAAGCATGACTACAAGTTTGATTGTTATAGATGACTAACTACTAACCTGTCTTTCTTAATTATCCTAAACAACTTTCAAAGACTTTGCAAAGAATTTTGCATTACACTTTTTAAGTGAGCTGCATAGGTACAATACCTTAAACAAGAATAGAAATGTGTGTGTGTGTGTGTTATTTATACAGTATAATGAAGATAACCTTAAATTTGTATCAATATACAAAAATCTATATCAATGTAGAATATTTGAGACTAGTAATTGTTTTTAGTGCAAAAATAGATTCAACAATTCACACTTTTATCCCATCATTTCTACACTATATCCCTCCTTTTTCTCTTCAGAAAGATATTTCTGAATCTCATTTCCCTTGTTCAGATTTTTTTACTGACCATGACCAATAACAACTTGTAACCAACTGCCCTAAACAGTGGCAAACATTCAAAACTCAAAACTCACCAAATGACCAAAATCCACCCACCCCAACTCTTGGTAATGTGATTATTGTGTTCTCTAGACTGCTTCCTGCTGTATGGGGTGACAACATCATTAAGGGACCCTGAGAAAACTGGGATAATGGTCAAATCCTGGGAGAACTAGCTGTGTCATTTATTGTCCAGTCTCTGTGTAATGGGAAAGTGAAGGGCTTATCTGAAGTCCTAACTGGAGTACTGTAAAAGGCTGAACCATCACAACTAGCAGATTTTGAGTTGTTCCGGATGCAGAATTATGAGAAAGTACAACAGAGGTATTTTGAGGCTGGACCACCTGGGCTACTTCTCTTTATTGGTGTCTGGTTCTTTTTTTCCAAAAACACATAAACTTTTAAAGGTAACAGATATTTCTGCACTAATGCAAGTATTGGAATATGTAGTGTGTACAAGTCAGTTAAAGATTGATTTTTCATTCTATGTTTGAGCAAGGAAAAGATACCTGTCAACTTTACAAGTCTGTTTGGACTGCATTACCAAACTGTGATATAAATCTCTACCCATGTCATATGAAAGGGTGGCTTGTAATAGTAAGTAATGAGAACTCTCTAGCCAATAAGATTTATCATGTCTCATCCAGTCTCTGAGCTGTTCCCATAGCAGAGGAATCAGCATATATGACACCTGTCCTGCAGTCTTTCTTGGTTTCTTTCTTCATGTCTATAACCAAGATATTCAGGATGTCTCCCCAAACCAAATTTGATCTTCATTAATTTTGAAGAAAACCATAACGTTTTTGTTTCCTATGGAAACAAAGGCATAACCTCTCCCCCAGTGCAACACATTACCCAACTTCCATTCTGAAGCCAAGACATCTCTAAGGTACACAGGTTGGTTAATTCAACAGGCCCTTTCATAATCCAATTTCTCTCAGCAGCTGCCATTTTCTCATCCTCATTCAAAAAATTCAAAGTCAGCAAAGTCCCATGCAGGATCCAGACACTCTGTGTATTTCCCATCTTTATATGACTTATTAATTTCTACATTTCTTTACTTTCTCTTCAAAAAAAAGAAGAGAAAGTAATAAAAATTCTCTTTTATTATTTTTACACTATTTTTACGACTGTCTATACCCATTTTCTTCTCTTTTTTTTTCAGCACCTAAATCTATTTAAACATACTGCATCCGTTTAGAGGTTTTGGTCTGACTTTTTGTGCATCTATGGCCTCTTCTGCCTGCATGAGCCAGATCTTAAACTGCTAGGCTACCTCTCCTCAGCTCTGCTTAACACATTAGCACATAATGAGCTGGTAGCAGGCTCTGCCCTGTTCCCGAGGGTCAGCAGGAAGCAGCAGGACCCACACCTAAGCCTAACCATCCCAGTTGTGCCTAACCTTCCCAGCTCAGTCGAATATGTGGCAGGTGTTTGCACCTAATAAGCCATCTGCTCAAGTGTTCTGCTGCACAGCAGGATCTCTTAAAAGAGTAGAGTCTTTGTATGTGGAGTCAGGAATTTGTCTTTGACTCCATGTTCCAATTTATTTTTTAAGTTTTCAAGACTTATGTGGATATACGTGGTCCTACATTGGAAACCATATTTAGTTAGTTTTCTTCTGTCCCTTCAGCTCCCAAATAATGACACAGAGACTTCTTATTAATTATGAAAGCTTGGCCTATAGCTTAGGCTTGTTCCTAACTCTTATAACTTAAATTAACCATTTATATTAATCTATGTTCTACCACATGGTTCGTGGCTGTTACCTCACCTCCTGAACATCTTGCTTGCTCTGTGTCTCCTGATATCTTTGCTTTTCTTCTTCCAAGAGTCCTCTCTGTCCCCAGGAGTCCTGTCTAACCTCTTTCTGCTTAGCCATTGGCCATTCAGATCTTTATTAGATCAATCAGAAGGCACCTTGGCAAAGACACATCTTCACAGTGTACCAGTGATGAATCAAAGGATGGGCACAATTTGCCATGAATTGTGTTGTCTGAGTGAAGTTCTGGCCACCTGACAATCTCTTCAGCTAACCATTGAGAAACAACATCTGGTTTTTCTTATGAAAAAGAATTTTTCGAAGTCTTTATTTCAACCACTTTTTGTTTCCTTTGTGTTTTTTCCATTTTGATAATGCTTGGGGCCTCTAAGAGTCCACAGATGAAGCACACTGCTAAACTTCCACACGCACAGGAGTTAGAAACTCACAAGTTTCCCTTCTCAGCCCCCGTGCCTGTCTCTCTCCAGCTCTGTCTGTAAGAGGGACACATCTCATGATCTGTACTTGGCATGCTGTAGACAAATGCCAGTATGTCAGATGTCAAAACAACAAAAAAGCACCCGTGTCCATCTGACCCACATTAGAATATGAGCTCGTCCCCAGTCTTGGCACCTTACCTGAAACACTTTTGGCTTCCACATCAAATGTCTTGTTTGGAGGCTTTTCTCATATTTATTCATCCACCCGCCCAACAAATATCTAATGAGGAGCCTAGCAAGCCCCAGGCACTGTCCTGAATGTTGAAAACACGAACTTTAAACAAGAATGCTTCCTCTTATCCAAGAGTCTGCAGTCCAGTGGGAGAAGCAGATGCTGAAATGGATGACAAGATAGCATGTTAGCACAGTAGAGAATGGAGCTCAGAGCGGATGCCCAGAGCATGCTTCTGGGGAGTTGGGGAGACCCTGCAGGCCCCCCAAGAAGCCACTCTGCTGTCAGTGGGCTTTACATGTGGAAGATCATAGCACACTGAGTGGATTTCAGTGCCGAGAAAGGCTTTTAAGGTCCATCACTATTAGCACGTTGGAGTCTTGGTTTGTACCAAAATAAAACCAGATGTTCTAATTAGTTCTTCTTACTTGGAAGTCAAGATGGCCCTCCTCACTGCTGAGTAAATCTGTTGATGTGTGAAACTTGGGGATTAGAAATGGAAACTCTTATGGAAGAAATGGCTACTTCAAGGAAAATAGCATGTGCATTCTGAGAGCATCTTGAAGTGTGGCCATTAGTTCATGCCAACCCCTTGTGCAGGCTAAATGCCTGATGATTTCTGGGAAGCTCAAAACACATTGTTGAAAGGTCCTCCATCGTTGCCATGGAAACTCCCCAGTGGGATGCATACTCGGAGACATTATACAAATGGAAGGTATCCTGAGCTTCCCTGGGGACCCTTTGCGGCCCCTTATCCGTGTTTCTCATATTCATCCCGGAGCCCCAAGATTTGTGTATTCAGCCCTGGCCACTCCCTACAGCTTTAGAACTCTGTCTGACATACCATGGAACCTCTCCTCTGGATGTCCACAGCCAAACTCGGCATCTCCACCCGCTAACCTGTGAGCAGAAACACATGCCAAGACAGCACGGGGAACTCTATTCTCCCTTGAGGATAAACAGAGATTCACATCTCTCTTCCAGTCATGTGCTCAATGTCCGGATGGAAAACATACAAATGTGGTAGCGTGACTTTTCATTTTCTTAAGTTTTCTTTCCTCTTTACAAAGCCGCAGTGTCAGCAGATAGACCAGCAAAGACCCCTGGGCTATCCAAACAGAATGTGACAGAAACCCAGTTCCCTCTCACTCTCTACTCTTTTTTTTTTTTCTTGGTGAGATTGTGTTAAGTTTATCAGGCTTGCCAGTACACACAGTCGGAAGGCATTTCCCAGACTGCTTTGCTTAGCCATAGTCTGAGCGAACTAGTAACACCCGACAGGACTTGCTTCAAAGATGTCAGACAAAGTGGGGAAATGAGCCCTCTGTCTTTCTTCTTTCGCACTGCCTTGCATGGAAACATGACTAGAACTTCAACAGCCTCTTTCTCAAAAGACCTTGAGCTAAAAACCATGGCTGATACCCTGGGTCTTGTATGGCTGGATGCAGCTGCCACACAACCCTGCTTCTTTAGGTGCAAAGACGAAAGTAGTATGCTTCAGCTCCAGAACAGAATCGGGATCTTCCGGTGTTCGTTCGTCAAGCATCTTTTCACGGCAACAACGTGAAGGACAACAGGTCTGACCTGGTCCAGAGTTTTGGAGTTTTAGTCTGTGGTCTACTGCCTGTTTCCTTTGGATTGTGGAAGGGTCGTGTCAGGAGAACATAGCAGAGGAGATTATTTGCTTCATGATGGACAAGAAGCTAGAAGAGAGGGAGGAGAGACCAGGGTCCCAGCATCCTCTTTTAGGGCACACTCCTAGGCTTCTGGCTAGGTCTGACCTTTAAAAGGTCTTCCCCTCCTGCTAACACCAAACAGGGAGTGTTATCAACAAATACACATGTCTTTGGGAGATATTAAAAATCCATACTATAGGGCTTGTGGGGTGCCTCAGCCGTTAAGCGTACTTGGGGAATGAACTTGAAAACCTGTTTGATACCTGCCAGAAACTCATGTGAAAGTGGAAGGCAACAGCTCCTAACATTGTCCTCTGATCTTTACAAGTGTCCCATGGGGTACTGAAAACCACACACACACACACACACACACACACACATACACACACACACACACACACACACAAATTAAACTAAAAGAATTAATACTCCAAATGATAACACCTTCTGATAAATCAAATGGGGGTTAGCTGTTACTGTCACAAGTTCGCTGATTGCTGTGTCACCGGTAACAGCAGAAGCTATTGCAGTGGCAGCTGCAGCTCTTTGGTGACGTGCTAAGGAAGCATTTAGCCTTTCCCTCCTCAGCATTGCGATGACCTTGGTGCATATGAGACAGCAACATCAGCCAGACAAAGGAAATGAACATTGAATTGAGGCCACCTATGGTGTGGGGAAGTTCAAATGACCTGACTATTCTTGGCCTTCTTGATTGCTTCTTTTCAAGACTAAACTTAGCACCTAGACTATCAGGCTCTATGCATACACAGGGCTGAGTCAGAGTCCAAGCTTGCTGACCAATGTCATCGCTAAACAAGCCACCCTTGCAATAGCAAGCATACTCCAATTTTCCTGTCCAGGGATGAATCCACTCATAGTTTTAAGATCAAGCTCAGCAAACGGAAGAAGTAGCATTTAGTGAAGAAATCTAATTACGTTCTGTCTGCACCCATGCACCATACCCAACCCCAAAGCCACATCCTTGAACCTTGGAGGACGGTCAGCTGAAGGCCAGAACCCCAGCACTGCCTGGATGGAGCATGGCATCAGACAGTAGCCTGTCTCTCTAGAAATCAACCCGATCCTCTCCACTCCCAGCCTTTGTCTGCTGATGCAAAGAGCACACAATTTCCCCAAGAGTTGATGCAGAGAGATTTCCCTATTACCTCGTCACTGGGGGGTTGGGTCGCTGGTCAGAGGACGTCTTCAGGATGCCTTGGGCTCACAGTTACATCAGGGTCATGACCTAAACAGTCCAAGGTAAAGTCTCTTTTTATTGGCACCTCCTTTTTCATACCAAAATCTAATGTCCTGCACTTTCTTAATTAAAAATAGCTCCTTAAAATCTGAAGAGAATTAGCCAGAGTTTTAACACCTTGTCAAAGGCTCCCTGGCTCAGCATCACACATTGGACAAAGATGTAGTATGAGCCACCAGAGGCTGAAGCTCACACGCTAGTCTTCCACTAATTACCCACAGGATCATGGACAAGTCACATAGACTCACTGGTGGCTTCAGTTTTATCCACCCATTGTGTGTGTGTGTGTGTGTGTGTGTGTGTGTGTGTTTCTAGGTGCCAAGCCTTTGTCAAGATTCTGACCATTCAAGAGTAAAGAGGATCATCCTGGACTTATTGATGGCAGAGGGCAGAGAAGTGAGTGAAAACAGTCCTTGAGAGCAGAGTAGCATCCACGTGTAGGTGTGCAAATCTTGGTGAGAAGGGTGGAAGTAAAGAAAGTTCTTAGAGGAGTAATCACCTAATTCAGGTCAAGAGGAATTACCATCTCAGTGGGAGATGGAGGAGTGGGCCCCCTACCATTCCACCACACTCAAGGCACACATCCTGTGAGGCCAAGGCATAGGATGGCCTGGGAGAAGAGTGAGGCGCACCGTGAAGACAGAGGTACCTCTGAAAAGTGCTCCAGGCAGTGACAAACCCATCTGGAAACAGCCAGTTTTCTTCCCTGGGCTGGACGTGGCAACCGTTGGTGCCTCGAGGCACTAGGCCTTCGGGATGTTTGCTTTGAGCACCTACACAGTTACACGGGAAGCGCTTCTTTGTGGCTCCATGTGTGTTCTGAGTCATCTGTTTGTCATGATGGAGTACCGATGGGGAAGCAGGCACAGCACGCCACCAAGTTTGGTGACATTCCCCAAACCCGCGTCCAGGTGCTCACTTGAGAACCCCTCTGTCCATGTTGTCTTCATTCCAGCAAGCCAGACTTCCCAGCACCTTTAAGGAATGTGTTCACATCAATACCCTGGGGTTGCACCTGCCCAAGGGCATAATTTCCAGACTCTCTACTTTTCTTTTCCACTCCCCAATGTGGCTCTGAGAGCCCATAACCTGGAGGCATTGCCCGCTCTAGCCCCATATCTCAGTGCTCAGGAGAAGTCCCCTTGAATGCCCACATTTGACCTCAGCTGATCTCTCAAGAAGAGGTGGCTTCCTCCCCCCCCCACCCCACCCCCCGCTGCGTGAGGCAAGGTGCTGGGAGCCCTGCTGTGAGGGAGAGGCTGAGCAGAACTGTGAATAACTATGAATAAATATGAGGCAGGCTTGGCAGAGAAGGGACAGGCTGTGCCAAAGCCTAGAGGGCACACAGTACCAAGTCCAAAAGAACAACAACCCCCAGAGCAGAGACGCTGGCTCCAACGGCACGCTCACACCCACCTCAGCCACCTGAAAGCAAAGTGGAGGTCTTGATCAGCACAAAGCCTTTCCCACAGACCCACTTGGCCCACTTTGCCATGGGTTCAAGGTAAAGGCTTTGGTTTCTCTCTTCAGTGAATGCAGACATTGTAGAAGAAAGAAGAAAGGAACAGGCAACACCCTGGCCTTTGATACAAACTCAACCACACCCCACAGACCCTGGAGGAAACTCTGTGTCCTTGAAGACCCAGCAGAGTGTAGAAAGAACACTGATCGTGGAGTCCGACAAATTTGACCTTGCCTCCGGCTCGAACCAGGTCATCTGTAACCAGCTACTTCATGTTCCTAACCTTGGGGAGAACCCTCAGGTGATGGGGGTGCAGGCCCATGGGGGGTGCATATGAGAGCAGCGCTGTGTCCTAGCGACTGCTTTCTGCTGCAGAACCTACCTTGACACTGCACCTTGCGACTTGCAGTTACTTTATTTGTTTGTAAATAAAATTGCGCTACTGCTGGTGCTGCTGTTCAAGTCCCTGGCCAGGCTGTCCAGCCATGAGCACAGAGCAGAACGCTTAGTTCACATCTGTCCCCAGACCTAACACAGCAGGGATGCTCAATAACAAGATTGTCAGTGAATTTTAATTTGTTCCAGAGAAGAGAGCTTCTTTTTTCTTTTCTTTTGACCCCACAGGTAAGTGAGATCCTACTGGGCTAGCCACCCAAGCTGGATGAGTATCCTAGGATGTTCAAGACAGCACGGTCACTCAAATGTGTTAGGAAAGGAGATGGAGAGGGACAGTAAACACAGTTGGTCTTTGGGAGCAGGCCTGGCCCTTATCGAATGCAACTGCCCTCAAGTCAAGGCCCCTGTAGAACTGCGTTAGGATGCGGCAATTGGCCGCCCTACTCCACTCTCTGAGCAAAGTGGGTATAGAGAGGCAGGCAGCCCCCAACTCCCAGGGGCCCCAAAGCCCTCTGGTCCTTGGAAGGTTTCTAGGAGGAGAGAAGCTTCCAGTAATTGCAGCACTGTTTCTTCGGGGGGTTGGGGGAAATGAAAGCATCTTAGTAATAAGCAAAGGAGAGAGAAAATCAATAAGAATGTGTGTAATGAATTTTTGTTTCCAGAAATAGCTCAGCAGGAGCCTTGCCAGGAAGAGTCAGGGCTAATCAGCGACAAGATGAGAAGCAGAAATCCAAGAGCCTTATTCAGATCTGCAGCCCCCCCGGGGGGCAGAATGTCAGCCACAGGACTTGCAGGATCTAGGCCTGTGGGAGAGTCAAGTGGGGAGGGAGCTGGGGGTAGGGACAGTGGCAGTCCTGCTTGCTGAGAAAGAGCTAGTGCTTCTCTGGCTGACTCGGCAACGGAGGGGGTTCTGGACAGGCTGCACAAATGGATGTGTTTTCTCAGGTCTCAAGTCAATGGTCCCCTGTCATCATCTCATGCGTTATCACGGGGCTGTGGTGCTTAAGTAAGAAGCAACCCGCAATATCGATCCTCAATGTTATGCTTTTGGGCAGGTGGCAAAACACCTCCCAGCTCAGGTGTGTTTCCTGTAATATAGGGAGCTCGCTCTTGAAGCCACGCCACCGTGAGGACGAAACGAGATGGTACGTCCATCACTCTGCTGGTTCTGTCTCCAGGTGAGATGCTGGTAAACAAGACCATAGCTGCTGTCACCATCGGTAAACACCGACCCCACCGCTAGGATGACAACTGTCTTTTACTGGGCAGTTGGTCTAGATGAGTCACAGCTGGCCATGCTTTCCTCCCAGAACACACAACATGGCAGAACCAGACAGTGTTGACTCAATGGAACCATCCCCTGTAAGTCTAGAAATAAAAGCAGTGTCAGTGTTTCTTGTTTTCATTGTCTGCCTTGAACATGAGAGAGAGAGAGAGAGAGAGAGAGAGAGAGAGAGAGAGAGATTCTTCAAGTGAAATGTCTTCAAGTAAGTGGAAGGAACTCCCAGAGATTTTAACTATTTAACAGCTCGCTCACCAATAACAGAGCAATCAGCTGGGATCAGAAGACGCTTTCACTTCTTGTCATACTCTCTGTAAATTCAGTGAAGCGGGTCTGAAACATGCGATCATAGTTTTGGCTCTTCCTGTGACCGCGTTGTGAAACTTCATCTTGTCAGAGGTATGATTTGCTTACCATGAGAAAGACACATTCTGGCATAGTTCGCCAAGCTTTGACAAATGTTTACACTCAGGTAACTACCTCCTAAATCAAGATATAGAAAATGTCCACCATCCAAACAGGTTCCCTTGTGCCCCTTGCTAATCAATATTTACCGCCCCTTCCAGCCCCACACAATCGGTTCAGTCCCATCTATTATGGATCAGATTCATCTTTCCCAGAGTTCCTCTTAGATGGAAACAGACTGTATATCATCTTTCATGTCTGCCTCTTTTGCACAGCAGAGTGTTTTTGAAACACACCCACAGCATCACACACATCAATAGTCCCATCCCCTTTTTATTACTAAGCGGTGCTCTGTTATTCCAATAAGAAAATTAGAGATCATCCGTTTACCCATTGGTGAACTGGATTGTTTCTGGTTTTGACCATTGTGAACCAAGCTGCTATGAATATCCACATACAAACCTTTGGGCACACTTTCATTTCTCTCCTAAATGTCCAAGAATATTATTGCTGGGTCATGTGAAACACGCATGGAGCTCTAAGAAATCGCCAGCTGTTTTCCAGAGTGCCCGTGCTGGGTCCTGTGAAACGCGCATGTAACGCTAAGAAACCGCCCGCTGTTTCACAGAGTGCCCGTGTGCTTCCCGTTCTCTGTGACCCCGTGTATCTTCTAACTCGGTATGGGGTGACTGTATTTTTTATGAGTCTTTGCTGTGTTTCCCTCGGAGCTCTCTAGCATCTCCTGTCCCTGTCTGCTGCCAATGTCTAGAAATTCTACCCCTCCGTTTCATGTCTGAAGGGCAGAGCAAGGTGAAAGTGCTTAGCGTTAAATCCCAGGCCTTGTTTTAAAGACAGTGCATGAAGGACCTCTGGAACCTCTCCCCCTGAATCTCTCCTGTTTTCTCCTCCACAGTCCACACAGGCAAATCTACATGCTTGGATCCTTCTGCTTTTCAGGCCAAAGTAGCTCTGGAATAATCTCTATACAACAGACGAAACACCACTTCTTAAGTAAGAATCGACTGGTCCAGTATCAGCTGGCACGGTGAACTCAACACCGTCTGCGCCTCTTGATTTGTCACCTGAAGTCATTCTTCACTCCTGTTTGGCTTCTTCTCATGCTCGTCACTAGCTTCACAGTGTCTGGCCACTGCTTGTCCTTGGAAACACAGCCATGGCTTTGTACAATGTGCACGGTCTGGGTTGTTTCTTTTCATGCTATCAATTCCCGTGTTAGAAATGAAAATCTCAGACTGTAGCAAAATGAAGAAAACGTACAAGGTACTTTCTTATAAGATTATAAAGATCTTGGCTCAAGAGGGAGGTAACTAGTGTACTTGTTTTCCAAAAATTCCAACATAACCAGATTTTTCTTAGACAAAACAAATTTTTTTGAATAAAAAAATAAATTTTTGAGATGCAAATTCCAAGATCTTTCTTTAAAGATGTGTGTACTGACTGCTTTGGAAAGGAGGTAATTGAGTCTGTCACCGCAGTTCCTGACCATGCTCAGAAGGTCAGACATTATTTTCAAACTCCACATAATGCAAATTCCTTTTTTCAAATATTTTTCCAGTTTTAGAGCGAAGGAAATTACAGGCGTTGCTGTCATTATTCGTTTCTGCTTCAGCCTTTGCATGTCGTACTCACGATGCTTCTGCCACTCCTGGGAACCATGTAGAAGGTCTGCCACCTCTGGGAGCTGTGTGTGAGGACTCCCCCGAGCTGTGTGTAAGGCCTGCCTCCCCTGGGAGCTGAGTGCAAGGCCTGCTTCCCCTGGGAGCTGGGTGCAAGGCCTCCCCTGGGAGCTGGGTGCAAGGCCTGCCTCCCCTGGGAGCTGGGTGTGAGGACTCCCCCGAGCTGGGTGCAAGGCCTGCCTCCCCTGGGAGCTAGGTGCAAGGCCTCCCCTGGGAGCTGGGTGCAAGGCCTGCCTCCCCTGGGAGCTAGGTGCAAGGCCTCCCCTGGGAGCTGGGTGCAAAGCCTGTCTCCCCTGGGAGCTGATTGCAAGGCCTGTCTCCCCTGGGAGCTGCGTGTAAGGACTCCTCTGGGAGCTGTGTGTAAGGCCTGTCTCCCCTGGGAGCTGCATGTAAGGTCTCCCCTGGGAGCTGGGTGCAAGGCCTCCCCTGGGAGCTGGGTGCAAGGCCTCCCCTGGGAGCTGGGTGCAAAGCCTGTCTCCCCTGGGAGCTGGGTGCAAAGCCTGTCTCCCCTGGGAGCTGATTGCAAGGCCTGTCTCCCCTGGGAGCTGATTGCAAGGCCTGTCTCCCCTGGGAGCTGATTGCAAGGCCTGCCCTGGGAGCTGTGGTTTGTTTAGAAGGCTTTTCTTGTTCTTTTTCTTTGCAACAGACATTTTTATTTTAAGAGCAAATTGACTTTTACATTCAAAGTTTCCAGTTGAGGCAGAAACATCGAACCCAAGAGGTTTTGGTAAGTTATAAACTCTGCAAAATGTGTCCTCTGTCATCCCCGGAGGCAAGTTCAGCTTCCCGCCGTGGAGATGCAACGGTCAAACAGGCGGCAGGAGAGGCATGCAGCCAGTGCTGTGACAGGCAGATGATCAATAATGCTGTAGTCGCTCGAGGTTTGGAAGGACGGAGGCACAAGGACTCTTCTACACTTGGTTACAGAACCAAAACACTGCACACCAAAGCATAGCCCTGTTCATAAATTAGAAAGCTTAGGTTTAAAGCAAAGTGTGTTGAGAAATGATCCTGAGTACTACAAACACACAACTACAAACACACAACTGCAAACACGTAACTACAAACACACAACTGCAAACACATAACTACAAACACACAACTACAAACACACAACTGCAAACACGTAACTACAAACACACAACTGCAAACACACAACTACAAACACACAACTACAAACACACAACTGCAAACACATAACTGCAAACACACAACTGCAAACACACAACTACAAACACATAACTACAAACACACAACTACAAACACACAACTGCAAACACACAACTACAAACACACAACTACAAAGACTTAAAAAGGGAAAACCACATTGGTTACTTTTTTTGGTTTTTCGAGACAGAATTTCTTTGTAGCTTTGGAGCCTGTCCCGGAACTAGCTCTTGTAGACCAGGCTGGCCTCAAACTCATAGAGATCCACCTGCCTCTGCCTCCCAAGTGCTGGGATTAAAGGTGTGCGCCACCACCCAGCATATTCCCCTTAGTTCCAGGATAAGTAAATTAGCATGAGAAAGGGCAGGGTTGAGAGTGCACTGGCAGGGAGTGTGGGGTAAGAACTCACCTGCCATCAGCTGTCAGCTGTACTGAGCAGCAACACGGAGCTGCAGAAATGCACAGCCGTACAAGAAGCATTCGGCCATTGCTGTGCTTGTCTATGGTCAGGTCACAACTGGAACATCACATGTAATTGTGAACATGCAGTGACTGAGGGACCAAGTAGGCACCCAGTGGATGGAAATCCTTAGCACTCCTAATGCTGCAGGAGGAGACATAGATCACTCTGTATTGTTTACTATTTTCCATCTCTAATCCTATATGATAAATATTTGCTATACATCCTTTGAAGTGTCATTTTCAAAGTGTTTGCAGAATTCAGTGGAGTCAATAAAAAATATTTTCTCAATTAACAAAAATAAATAAATAAAAATGAAAAACAATACATGCCTGCTCTACCTTTGCTAAAATGTATGTAATGGTTATCTTCCCTGTGTAGGAAGCAGGTAGTGTGTGTGGTATGTCTCTTTGTGTGTTCATGTGTGTGCATTTATGTTGTTTAATGTTGATCCTTAATCACTCCCCACCTTGTTTCCTGAGACAGGATCTCCCACTGGACCTGGAGCCCAGGGATCCTACTAGGCTAGCCTGCCAGTGAGCCCCAGGGACCTGCCAAGCTCCACCTCTCCAAAGTTGGGCTTTATAACGCGCCAGGCTGGAGTCCAAACTCAAGGCCTCACCTGTCATGGAAAGTTCGCTATGGACTGAACCATCTTCCAGCCCTCGTTATCATCTGTCTAAGTGTGATTCATGGGCACCTCTTCTAGAATAATGAGAGAAGCATGCAGAAACAAAGAGTTTGGGTCTGCAGCCCCCTCAGACTCTGCACATGTCTGACTGAAGGTCACTTCCGTGGATGGATACACACAAGACTGTTTCCGCAGCCAAGGGACAAGCTCCTTACAGATGCTCATTTCCTCACCCTAGAGCCCGTGATTAGGGTACTGTCTATGGGAAAGGGGACTTTGCAGGTATGCACATGGTTGTGTGGAGTAGCGTAGACCCAGGTCGGTCCAGTCTTATCCCAGGAACCGTTAAAGCCAGGAGGTTCCCAGCTGCAGAGAGACAGATGTGGGAGAAGGGCAATGACCACCACTCCTGACTTGGAAGATGGGCCTGGGGACCACAGCTGAAAACAGCCAGCATCCCAAGAAGCTGGGAACAGCCCTCAGACCACAGCTAGAGGAAGTGAGAGTCTTCTTACTCAAGCGTTAGAAAAATTAACCCCTTGAGTAAAGGAGGAAGCGAACTTTGGTTCTGCAGGACTTGCCCTTTCCGGCTCGAAGACCTGCAGGAGGAAAACTGCGCATGACAGCGAGACACTGAGTCTGTGGGAGTGCTAGGCAACAAGAAAAGAAACGGAGCTGCCAAACTGCTCAGAGATTAGGGACCCAGGATCACACACATGTGTGCAGACAAAAGCACACAGACAAGTGCACATGCTTGCACACACACACACACACGAAAGTTCTTTTTATGGGTCGACTTTATGGGTATCTTTATTTTTCTTTGTGCTTTCACACATCAAAAGTGAGAATAACAAATATGTATTACTTTTATAATCATACTAAAAATGTGAAAGTCTAAAGATACACTTACCTACCATGCTCAAGGTCCTGGATTCCATCCCTGTCACATACACACATATACACACAAACACATACACACACGCGCGCGCACACACACAAACCAACTAAGTGAAAGCCTGCCATTACTCAATGCTGAACCTCTGTGTGGTTTATTTAAACATATGATTCAGTAAAAGTCAACATGATAAATAGATATGAAAACAAATATAAAATTAGATAACAAAACATTACTTTGAATAAAAAGTAACTAATCTCCAACAAGCAAGCAAGCACCACTCTGGTCATGGTCCTGGGAATAGGTCTTTGTATCTGGCTGTCTGCTCTCTAAGTTCAGCCTCCAAACATCCAGCACTCAGCACGGGGTTCTTAGCACATCTGCCTGGGGGGGAAGGGACTCCATTTGTACACTTTTTCTCCACAGAAAAGTGGCCCAGACCACTGATTGGATTATCTTGATGTAATTTTAAAAAATCTCCATTAGTTCCTAGTGGTGTTCAAGGCAGCTGGAGAAGGAACGCTCTCAAAAGTAGCTACTGGACATTCAGTAACCCCTGTTGCTAGCACAGAGGAATAGTCCTAGCAGGAGACTTGTATTTTAAATTCATTTTATTTCTGTTGACTCGTGTGTGTGTGTGTGTGTGTGTGTATGTGTGTGTGTGTGTGTGTGTGTAGTGTGTGTGTGTGTGTGTGTGTGTGTGTTGGGAGTGAAGATATTCTGTAGATTCAAATCTTATTTGGAGGATGGAGGGAAAATATTAGCATCAACATAAAGTTTGTTTAAAGCAAATGAAATTTCTCTTGGAACCATATAATTCTTAAGAGTTATAGTGCAGAAGGGGTTGCTGCTACCTGATCACTAAAGCAGACCACTCAAGGCAAATCTGAGCAGCAATGGTGCTCGTCCTAAATACATTAAAAGCCAGAATAATGACCTGCTATCTTACATGAGAAGTGAACTTTGAACAGGGACAACAACATATCAATTTAGCTGGTCATCTTCTGGCACAGTGAAGTTCAGGGGTGTGTGAACCAAATGAACTTGGACAAGTGCTTGCCCTTGAAAAAGTGGCGAAGGGGCTGAAGAGATGGCTCAGTCATCAAGAGCACTTGTTACTATTGCAGAGGACCCAGGTTCAGTTCCCAGCATCCCTGTGGTGACTTCCTACCATCCATAACTCCAGTTCCAGGGAATCCCGTGCTTTCTTCTGACCTCCGAGCACACTGAACACATATATGTGCAGTCTAAGCACTCACATACATAAAATAAAATAAATCTTTAAAAAAGGAAATTAATTGACTGAGAGAGCTTGACCCTTAAGTCCCCAATTTTGATGACAAAGTAATAAGAATATTACTTTAGTATGGTATTTTTCTTAACTTAGAGAACATACATAAAGCACATGTGGAACATTCCCTGACATGTAGTGTGAAGTATTGACCAGTCCAATCCTATTGTTAAAGAAGCAATCTCCCTTCCCAGGGAGAAATCACTTGTACACTTGGAGATTAATAAAGGAAAAATCTCTTAATTATAGCATTGGTCCATCTCTGGCTAATGTAATAAATGCACACAAGAAAGATACAGACAACCAAGTGATTAAACCAATTAAGATTTGACTTCTTTCATTTTGGTTGTTGACCAAGAGCAGGTTCATGCCTCAAAGTCTCTTGGTGCCAAAACTCAGGCTACAAGTCTTTTTAAGGGAAAAATCGCATTTGCAAATGTTAGGTGAGGCTCAGGGCAGCCTTGAAACATTGGTTTTCAGCAGAACATAGACATAATGTGACTTCTTTATTTCTACCTTCCTCAGTTGCTTTAGTTTGTGTTTAGTGCACATAAGTGTTATTCATTTTGGTTAAATAAATAACCATGGCCAGGATCATGGAAATCCCAGATGCGTTGCCAAAGCAGATGTGACTGTTGGGGTGTGGGGCTAGAGGTCTGAGAACTAAGTAAAGACGGACAAGAGTCAGGGCAAGATGGCACCACCTTCGTCACTTTAGCTGATGCTCAAAGAGGAACTGGCCGTGAAGAGAAGGCTTCACTAACTTATATGCACTTCCGATTTCTCCGTTCCACAAATTGTGTCGTTATTAAAATCTCTTTTAGGTCCCAGCCCCAGGTTACACCCTGAGCAATTTAGATAGAAAGGAGTTTGCAGGGCAGATGGAGTGCGGCAGGAGTAATAAACACCCATGGACAGATATTGGGCGTTCAGTCTGAAGACCAGAGAAACAAAGAAGTCAGCCACTGGCTCTTACCTCGTCCTCAGTCTGAAAACGGCAATTCTGCCTCCAGGAAAACTCAGGATGAGACTGAGCCTGAGACATGTCTCCTCCCGTCTTATATTCCTCTCTACTCCTGGGATTAAGGGTGTGTACCACTACTGCCTGGTTTCTATGGCAAATTAGTGTGGCTACTGGGACTAAAGGTGTGTGCCACCACTGCCTGGTCTGTATGGCTGACCAGTGTGGCTGTTTTACTCTCTGATTTTCAGGTAAGCTTTATTTACTAAAATGCAAATGAAATCTCGCTACAATGGGAGATCTACACAGCAAGGATCTTGCTAGAATTGATTCTAAGTACAGTGGTGGTATTCTTTCCAAATAGCTGTTGCCTGGGGTCTTCCTGCCCATCTGCAGAATTGTGATTTTTCCTAATGAGAGCACAAGAGACCTCATGGCAACCCAAACTTAAAGTGACTGTGACCCTGTGCTGCCCACTTGGAGCTGCCCCTTGGAGGCGTGTCCTTTGATATGGGGATGGGTCAATTGGCCAGCTTTAAGTCAGGTCTCCTTCTGTTATAGGCATGGAGCCTAATTGGAGGTCAACGTTGCTGAATTAACATTAGTAGAAACTTTCTCAGCAACCCTAAACTTCAATTATGTCCCCAAATTCTCATTCTGACAGTTTAACCAAGTCTGATTAATAGAATATTTTCACCATCATATTGCAGGAACACTCCTTTAGCTAAATTCTGCAAGTTAATATTTTCTAAGCTTTCTCACTATGTTATGGAGGAAGCTCAGAAAAGATACATTTGCCCAGGATCCCAGACGCAGAACACAGGTACAAAGCTGAACTGCTGAGCTCATTAGCTAGGGATCATAGGGAACAAAGATAGTAAGTTCCAAATGTTTTCTCATCTCCACAATATTTCTACTGGATCCTGATCTACAGCGGGGCAGGAAAGTGAAATGTCTCCTTTGTAATGTAGAGCTCTCATCTAAGGATTGTTGCTCCCTGGTGTGGGCTGTGCACTGCACAACTCTGGAAGACACTGTCACTCACAAAGGACATTTGACTCCCGAGTCGCAGAGCCATGGCTGCACACCTAAGACAGCATAGGCACTGAGACATTCTCGCAGACTCTGTAACGATGTCTGCAATGAATGGCAACGTAACCAAAACTATCAAAGACTTGCAGATGCAGCAAGGAAATTCTCAGGCCACTCTTGCCCTGTTTTTTCTATGCCAGTCAACTCTTTCTTTTGAGAAGGACAATCCGCTTTTGCAAATTTCCACACAACACCAGTCGCTTTGACAGTGCTTAGTCACAAGTTTAAAATAGCTCCTGGGCCCAAGGGCTACAATAGGATCCTGTGCTATAAAAGAAATGCAAGGTGAAGCTATCTCAAGAGAAGGCTTCCAGGAAACAAGGAGTCAGTCACCAGGTCTCTCAGTCTGGATTGGGTGGGCTGCTGCTATGGACAGCCTTTGCAGCGCAGGCTCTGCAGCTCAGACTCCACTTCAACTAGGACTTATTGTCGGCATCCCAGTGGCTCCCGGCACTTGCAGCCCCTAAGGTCCTCCTCCTCCACCCCAGTGGAAGGGGAAATGGTGATGCATGACAGCTGTATTTTGGGTGCTTGACTCAGGGCAGAGAACAGGTGTTCAAATATCCAATTTAGGTAGGTGGCTGGGTGGGTGAGTGGATGAATGAAGGGGTGGGTGGATGGGTGGGTGGATGGGTGGGTGGGAGGGTGGATGGGTGGGTGTGTGGGTGGATGGGTGGATGGATGGATGGAAGGACGGACAGATGGACGGATGGACGGACGGACGGACGGACGGACGGACGGACGGACGGACGGACGGATGGATGGATGGATGGATGGATGGATAGATGGATGGATGGACAGATGGATGGATGGGTGGATAAATGGATGGATGGGTAGGTGGATGGATGAGTGGATGGATCAGGAAGTCTCTCTAATTATGAATGGATTCCAAATTTAGTAGAGGAGCCTGCTTTTGTCCAAAAGGAATCAGAGTAACTTGCTCATCCTGAGGCCAGTGATAGAAGCTTTTCAGCATTGTCACAAGCCTAAGGCCCTCCAGTGTTCTTCCCTGTCTAGTCTGAGACACATAACAATCCACAGTTGGAATAAGGCATGGCTCGACTGTTTTATGCTTACTTGACCACATTCACTAGGTTCTGAACCATATCCATAGCTGCGTTCTTTGCAATGAGCCTCTATCAGTGCTGCATTTGTCTGTCTCAGCTCCTGAAATCTGTCTTTCAGGACAGAGAAAACAGGTCTACTCAGGGCTCTGTAGATTTTCCCCCATTCTTTGGGGCTACATCTATTTATTTTGAATATGTGGTAAGTATATAAACATTATTGTAAAAGTACAAATGATAACTAATCACATACCTAATTATAATAAAGACAAACAATATTTTAGCACAAGTTATTAGCGACATATTAAAATGACAGTGTACACTTTTGCAACAGACATTTCTCAAGTACACATACATATGTGCACACATGCACACACTGGTGGAGTATACAATATGTGCACACATGCACACACTGGTGGAATATACACATATGAGCACACATGCACACACTGCTGGAGTATACAATATGTGCACACATGCACACACTGCTGGAGTATACAATATGTGCACACATGAACACACTGCTGAATATACACATATGAGCACACATGCACACACTGCTGGAGTATACAATATGTGCACACATGCACACACTGCTGGAGTATACAATATGTGCACACATGCACACACTGCTGGAATATACACATATGAACACACATGCACACACTGCTGGAGTATACAATATGTGCACATATGCACACACTGCTGGAGTATACACATGCAGATGGGCATCGTCCTCTATTCATTACCATTCCACCTTGTTAGTTCTGTTATTTTGTTCCATTCTGCAAATGGTGAGACACAGTAATTCCCAATCCCAATGTCACATGACAAATCATATCTCCTGTCTCCCCCTCCCCCCACCCTCCCTCCCATCCCCCTCCCTCTCTCCCTCCCATCAATCTCTCTCTCCTACTGCCCTGGACTTCACACAAAGCTGTAAATCCATGAAATTGCCACCATCCCGACATGTTCTTGGTTTATCTTTGAAAATTCATGCAATACCCCCCCAGCCTCCCAAATAATGTCTTCCTGAGTGAGACTTCATCTGAATGAGAAGCACACACCTAGAGCTCTGATTTAATTCTCTTAGACTAAGCTGATTAGGTGTTGAGCAGGTTAGAATCCTTTATAATTTTATTGGATTAGCTCATTAGATTTCAGAGATGAAATGAACGCAAGCCTGAACAGAGACTAGAGGAGCCAAAACCAGATGCATCAAGGCTTCCTCGGGGCTAGGTGTCAGAATCCGAAGCTGAAGCAGAGTGTGACCATGCCAACAGCAGGGTTTTAAAACATGAAAATAACTATTGGGGTGCCAGGAAGTCCAGCAACGTGCTCTGTCCAGAAGCTTCACATTGCTTAATGAAACCAAAGAGCATCGATTCTCAGACTCGGGGAGTTCAGCCCTACGGGTGACCATCTCGAGGCGTGTTTCTGTTATAGCCATTAACTCGAGAACTAGAAGCAAACGACGTCACTTTCCCATGCCTATCTCCCTTGAACCTCTCGTAACAGAATCTGGACAAATGAGGAGGATCAGATTAAAAACAACATTTGTGTCCATATGGTGCAGAGACAAGGGTGAGGGTGTGACTACTTGGCTGGATTCGCTTGGGCAACAGCCTGGTAACGTCATGGCAGAAACAGACACCACGTCTTCATCGTCACCTGGCTCCGTCAGGTGGTGTCACTCTGTGCTGTCTTTGTTTGCTTCCTTGTTTGGTTCTGTTGGGTTTTTCTTAATAACATCATTACAATTCTTTGGAAATCTCACATGTACTCCAGTCTCGCTCACCTCTCTGCCCCTCTGTACCTGCCCCTCACCACTGCAACATCCCCCTAAAAAAAAGAAACCCCACAAAAAAATAGTTCAAAATAAAACAAACAAACAAACCCGTCTTGCTCCTCTATCTTTCCAGCACCTTTTCATTTGTCCCAGCGGCACGGGGAGCTGCAGTGTGTCACACAGTGCACCCTTTTGTGCAATCGGCCCCACCCACAAATGTTCACTGCAACGAGTCATTGGTCTCATTCAAGGGCTCAGGTACACTGGACACTAACAGAAACCCTGAGTCGTGGAGATCCAGGGTACCAGTCCCTTTGTATGCTCCAGCAGATCATAGATGGGGTAGTTATTAGGGTGAGCTAATCAAGGCCCAGGATGTGGATCTGAGTGGTAACTGAACTGGTCAGTCTGGGCCACTGGGACCACCGACCCTCAGGCAAGGTGTGAAGCCAGCTCTCCTAGGCCCATGCCATCAGGACCAGCTCTCTCATACTCATGGTGAGGAGTGGGTTCATCTCCCCCAAGTGTAGGGGCCAGCTCTCCCATGAAAGGCAGGGCCAGATCTTCTGCTGTAGTGTCCAGTGAGGGGCAGGGCCAACTATCCCATGGCTATTGAAGGACAGACTGGCTCAGCACGGCCCTTTGATTTCAGCACCCGTGGTTCCTATGACCCCCTGTGGTAACACAGGCCATGGACATCAACACACACCCAGCTGCAGAAGGACCATGAACCCAGACATGGCCCTCGGTTGCAGCTTGGGCCCAGACGTCACCACAGCCCCAGTGACAGCACAGGTCAGCCAGATCAGTGTGACCCGGTAGCGGCATCGCCCTCAAACACTAACATGGTCTCAGATGGCTGACAGGATCCTGGGTGTCTGCACACCCCTTGATGGTAACAGGAACCACAGATATCAGCTCAGACCCTGGCTGCAGTAGGGCCACAGACCCAGACATGGTCCTCAGCTGCAGCCCATGCGTGGACTGTGGAATTCCCCTCTGTATGCTATGAATATCATTGGTTAATAAAGGAACTGCTTTGGGCCTGTAGCAGAGCTATAGCGGAACAGAGCTAGGTGGGGAAAACTAAACAGAATGCTGAGAGAGAGAAGGCAGAGTCAGAGTGAAGCCATGTAGTCCCACGGGAGCCGGACAGAATTTTACCCAGTAAGCCATGCCAAGTGGCGATACACAGATTAATGGAGATGAGTTAAATTAATATATAAGAGCTACCCAATTAGAAGCTAGAGATAATGGGCCAAGTAATGATTTAAATAATATAGTTTCTGTGTGATTATTTTGGTTCTGGCAGCTGGGACAAACAAGCAGCCTTTCTTACAACACTGGACCTCACCATGGCACCTTGTGGCAGCTCAGGCCACTCAGCTCTGTAGCATGACCCTTAGACATCCTGCCTGGCCTCAGGTGATGGCCGGACCCCAATATTTTCACAGTCCTTGGTAACAGCAGTCATGGGCATCCACACAGACCCTAGCTACGGAAGGGCCAGGGACCCAGACATAACTTTGCAGTCTGGGTCTGGATGTCACCCTAACATCCAGATGGCAACACAGGCCACCCGGATCAACATGACCAGCATGGCTTTCAAACACCAACATAGCGTCAAGTGGCTGGCCAGACCCTGGGCATCTGCCTTCAGTGGTTACTGAAACTATGGACATGAACACAGACCAAGGCTTCTGTAGGGCCACAGACCCCTGACATGGCCCTTGGCCATGGTCAGGCTCAGATGTCATCAAGTCCCCCAGCGTCAGTGTAGTCTACTCAAGTCAGCACGACTCCAGCAGGAGTACAGCCTATGATGGCAGCCCAGACCCCAGCATCCTTGTGCCCTTTGGTGGCAACATGGGTCATGGATGACCACACAGATCTTGGCTGTGGTAGGATCATGGACCCAGCCATGGCCTTTGGTAGTCATCCTCATGGCCCTGGGTGGCAGGAAGACCTCCTACATCAGCCTGCTCCTCACCGCCTTCACCCTTCAGTGCGGCCTCTTTCCCAGCACGCGAACCATTCTGCTTCTCTCTCCCTCCCTTTTCTTCACCACACTTTTGCTCATCATAACGGCACTGACCCGCCTGGTGCCACAAGGAGCCAGAGGGGCCTATGGATGCCTTCAGCCAGCCCAGACTGTGAGGACCATTAGGTTTTGTTTTAAGCTGTATATAAATTTAAAAGATTTCATTGTGACTTTTTCACACATGCATATAACATGTCTTCATCACATTCATCCCCATTGCCAGTCCTTATGTGTATAATATGTCTTCGTTACCATTCCTCATCACCCATTTCCATCTCCACATCTCCAGGAGCCTCCTTTGTAGTCCCTTGCCTCCCCTCCTTCCCTCCTAGATGCCACATATGAGAGAAAGCAGGTGGTTCCTGACTGCAAGATTATTGGCTTAACATCGTACTCTCTGGTTCCATCTATGTTCCTGCAGATGATAGGTTTTCATTCTTCCTTGTGGTTGAATAAAGCTCCGTTGTGGTGTGAGGGTGTCTCTAAGGAAGCTGACTCTGATGATTGGATACATACTTGGAGGTATCTATACCCATTATTGCTGTCCTATTCAGGGCAATGTCATGTCACGCACGCTCATGCGCCCCACGCCTTTGGTTTCTAGCACTAATTTCTCATTATCTTGAGCTGTACCTTGAGCTGTCTTAGCGTTGAGTTGTCTTAGCATTGGCTCTTCACCCGCCAGTGCTACTAGGAACTCCAGCTTCCAAGTTTCATTCTTCATCATTTTCCCGTGTGATCATTTATTGTACCCTGTTCTCTGCTCTTGATTTCTTCCTCCTAATCCAGATCTCATTACCTCACCACTAACCTGTTATGGTCCATTGGGTCCACATGCCCCTGTCATCGTACTATTCTATCCAGAGCTGATGGCTCAGTCAGAGAGAACGTTATTCTTGTCTAACATAAGCATCCTGGTTTCTACAGCAGGGACTTTTATCTATTCTCCCTATTCCATCAGACTCATGTTGTATCCCTAACACGGGCCCTGCCCTCCAGTCAAACTTACTTTTATCCTGGCTGCAACACACTGCTTACTTAGTCCCATTATTGGTGCTAGGAGTCAAACCCAGGATAAAAGTATAACTAAGGTGCTTATTGACATATCAAAGCAAACAGTACCACCGTTGTCAGCAAGATCTGTACCTGGCATACAGGATCCTGCTTAGATACAAAAAGAGTTGCTCACTATCCAAGAATGGAGTTTAACAAAGGTTTATTTATTTGGGAGTAAACTCATAGAAAGCGTAGTGATCCGCAGTCCTCTGCATACGTGGGGAGCCGAGGGGCCCACACACGCTTTTATATCTGCATTTATAGAACATGAGACCACACCCAAAGTGGGCCAGTATCTTAAAGGCTGTTGGCTGAAGTAGTTCTCACAGCAGGATCCCTTACCCTGAACTCTGGCCCAGCTGCTGAGCTGGGCCTCGCTCCCCTCAGCTCTTCTGCTCCTATGTAACTCGGTCATTTTGGCCACACCACCCTCTTGACCTCCTGCTCTCTTGGTCTCCAGCTCCTCTCTTGGTCTTCTGGCCTCTTGGCCTTCCCACTCTCCCCTCTCTGCTCCCTCCCTCTCCTCTCATGGCCTGTCTGCTCAGTCTGGACTCTTGCAGCCACCTCTTCTTATGTTCTGCCACAATTCTATAATAAACCTCTATATTGCAGGAATATTATGTCACTCCTTCCTTTTGATTTACTTTCATTCAATTGGCATTCTAAAAAAATGTACTGAATGTATATCAATAGATATAAGACTTGTGGATGCCTGGTACACCCCAGTATTTTCTTACATTCAGACCTCTGTTAACTCCATCCTTTGTGACCGATAAGAAAGACATTCATAAAGTCTTTGGAAACTGTTCTTCCACAGCTGGCTTGAGACCTAGATTTTCCTATCCTGCCCTAGAATCATGTCTCAGGTACACAATCTATAGTTCCCCTGTGTGTCTTTGTTCTCCTTCTTCAGAGCTGCCTGTTTGCTACAGGAGAACCCTTCCCCAGTTTGGAGTCTTAGAAGATATAAAAGGACTGGGGATGAAGCTCGATGAAAGGACACAAACCTAGCAGGCACAGGGTTCTGAGTTAGAGGAAAAGAACTAAAATAAAATACAGGAAAGGAAAGACAGAGAAGAAAAGGAGAGGAGGGGAGGGTAGAGGAGAAGGGTAGGGAAGAGGGAAGGAAATGAGAGAAGAAGGAAGAGAGGAAGAGAAAGGACATAAAACCGACTACCTTTACAGTGTTTCTGCCCCTTTGTGTGCTATGTAACTAAAGCAACTGAAATGCAAAAGCTTCGTAGTTACAGCTTAGAATTTGAAATGGATTGCTCTTATTGTTGGAATCTGTGTGGCCAGTTTCTATCTTGGATGTTTAGCAAGGAACAGGGGACCCCAGAAATTACAAAAGAATGCTTCTAAAGAGTAATCCACGGTGAGCTGTAATATGTTTACTTATGAATTAGCCTTTAATCAACAGATTTAATATTAATTAATAATTCACAAACTGTTCTTTGCAGAGAAATGGCATAATTACATCTATGATTCAACCTAAAATGTCCACTGTAGAATGTATAAAAAGTTAATTAGCAGTGAAATGCCGTTAAGAAAAAAAAATTCTTTTAATTATGTAACATGGCTTATTACAACAGATAATCAACAAAGCTGCCAAATTCGCCCTCCGGAGGCAGTTCTTCCCTATATACACAGCAAATAGACTTTTGATTGTAGAAGATGTGTGTCTTCCTTGGAAGGTTTTAAGTCGCTGTCAAGATGAGAGCTGTGGTAGGTCTGAGAGCTAGAAAGATTCTGTGAGGCTAAGATAAAGGAAGTCGCGGTCTCAGCTACTCCTGAGGTAGTCAGGGAAATACTCAAAAGTGCCTGGTTTGGCCCACTTTGCTGTCGCTGTTATCTTTGGGGGATCTAAGCTGTTTTAAACAGCAGGGAGACTTGAGGTAGCTGGCATACTATAAAAAATTAACACCGTATCTGTAGTGTGTGGAACAACCAAAGAAATAGAGAATGTGCTCTTTGCTTTTTATTGATAAGACCACAAAAACTGAGCCTCCATCTTTAATGGCGAATATTGATTGTCAACATAACAGGCTCTCAGAATCACCTAGAAGACAGATGTCCAGGTACGTCTGTGCTGGAGACTCTAGAATGGGCTAACTGAGATGGGGGTATCCAACCTAAATGTGGGCAGCACCATTTCATGGGTCGGGATCCTGGGCCGAATAAAAAGGAGAAAGCGAGCGGGATGCCAGCAGCATCCATCCATCACTCCCATTTCCTGATTCTGAGTGCGGTATGTCTAGCCTTCTCATGTCCCTGCCACACTGACTTCCCTGACATGGTGGACTGTGTTCCTTAGAAATGTGAGCCGAAATAGCTCCTTTCTCCTTAAGTTGCTTTTTTTGGTGGGGGAGTCAGGCATTTGGTGATAGCAACAAGAAAAGGAGAAACCAGCACCCCACACATATTACACATGTGGACATCAAGACTGAGGACTCCTTAGAAAACTTTCAATGTGGCTGGAGGGATGGCTCAGCAGCTAGGAGCATTTGCTTCTTGTCCAGACGCCCTGAGTTGGGATCTTGGCATCTGTGTCTGATGATTCACAGCTCCTGGGAAGCCAATGCAATTTTCTAGACTCCAAGGGCACCTGCCTGTATGTATATACGGCCATATATGTGCCTGGCATAGGTGTGAGCTCTGTCCCCAAGGCTCCTGGAATGGACCAAAAGGAGGCAGATCTGTCCTTTGAAAATTAGACAAACCTGGCTTCCCATGCACAGAGCCTCCACGCTATACATGGTTGTGTGAACTAAGGAGATCTCTTCTCTTCGGCTGCTTCATTATCTGCTGGTGGACAATCCTGGCTCCTCTTGCAGTCTGTGAAGGCTTCAGTGAGCTCATCATAAGCCTAGTGGCAGATGCTGACAATGATGTGTCTGTCTTCCCATCTTCATGCTTCAGCTGGAAGAGGTTTGTTAGTCTTGGTTCAATGTGAGATGGGATAACCTAAGGACAGGACTTAAAGGATTGTCTATGAAAAGTTTAATTCAAATTAATACATTTTTAATAAGTGCTGTGCTGGGTAGGGGGATAGAGGAGGGTCTAGCCGCACTCACACTGAATGTCAACCTTATTCCTCCTTGTCTTGGGCCTGAGCACCCATACTTTCTGACCCATTCACTATACCCATGACTTGGCCTCTATCATGCCCTGTTCTGAGATCCGTTTTCTAGGCCTGACTGCACCTCTCTGGGTTCTCAGCCCCACAGTGAAGATGCCTAGGCTCCATCATCAGAACCTGCTCCCGCCCTTCTTCACAAGATCCTTTACAGGAAGCAGGGAAACAGGATTCTTTACGCCCTGCTTCTCTAGCCAGAAGCAGGAAATGTCACCCTTCAGCCAACTCCAGGTCAGCCTCAGAGGTCCCCTGAGAGCATGCTCCCCCGAAGTAAGCATCAGGGTAGCCCTGGAAGGCCTGTAGGACTTGCAGGTCACCGGAGGAGAGAAAAGCCACTGTAACTGAGAAGTGAGGATGAGGAGGGCTCAGGCCCCACTCCACATGCAGTCTTGACATGCCTGGTTCACAGGGGGAGCTCAATCCTGTGGAATTTACAGATGCGTGGCTCCTTTATACAGGCCACCCAGTCACGCGAGCTCACTCAAAGCCGGGAAGAGCCAGAGTTTAGTCACCCAGCTTAAGCGGTCTTTTGGAGACCGACTCTGCAAGGAGGGCTTCCAGTTCTCCAATTTCACAGCCTCGTCAGAGGCTTTGGTCCATCTTGACTTCATTTTGACAAATGCCTGGAACACAGACTGCGTGCAGCTTCCACTGCGGACATGTTCCAGAATGGACTGGCTGTCGCCCAGGTTGTACCCACTCAAGACAAAATGGACACACTCTTGCCTAGAGCAAGCAGCCAGTGCTGGTGACTCCTCACCATGCTCTCCTGCTGCCCCAAAATGCCAGTTTAGCCGAGCCTCAAGTTGGTGGATGGAGTCAGACCACGGGAACCAGAGGGCAGTATGAGCCGGGCAAAGGCAGAAATGCTCTAGAGGATACTGTTTGCCTTCGTCACCTCTACTCGCTCTGCTTAACCAGAAACTGCTATCAGAAAAGTATTTAACAAACAATAAAAAGTAAGTTAAATAGGAAGACAGGCAGATGTACAATGCATAAAATAAGACGATAGATACAAACATAACTAGCTCTTGCAACTTGAATTAACCCATTTCTGCTCGTCTATTTTTTTGCTATGTGGCTTTGTGGCTTTATCTGATCTCTAGTACATCTTGTTCCTCTAGTGGCCGGGTCCTAGTTCTCTCCCTGATTCCGCCCTCTTTTTCCCTGTATCTCCAGCTGGTTTTTCTACCTAACTTTTTTTTGCCTGGTTATAGACCAAATCAACTTTTATTCTCAACCAACGAGAACAACACAGATTCACAGTTTACAGAGGGATTATCCCACAGAGCACATAGACGATTGATAGGTGGGTAGATAGATTAGAAAGACATACAGGTAGATAATTAAGTAGAGTAGGTAGGGCAAAGCTTGAAAAAATAATCCAGTACTGGGGTTTAGGATGTAGCTCCATGACAGAATGCTTGCCTAGCATGTACAAGAGTCAAAGTTTGATCCCTAACTACCAAAGAGAGGGGAGCCGTGGATAATAAGACAATGCAGCCTAGAGCTTTCAAAAGGCCATTTCTCTGTGCTGAGATCCATGGAACCTGATTTTGGCAGAGCCAGCCCTTAAACACAGGCTTCTAGCTTTGGCTCCAAGTCTCTGGATGCCCTTACATGCCATTGTAGCCTTGGGGAGCAAGTCTGAGTAATCGGTTAGTCCCGCTTCTAACACACAGCCTTGTTGAGTTAAATGATTTGGAGACTGTGCCTGCAGTCCTCAGACAACAGAAGGCAATGCTAAAACCATTTTCTTCTAACCCAGCTCCAATTGAAATCCCCACAGCAGCTGCTGGTGGTATTATGTAATTCCCTAGAGGCACCTCCTCCTGAGAGAGCATTTTAAGTAACTACAGCAAATCCTGGTGACCTCTGGCCATCGCCCATGACCTTGAGATTAGTCAGAACACCATCTTCTCTGTTGAGGCCCTCCAAAGTACCAGATATATCTAGGTGGGCTCGCCCAACAGTCATGCTCATTCCTACAAGCTAGAGAGTGGCAGCAATCGGTCCTCTATAGCAGCCAACACTAGCTTAAAAGACGAGGAATCGCTTCTCTCAACAAAGTATCATCTTCAGAAAATTAACTATAAAGTGTTAATGAGCAGCAAGGATCTTTGCCTCCACAGCAGACTTCTCCCTTGTCAACCCTGAGCTGGGCTGTTTTAGCCCAGGCAAGTGGGAACAATTTGCCTGTCCATCTGTAATCATGAGTCATGTCAGCATGGGGTCTGGGGGAGTGTGGTTCAGATGTGACAGAGATTTTACACCTACTTTAGCTTGAGCTAGGATGAATTCACACCCTCTTACCAAAACTCAAACCCTCTCTTCAGGATTCCTCAGGTCCCAAAGGAACCTGCTGGCCTTGCCCTCCAGCTCCCCGCTGTTGGTGACATTGTTTTCTCTCTGCACACTGTTACTCCAATGCTGCTCTGCCATCAACTCGAATAAGAATCCACTCTCAGCTGAGCACACGCCTTTAATTCCAGCACTCAGGAGGCAGAGACAAGCCAGTCTCTGTGAGTTCGAGGACAGCCTGGTCTACAAGAGCTAGTTCCAGGACAGGCTTCAAAGCTACAGAGAAACTCTGTCTTGAAAAACAAAAAGAATCCACTTTCTGGGTCGGTAAGATGGCACCATGGCTATAATTGTGTAATATGTACATCTTAACCATGTGACTTGAAACCTATGCAAAGGTGAAAGAAGAGAAGGTGTATTCATACCCCCCCCTCTCTCTCTCTCTTCCCCCCCCCCACACAAATAATAAATAAAGTAAAAAAAAAAACCACTCAGCCTTCTAAATCCCCAACATCAGAGCAAGTTCAGACATTCTCCAATCATTAACAAAGACAGCTGGTCTGTAAGGCTGACCAGTGGGGCTGTTTTATCCTCTGATCCTCAGACAAGCTTTATTTATTAAAATACAAATGAAATATAACTGCATACTCACTCACAAGTGAATATCAGACATAAAGAGAAGGATGACCAGGCTACAGTCCACAACCCCTGAGAAGCTAGGTAACAAGACGGACCCTAAGAGAGACTTGTGTGGATGCTTCCAGGAAGGGAAAATAGATAAGATCTCCCGAGTAAACTGAGAGCACAGGGTAGGAAGGGTGAAGGGGAGGAGAACATGGGGGGATGTTTCGGTTGAAATGGAGAAGGGACAGAGATGTTAACAGAAGTTTTCTGTCCTGCCTGGTCACAGTGACCATCTCATGTCCAGCCATCCCCAGAGGCATGTGGCGATGCCTGGAGTCATTTTCAATGACCTCAGCTGAGAGAGGGTGTTGTCGGCATGTGTGGACAGAAGGCAGGAGTATTGTTCAGTACCATGAATTTTTAGGACCACATCTACAGCACAGTGGTCAAAGACGTCAACAATGCTAAAGTGGAGAGACTGTGTTCCAGGTTTAAAAGCCCCTGGAGGTGGGGAGCGTGCTTAGTATTTAGTATTCCTCTTAAACAGCCAACATGGTAGCTTAATACATAGTCTCTTCTAAATAGTTTCAGGAATAAAAATGGCACCCTTAGGATGTAGGAAAGGGATAAGTTTTAATTAGGAAAAGCAATAAGAAATATTAGTTAATTTTGGGGAGGAAATCATGACCTAAACATCTTTGCTCTGGGCATGGTAAATTAAGTTAGTATTTTACGCTCTGTTGCTGTGTTTTCTTCATGATATTTATTATATAAGTCCACCAACTTACATAACTCTTTGGGAAGGCAAGGGATTAATTAGGCAATTTCAAGATGCATAAATACACTAATATTCGCGAAATATATACAGAGAGTGGGGGCACATTAAGAGACCTAAATCAAAGATAATACAGCAGATCAGGGTTAGCAGGAAAAGGAAAGCTCGCAATGCCTGGAGGTGTTGTTTGAATTCAGCCATACTGGAGCTCCTGGCATGATTGCCCTCCTTGTTTCGGGGTTCTTGGCTTCATCATTCATACCTTCCATGAACTTGCTTTATTGCGTGTGTGAGTATAATATGAAGACCACAAGAGGTCACAGTTGTGGTAATGATTTGACACCTTCAGCTTTTGAAACGGTTCCCATCCACACAATGAAGACAAACTCTAGCAATGGGCGGTATTGGGGGTTCATTAACTGTGAAGCACCTATGGGCAGGTCAGGTTCATGCTCAAGACACACCTGACATCACCTCTTACATAGGGCAATATCACCACCACAACCACCACCACAGCCACTGCCACCACAGCCACCACCACCACCACAACCACCAACCACCACCACCACCATCAGCACCGCGACCACAACCACCACCCACCCACCCATCCCACTGCCCAAAGAAGACTTTCCTCGAGGACATACATTCTTACACTGATAGCCAAGGCTCTTACTGAGAATCAAATGAACCATTTGATCTTCCGGAGGGTGAATCAGAGGCAAAGGAACCAATACCTGCCCCACAGGCAGAGAGCTGGCTGTGGAGCGGCCTGGCTGGGGAGCCTCCTGCTCTTGCATCATCTCTATTGCTTTCTGGTTTAAACCCATTTGCTACAACTGAATGGACATCACACTTGGCACATCTCTTTCCTAGCTACTGATTTTTTTTTCAAGTATTATGTGCTTTCTAGTGGTTTTTACCCATACCCTTAGTCGAACAGGGACAGATTGTGCCTCAGGGTGCAGTGGTCAGTGTTGATAGCGGCCAGTGCCTCACAGAAAACAGCAGCTATTCTGTGTGGTGCAGAGGGGACTTAGCACAAGCAAGAGGTCAAAGGCTACTGGAAGGATTCTAGGCAAGAAGACAAAATGCAAACTTGTTTGAGGATAAAGACCTGTTGAATGGCTCTAGAAGCCCAAAGGGGGGAATAGAGTCACAGGGCTCACAGGCATTGAGCTTTTGAGACCGCCACTCAGGGTGAAAGACCCCCAACCCTAGTCCCCAACTTAAGATGTTTTCATGATCAACTAGGCCAGGGCAAAACAGGATCTCTATGAGCGGCAGAAGCAGTCTTAAGACCAGCTGCACCTGCCAAGGGGGAAAACAGGATATCTGCGGGTGGCAGGAGCAGTCTTGAGAAAAACACCCAGTCCTTTGCATATTGAAACCGAGAGGGCAGAAACTGGCTGAAACTGGCTTAAACTAGACTTGTTTTTGTCCTGATGTTGATCCACCCCATATGTTAATTTAAATTGACCAATGATGTTGCTGTTGCTATCCTTCCCCATTATGTAACCCTGAGACCCTATAAATGCTTGCTGGAAAAATACATGGGGGTGGGGCTCAATCTCACTGGAGTACTGAGTCACCCGTTGGCGCCTTCGACAATAAAGCATCCGTTGACATGGCTTATTGAGTCTGGGGGGATCCTTCCTGAACCCTAGAAATTAGGGTCTTTCAAGGGCACCTGCTGATGCTGCGGCTGGATCTAATAAGTGAGCCGTGTGGTTTCTGGACCCCCTGGACCAACGGAAGGGGGGTGGGTACAGAAGACAGAGAACTGAACTGAGTAACCACACAATGTCTGGCCCACTCGGCAACTGAAAATCCTGGGAATGTCTTGTATAAAAGCAAGTTGCACTGTATTTATGAAAAGCACTCATCCCCCCACTCCACTGCCCCTCTGTCTCTCTCATCCCCATCCACTTTCCCTACCTGCTTCGTCACACACTGTGGACCAAGCAATATTGTTGTCATTGGGAATGCACGCTGGACCAGACAGCACCGCGTCTCCCACGGATCCACTATCTGCTGGTGACAGATAAGACAAACTCTGAGCGCCCCCCACTCTTTCCTTTTATTGCTTTTGGTGATGTTTTTTTCTATTCCTAATTTTCCCAGGATAGTAATTCCCTTATTTAAATGACATGCAGATGCTACTTAATATTCATGAATCAGAATGCTGTTTACACTCTCTCCTTAAATGTAAATTATTTGTCTAATACGATGCTGTTCTAGATGAAGGGGGCGCTGGCTAATGAGAGCGAGAGAATTGCATAGTCTTTTCCTTTGCAGCTGAGATTCAAGAGTCGGTCAAGGATTTCTGTATTTTCATTTAATTGGCTTGAGGGGTGTTAATAAATGCTTTGTCAGAGTAAAAAAAGATATGAATCCATAGCTCATAGATTTTTTTCCCACAGACCTTTCTGGGGGGAGGAAAACTAGTTTCATTCATTCAGCTAATTTTAAGAGTGGCTAATAGAAGACCGAGTGCTGAGTGCACAGGAAAACAACAGAGGCCCTGTTCCCAAGGGGCTTGTTGCCCAGAGGAGGCTGACAGATTAACAGTGTCGGGCAAGGTGTACCTGACCAGGGTGGGAGAGAAGAACTCACAGGGGATGTCACATCAACTTGGGGATTCAGAGAAGGTTCCAAGAGAAGGGGGAGTGAGGGAGAGGGAGAAGGCCTTCCGACCCAGCGGCCACAGGCATGGTGACCAGACCTGTGTGAGGTGAAGCACAGGAGTGACATCGGCCAAAGATAAAAAAGGTTGAAAGAAGTTGGATTGCGACTTCCCACAGGGCAGGAAACCCTGTCTGTCCCTAGGGACGAAGAGGGAGGAGGAGAGGGAGTGGGGGGAGTGGGAGGGTGTTGGGAGGTGGGGCGGAAATGGAAACTTTTATAATTTAATAAAATTACTTAAAAAAAAGAATTGTGAAAATTCATTTCACAATAAACTTTCTCTCCAAATTTAAAAAAAAAAAAAAAGAAGTTGGATTGCGGAGGTTTCAAATACTAGGCAAGGTCTTTATTCTACATGGAATTCACAGCCACCAGCTTTTGAGGGGGAGGAGGAGACACTCTGGGAGTGACCTGGAAGGAAGACTGGAAGGGCTCAGACTGAGGCACAGCGACCACCTGGGGACATCAAAGTCCAGTGTCTGGTAGTAACATGGACACAGGGCTCAGTGGACAGGTCTGGGCCGGCTGTATGGCTTTAGGAGTTTGTGGGCTTGTAAATTGAATTCATTGACATGAAAGAAATGACTCAGGGAGAAAAGAGAGAGGCCAAGGATGCATGAATGACTTGAGAACACCAACGCTTGAAGGTCTTTGGAAGTGAAAGGAACCCACCAAGAAAAGAGGCAGCAAGACTTTAAAAGGCGCGTGTTTGCTCTACTCCCGGACATGCGCCTTGTGAGTTGCTTTTCCAGGCAACCTGGGAACAGCTACGCTGTACAATTACCTTCCCCGAGACCAACTATCACCGAGAACTTCCCTATTTTGTTAATTTGCATGCCAGAGTAGTTTATCAAACAAATGGCTAATGCCCCGTGGTACAAATGAATCATGAAGATTCTTCTTCAAAGCAGGCGTTCTGGAGATACGGGGGGGGGGGGGGGGGGGGGGGGGGAGAGTGCGGGGGTGGAGGGGCGGTGCATCAACAGTCCGGTCCTTAGCTCTCTGAGGTGTTGGGTGTTGGGAGCAGGACCAGAAGAACTGGAACAAAAGTATTTCTTTCGGGGAGAGCAGTCCTTAAGAATATAGTCTCCCACTGAAGAAGGATAATTTTTTCCTGGCAGACTAAACTGTCCATCAAATCCAAGGTCTTATGCCTTTAAGGAAATCACACCTTTAAACTACTAATTATCCTTTTACCTCCCACAAACATTTTGATATACCGTACATTTCAGCGACCGTAATGAGAGGCCAGAACCACATTCGCTGGCTCGTCGTTTGCTGTTTCCGTGTCGCACTTCACATCTGCGCAACAGGGAGGAAGTCGGCAATCTGTGCCTTCTGCAGCATAGCTAACACGGGAAGTCGTTCTCACAATGGAAATTCACCTCACTGGGTAAGTATCTGCCAGGCCATCCTATACTTTCCTTCAGAAACCTTTACGAGGAGTGGAGTAAGCGGTCTTTAAAGAGAAGACAATCCCCGAATAGGGCTTCCCAGGAGTCGCTCACCAGGAATGGCAGCAGGGGAGGGGAGGGACTGAAGGGAAAATTATAAGGAAAGGGAAGAAGAAAGGACAGAGGAGGGGGAGGAAAAACTGCGGAGGGACTGGAAAAGGTGGAAAGGGGGAGAAAGAGGCGAGAGGAAGGGAAAGGGGGGAGAGTGAAGAGGGGGAGATGGTGAGAAAAAAGATAAGAGGGGTAAAGGGGTGAGAGAAAGAAGGACAGATGAAAAGAAGGGAGGGAAAGAAAAAGAAGAAAGAAGAAGGGAAGAGGGGATCGGAAAAGAAAAAGAGTAGGGAAGACAAAGGGAAATAGGGAGAGAGGGAAAGGGGAAGGGACTGGGAAGGGGGAAAGGAGGGAGAAAGAGTTAATGAGAGGCTGGGGCTCCATGGCAGGACCCAAGCCTCCTTAGCTGGAGGCCAGACTATCAACAGGCTTGAGACACCCATGAGCGCATCTGTCACATTCCCAGGTCTGGATGTCCCCAGAAAAAGATGAACAAATAATGGTGCATTGGCCGTGCCCAGGGCTCTACCCCTGGGGAAGAACTGCAGCCCAACATTCATTGTTCTGCCACCATTTCCCATTACGGACATTCCCTGACGGCTTCAGTATTGGGCACAGTTTGTCAGATGTGAACTCAGTAACTCAACTGACATCCACCAGGGTCTCCTGGCAAGTGGGGCAAAGCTTGTTTTCCGTCCCAGTGACAAAATGGTGACAAATAGGTCTACAGTCTTTCTGCACTGGGAGACTCACCCTTAGCCCTATCTGAGAGGAGCGCTGTTTCTAGAAGCATTTGCTAGGAAATGGCAGGCGTTAAAAGCTGTCCTCCCAATCCTGGCACAGAACTGGCAGAGTTGGACCAGCACTTGATGGCATCTGATTTACTTCATGATCTTCCTGTCTCCCCCAAAACAACACGAAGATGACTGTCCTGCAACTTAACCCTTCCTCGCTTCCAGCCTCCCCACAGGAAATTAGCCCTGAGGACTCTCAAATCCACAGTCATGGAGGTAAGCAAGGGGCACTAGAAAAGGCTACCTGTCTAGCAAGGCATGAGGAGGAGGTCTTAGGAGAATTCAAGCAATCAGTTAAGTACAGGCTGTCCCCACACTGCAGGAACATGGCCACCATTCTTCACAGGTCAGGCTTTGAATATGAAACGTCTCTGTAGGCTCACATTTTAAACACTTGCTCCCCAGCTGCTGGTGCCATTTCCAGAGGCTAGGGAACTTTTTAGGAGGTGAGGCTAGCTGGCAGGGTGAGGTCACCAGCGGAGGTTCTTGTTGGTGTCTCATTCTCTGCCTCTCAGTCCAGAGAGAGGTCCAGCTTTGTCCACTGACGTCCCTGCCACCATGAACTGAGACGCTGTGTCCTGTCTTCCCCCAGCCACACCAATGGACAAAACCCTTTGAAAGCAAGAATCCAAATAAATTTCTCCCCCAAGTTGTTTCTATTGGGCATTTTGGCCACAGCAGCACCACAGTAACTGGTGTACCGCAAAACCGTACATTAGGTCCAGGATGACATCCAAGGACCACACACATCCTCACGGGGGAGCTGAAGGAGGAAGAAGCAGCTCTTCCAGCTGCTTCCTGATGTGCCCCACATCACAGGAATCCCAGGTTGCCTTTGCATGCTGACATCCAGAGAGGACACCTGAATGTCGGCAACACAGCAATGAACAAGCCAAGAAGCTACTTCTCTGGCTAGCTTGGTCCACATAGTGAGTCCCAGGGCAACCAGGGAGACTTTGTTTCTCAAAAAAGAAAGGAAGGGATGGAGGGTGAGAAAAAGAAAGAGAGGAGCATTAAGACCCACCTTGAGGCCAGCTCAAGGTGGCACAGGCGTAATCAAAGTCAGTTGTAAAATCAGAGTTCTGTGATTGGAGAGGTGGCTTGAGGTGAGGAGCACTGGTTGCTCTTTCAGAAGACCCAGCACCCACAAGGCGGTTCACAGCCATCTGCAACGCCAGTTCCAGGGGATCTGACACCCTCTTCTGACCTCAGAAGGTGCCAGGTGCTCACACAGTGCAAAGACCTGCATGCAGGCAAGCTCTCATATCATAAGTAGAGACAGTTGATTCTGATACAGCATTCACAGTCCTGGAAAGACAAGGAGCCCGGGCCTGAATCCAGACTCCTGCTCCGCCACTGACGGCTTCATCTTAGAGCTGCTGGTGCGGCATCTCCTGCCTTAATCTCCCCTTTCACCCACAACATTGGAGAAGCAGTGCTTTTATTTGCGTTTTCTTGCTGTCCTCCAAAGCAGAGCGTTTACCTGAGATTTCCTGGGGAGGCTACATGGTGAGCTGGGGCAAAGGACCATGGTCATCAGACTTCCCAAACCTCCCTAGTTTCCAGGGTGCCCGTGGGTCTGAGTTACAAGCGAGTCAGCATCCTGTTCTACTCACGATGAATTCCTACCTCTCCCACCCCTCACCCCTCCCCTTCCCCAACTCAAAAAAGAAGATCTCACTGAATTTCATTTTCCCCAAGCATACCTCCAAGCAACAGACAAAAGGACACCTTCAAATTCTGTTGTCCCCAAGACCCACTTGAATTCCCACAATAAACCTGTTTATTTCAATTACAGACAGCACCTTGAGGACAAGTGAGCTTGTTTAATAATTAACCATCAAAACACATAACGTGTGTGGATATACATAAAACTCAGACCAATCATGCACTAACAATAATTGAAATAAAAACTTAACCCATAATAAATTTTCTAACATAGTGCTGCGGCAACAGGAAGAACTGGAGATTTCTGATTTCTGCATGTGTTGTTGAAGAGAAGAACGACAGGGTAAGTCAGAAAAAAACATTCAGGCAGAAGCGTGCATCATGTTGGGTAAAGTTCTGCTGTCAACGAGGAGAGCAAGCATCATGACCCATGGGTGCTAACTCATTGTGGTATTTAGACAACACGGGGTAGATTTAAAAGAGTGATGTAACAGTTTTATCCAAAACGTCAATGTTTATGAGATCCCAGAAGTCAAATACTTGTAAACTATTTCATTTAGATTAGAAGCATCTACTGTAAGAAGGGACTCAGGCTTCCAGAAGCTTAGGTGCTCTTGGGAGGGCTTTATCTCAGAGCTGCAGCCAAATGGGAGAAGACTACAAGGTGACAGGGACAGAAGAAGGATGCTCCCTGGGTTCCTCATGACCTGTGATTGGCATGTGGGGATCCAGAAGTTTCCATGCACCCCAGCTCAGGACATGCAGGTGTTGATTATCCCATGAGGGCAGGTAACAAGACTCAAACAGCACCAGGAGGTATGTGCCATCCTAAAAAACCATGTGAGTTAATTTTATTACTGGAACCTCAATTCATAGAGCTAGACCAGCACAGCCATTGCCAGAGTGCAGCCAGTGCCCTCAAATTCCATCCCCTGGACGGAACCTACCGACTCCTGTGCATGCAGAGAACCAGCCTTTAGGAGAAGGAAGAAATGAGAAGCCCTGCAGAAATCCTCAACTCTATTTGAATCTGCAGCATCCTGCACTGCGCTGCATTGGAATGTAGGCTCAGACCTCAGTGGGGGAAGCTATTTTGAAAACCGTGGACCCTTCATGAGGTGGAGTCCAGCTGGAAGCAGTAAGTCACTGACTGGGGCTTTGAAGGATGCAGTCACCCCAACTCCACCATGCCTTCCTTTGTTGTGTGATATTTTATTTGTGTTCTGACAAATAAAGCTGACCTGGAGGTCAGAAGGCAGAGCTAGTCAGCCACTTGTCAACCATAGAAGCTGGGGGATGCTTTAACCACAGTGCTCAGGAGGTGGAGACAGGATCTCAACCCTTTGGACTGAGGATACAGACCGGTAGGAAGCAACTGATGGCTGCTCCCCAGTCTCTGATCTTCCAGGTCTTCATCCCAATATCTGCCTCCTGGTTTTTATTGATTAAGACTAATTAGGATCATGCTTCATTCCCTGCATGATGGGCTGAAATCTCTTCCTAACCACAAACCGAATTAAGCCCTTCCACCCTTCAGTTGCTTCTGGTAGGTAATTTGGTCACAGCATTGGAAGCAAGGCTGGCCAATGACTCCTGAGTTACATCTGAGGAACAAGAGTGGCCAGGTGCTACCGCCCAGCAGCTTGTCTGTACAAAACAGTTCTGTACAATGAATTTTGTAACACTGAAAGAAGCTACCTAGAAAGTTCCTACCATGAAGAAATGGTAACTATTTCATAAAATGATGCATGTTCAACCTGATATAAATATTATGCAATCAATACATGTATTGAACATTACATATTACCTTCTTAATACAGTGAGCTTTTATGCTCTTATGCTACAATTACAAAACAAACTTTACTTTAAAATATCTAAAGAATATAACAGTCCCAATAGGAGGCTGGTATTAGAAAACTTTGATTATTTAAATAGGAACAAGTCCACAAGCCAGAAGAGAGTAAGCCATTAATTGGCAAGATTCAGTTTATTGCTACCCAGCAGGGTGAGAAGCCAGCAGGTTGCAGTTAGCTAGAGAAAGGAAGAGGCTACACTGTCATTGGGCACCTGGTTCTGCATGAGTAAAGCTGCCATTTATCACACCTGGAAACCAGGGTTAGTGATGTTTACCTTGTGGGGTTCCTGCAAAAGCAAAGCAGGATGTATGTAAAGTACCGCCATGAATGTGCCCCTTAAAGAGCAAAATGCTTCTGTTCCCGTGGCTTGACCATCACCCCTGCTGTCTTCAAGGGTCACGGGGAAGACATCCAGGAATAGCTGACAACTCTGTGTGGTTCTCCACTCTCTGTGGAGAGTCGGGAAGACTCTCTGGTACCCTAAGTTGCTGCATATCTTACAGAGATTGAGAGCAAACCACTCTGAGAAATGTTTGCCCTTGATCCTCAAAGACATTCCTCTGATAACTAGAATATCATTTCTCATAGACCCAACCCTCCCTCAGAGGAGGAAGGCTCCTAGAAACTGTATTCTCCACACTACCAACTCCTCCAGGAGCCTGTAATATTCCCGAATCCAAGAGAGTGTGTCATCTAACCTGGAGTCAGCATCACTGTCAGTCCATGGGATCAACCAAGGCTTCCAGGCTTTCCTCAGGCCTCTGTGCAAACCTCAAACCTTACTTTATGTGCTTTTTCTCAAGAAAAACCACCCAAGTTGTAAACAGCACAGGATTCACAAACCTAAGTGCTATGGGATAATGCTCTTGTACACTATGAGGATTTGTCACTCGTATTGATTTAATAAAACACTGATTGGCCAGTAGCCAGGTAGAAGTATAGACAGGGCAACCAGACTAGGAGAATTCTGGGAAGAGGGATGGCAGAGATGCAGTTGTCAGCCAAAGACAGAGGAAGCAAGATGAGAATGCCTTACTGAGAAAAGGTACCAAGTCACATGACTAAATGTAGGCAGAGACTGCTTATCCATTCATGGCCACTCGAAATAATCACACAGAAACTGTATTAATCAAAACACTGCTAGACCAATCACTTAGGTGTATTGCTAGCTAGCTCTTATATCTTAAAGTAGCCCATCTCTATTAATCTGTGCATCACCATGAGGCTGTGGCCTACCTACCAGCAAGTTTCCAGCAAGCTCACACAGGTGTCTTTCCCCTTCAGCAGCTACATGGCATCCCTCTGACTCCACTTTCTTTCCTCCTCCATCTGCTTGAAATTCCCGCCTTGCTCTATTTTGCTAAGTCACTGGCCAAAACTGGCTTTATTCATTAACCAATAAAAGCAACACATATACAGAAGGACTTTCCATATCACTTCCCTTTTCTGTCTAAATAAATAATGAAGATTTTAACTTTAGCATAGTAAAATTGCATAACAGTTATCAAGAAAGAATTATAGTGACAATATTTAGTCCATTTACATTTGGCAAATTAAGGAAAATACTCTATCATTTATCCTATTTTTGTGAGTCTAAAGTTTTATATCTAATCTATCTTTTATAACTATAACTATCTTTCTTCAACTCCATCAAAGACTCTAGAAGGATATAATATTACCTAATTAAACAGGAAGTGCATTGCAAGCAGCTTCCAAAACTCTAGAATTCACAGTGACATCTCACTGCCTGGACAGTCACCAAAAGATTCTTTTGTAACATTGGGGCATCCATCTTCAGCCTACAGGCCCATAGTATCTGGCAGACTTTTTCATGAACCAGAAATTTCAAAGACACCTATATTGGCAGTTTGTCAGTCACGTTCTTCTGTGTCCTGCAAAATGTCTAGCAGACTCTTTCACGAAGCAGGAACACTGAAGGACTGTCTCACCTTTAGGCAAGTTCGGCAGTCATTTTTCTGTGGGCCCTGCTTGTCCAGTTCATACAGCATAACATCAAGCAGTGTTTCTTGCCCAAGTGGCTAACCAACTCCATAGGGAGCCTCTTCAATGCCCTTCTTCCTCTTGAGGTAATTGGCACTGCCAGGAGCAGATGTATCTCACTGCCATGAAAAATCCTAAGTTTTTAAAACATTTTAAATGCCAGATTCTGTTAGTTTTTGAAACGTTTGAAAAATACCTATCTAACTGAAATATATCTCTATATGTCTAGAAAACCTAACTAACATGACTACAAGCTTGACTATTATAGATGACTATCTATTAACCTGTATTTCTTAATTATACATTACATTTTTAAATGAGCCGCACAAACACAATACCTTAAACAAGAGCAGAAATACATATTATAAAATTGACCTTAACTTTGTATCAATAGACCAAGAGCCATACAAATACAAAGTATTCATCTCTATATCATATACCCCTTTAAAGGAAAACAAACATTTATAAACAATATTTGGGAATATGATGTAGTTCTCTTAAAACTGTTTTTGGCTTTTTGTTGGGCAAAGGAATTTTAGGGGTTTATGGGGACCTTTCAGGGGGTCTTGTTCCATTGAACCACGTTAGTCTAGAAGGAATTCACAAGTTCTCAACTTCTGTGGAAACAAAAGCAGAACCTTTTTTCCAAAACAACATATCTCTCTTCCAAGCCTATGTACATTTTTTTTAATATACTGTGTCTCATTTAGACACAGTCTGAATCTGTCCTATTGTGTATCTGTAATCCTTTTCTGACCAGGACCACTTCTTAAAAGACTAGGACTAAGGCTGTTTTGCCTTTTGGCTCCACCCAGTCAAACATGGTAGAGGCATGTTCACTGCCTCTGAGAGTCGTGCACATTGCCCCAGCTCCAGGGTTACTGCAGGTCTGTGTCACCATTAAGCAGTTTGTAACACGCTGCTCACAGACCCCACTTAAGTGCTCAGCCTCCTAAAAGCGCCAGAGCTATAGTTGCACAAACCAGGAAGCCGCCATTTCTTAAAGAAACCGCACTTTTTTTTCTGCTAATGGTGAATTGGGAAGATGCTTCTTAAAGGAGCCATAGTGCCCTTGCTCACTGCCAGCAAACAGAGCCCATCTGAAAAAAAAATTGTGGCTACCAAGAAGCTGCACTAAACTCTGTTCTTTTCTGTCTAGAATTTCTTTTCAAGTTCTATCAGGTCTTATGTGGATGCAGTTGGCCCACTTTGGTGTGACATTGCACAAAAGCTAAACATAGATAAGAGTGATGGTTTAATTTAAGTTGTAAGAGCTAGTTAATAATAAACCTGAGCTAATAGGCCAAACAGTTTATAATTAATATAAGCCTCTGTGTATTTCTTTGGGACTGGATGGTTGTGGGGCCGGGCAGGACAGAAACTTCCGACTACACCCAGATTCTGCCTATCCAGATTTCTGTCTCTCCTGGTGACTCTAGGAAGCAACTGGACCTCTCCAGCTCTTATTGTGAGAACCAACAACCATGCATCACTGGCAAATGCCTATGTGCTGTGCATATCTGTGCACATGATGCAGCATGCAATATGATATTGAGGATGTGTATGCTTACATGTTTATGTGTATGTGTGCATGTATGTGTGTCTCTGTGTGCTGCATGCAGATGAGAATATAGGTGCACCAGCACCCACAAAGGGGAAAACACTTTCAAATGAGACTTCCTCACTACACGCTCTTGGATAATGACTACACTGTTCAAATAGTAAGCGCCCAGCAAGAGCAGGCAGTGTACCAGGTATTTCCAGGCCATGTCAGAGAACCTTACAGCCACACTGGGGTAAGTAAGTGCCTTTGGCACTTAACTAATGAAATCTACCTTCACATGGCCTAAGGTATCTACAAACTCCTCCTCCGGGGATTGGTCTCCAGCTCAGAGACACTACCATGTGCCATCCTGCATTCTCACCTACATTGGAGCCCAGGACCTCCTCATAATCCAACAACTGAAGGGCTAATCTCTGACAAAGCAAGAGATGGATTAATATTTAATGTCATTTCTCCTTTCAGCTAGTATTTTTTTAATACTGGTCTTTATAGAGGCCAGTAAACAGAGCCCCAGAATAGATCATTCTGATCATTATACCTTCTGTACAAAAGTCCAAATGTGTCTAGATAACTCTTTGAATCTGCCTCACCACTCAGAGCCATATACAGGGGAATGTTGCTAGCAAAGAAGATAAAATTTTAGAACTTAAGTCTAAACAAAATGTTGATTGTTTAAGGGAGGATAAAAGGTAGAATTCATTAATATCAGCTTTCTCCTAATTTACTTAAAATAGAATCACACACAATAACTGATGTTTATAAAGGCTCAGCATGTATTCCCAGGTAAATGGATTCCCACTATTCACTCACTCATTCATTCATTCACGCCTTCATGCATTAGGTGAATGGATATACACTAAATGCTTACTCTTCCAGGCTCAGTTCCAGGTGCTGCAGTGAACACACAAGAGAAAGACAAAGCTTTCTGGTTATACAAAGCTGCAAGTTTGGTGGCGGTAGAAAAACATCCTCATTTAGGGGTAGGCACATACAACCTAACGTATGGTAAAGGGGATACAAAAATAGCTGAATTGAGGCACTGTCTTTCTCAGGAAAGGCCGTGTAGTGACTGAGATCTCAGAGATGAAAGCAGATGGCATATTTTGTAGTCAGGGCACATGTGTCAGGAGCTGCAAGGAGGCTGATGTGGCTTCAGTCTGAAACAGCAGGGCCAAGCCAACAAAGACCAGAGTAGAAGGGGAAGGGCTGGAGGGAGGGAGAACTAGTCTAAGCTACCAGAAGAACGTTGTCCCGAGAGAACATTCAGTATACCCCACATGGAGTACAGGTTCAGAATCTACCTTGTTCTTCCAGAAAATTCAGCCACAGAATGTGAAACCAAGTTCAGGAGGTCTGAACACATTTCAGATCAGAAAACATTGCCCCTCTAATGTCCAATAATGTGAGATCAGGATGTCCATAGAAAACTGGAAATTATGTGCATTCAGTATATAATGCTTCCTTGTCGCCAGATAAATCTGTTTTTTATTCCCCAAGCCAAGAAGGAGAAGGACACGGTGTTCACAGTCTTAATTCCAGCCTGTCTTTGATTAAGCCTTCGGGCTGCATCACCACCTCCTGGAAGGCTCTCAGAAGCACCTGCTGTTGATAGCGCAGCACTAGATACTGTCTGTAAAGTTACACCCTGGTGCAGACCTCCCAGTTCCTGGTCATAAACATGACTGGCTCAAAAGAATATCAAACCCAACCCATGGCCTCTCTTCATCCGATCAGCCACATTCTTCAGATTCCCACCTCTTCCTTCCATGACATAACCCTTATCCCAAACTTTTAAAAATGAAAATGATCATCTCAATTTTTGTAAGTTATTTTCCCATTTGGATCTCCTGCTAAGTGATTCAGTAACTACAATTCAGGAAGAGTCAGTGTCTTAGGACTCTGAAAAATGTGTCAGAAAAACATCAAAGAAAGATAGCCGAGCGAGGGGCTCTGATCCTGTGGAGGGGTAAGTGTATTGTTCCTGACCGCCACACAAGGCCGGCTAGGGAACACACAATACTCCCGCCACCCTTATCTCCCTGACTACTCCAAAGGGGCAGCTTCCCCAGCTATTCCCTCTCTCCTGCAACGCCATCCCAGCTTTCTGCCTGGAACCCATACCCTCCCCTCTCCTTTTTTCGGGGCTTAAATTCCTCCATCTCAGCCGGGGTGGGCACCGCGGGCCAGGTTAGGCGGTGAGTGCAAAGGGACTGGAGTCCCTTTGTTCCGATAGCTGGCCTGCAGCAAGCCAAGACTGCAGGCAGGGGCACCTCTGACCAGCGAGGGGCTCTGACCCTGTGGAGGGGTAAGTGTATTGTTCCTGACCGCCACACAAGGCCGGTTAGGGAACACACAATACTCCCGCCACCCTTATCTCCCTGACTACTCCAAAGGGGCAGCTTCCCCAGCTAATCCCTCTCTCCTGCAACGCCATCCCAGCTTTCTGCCTGGAACCCATACCCTCCCCTCTCCTTTTTTCGGGGCTTAAATTCCTCCATCTCAGCCGGGGTGGGCACTGCGGGACGTACAGGCGGTGAGTGCAAAGGGACGGAAATCCCTTTGTTCTAATAGCCTGCCTGCAGCAACCTAAGGCTGCAGACAAAGTGATTCCTGGATAGCAAGGGGCATTAATCCAGTAGCAAAAGACCCAGCGGAGGGAAGAGCCATTGGAGAGCATCTGAAGGAAGAGATGGGCAGGCGCCAAGGCAAGAATTCCTCCAACAATCTGAAAAACAACACGAAAACACCAGATCCCAGCGATCTTATGACAGAAGGACTTGAACACCCTATACCGGAAGAAGTGGAAAAAAGTGTCATTATAAAAGCAATAGAGTCTCTTAAACAGGGTATGAATAACTCACTTAAAGAAATAGAAGAAAAATATAACAAAAAGATGGAAGAAATGAGTAAAGAAATGGAAGACAAATATAACAAAAAGTTTGAAGAAATAAGTAAATTCGTAAATGATACCCTGGGAAACCAAGAAAAAACAATCAAACAGGTAATGGAATCAGTTCAAGAATTGAAAACTGAAATGGAGGCAGTGAAGAAAACACAAACCGAGGACTGGCTGGATATGGAAAATCTAGGTAAACAAACAGAGACTTCAGGAACAAGCATAACCAAAAGAATACAAGAGATAGAAGAACGAATCTCAGATTATGAAGACACCATAGAGAAAATAAATGCCCTGACCAAAGAAAACAGCAAATCCAACAAATTCTCATCACAAAACATTCAGGAAATATGGGACACAATAAAAAAAACCAAATCTAAGAATAATAGGAGTAGAAGAAGGAGAAGAATTGCAGACCAAAGGTCCAGAAAATATATTCAACAAAATTATAGAAGAAAACTTTCCCATCCTAAAGAGTGATATTCCTATGAAGGTGCAAGAAGCATACAGAACACCGAATAGACTGGATCAGAAAAAAACATCCCCTCGCCATATAATAATCAAAACACAAATCATTCAGATTAAAGAAAGGATATTAAGAGCTGCAAAGGAAAAAGGTCAAGTAACCTATAAAGGTTAACCTATCAGACTTACACCAGACTTCTCTATAGAAACCATGAAAGCCAGAAGGTCCTGGATAGAGGTACTGCAGAAACTAAGGGACCATGGATGCAAGCCCAGATTAATATACCCAGCCAAGCTTTCATTCACTATCAACGGAGAAAACAAAATATTCCAGGATAAAAACAAATTTAAACAATATGTAACTACTAATCCAGCCTTACAGAGAATATTAGAAGGAAAATTACATCCCAAGGAATCCAACATTGCCAACACTGACTACAATAACTCAGACATCTAGCGACCCTTCACTAGCACAACCCAAAGAAGGAAAACACATACACTCTACTACCCAAAAAAAAAAATGACTCAAGTCAACAACCACTGGTCATTAATATCTCTTAATATCAATGGACTCAATTCACCTATAAAGAGGCACAGACTTAGAGATTGGATACGAAAACAGGATCCAACATTCTGCTGTTTACAAGAAACACACCTCAACCACAAAGACAGACACCTACTCAGAGTAAAGGGTTGGGAAAAGGTTTTCCAAGCAAATGGACCTAAGAAACAAGCGGGTGTGGCCATTCTAATATCTAACAAAATCGACTTCAAACTAAAATCAATCAGAAGAGATGGAGATGGACATTTCATACTCATAACAGGAACAACTCATCAGGAAGAAGTCTCAATCCTGAATATCTATGCCCCTAATATAAAGGCACCCACTTATGTAAAAGAAACTCTTCTAGAACTCAAGGCAGTCATCAAACCACACACACTAATAGTAGGAGACTTCAACACTCCTCTCTCACCAATGGACAGGTCAATCAGACAGAAACCAAACAGAGAATTAAGAGATTTATTGGAGGTATTGAATCAAATGGACTTAACAGACATCTATAGAACACTCCACCCAAATAGGAAAGAATATACCTTCTTCTCTGCAGTTCATGGAACCTTCTCGAAGATTGACCACATACTCGGTAACAAAGCAAACTTCCACAGATAAAAAAAATATTAGTAACCACCTGTGTCTTGTCAGATCACCATGGATTAAAATTAGAATTCAACAACAATGCTAACCCCAGGAAGTCAACAAACTCATGGAAGTTGAACAGTCAACTACTAAATCACCCCTGGGTCAAGGACGAAATTAAGAAAGAAATTAAAGACTTCCTTGAATTTAATGAAAACAAAGACACAACATACTCAAACCGATGGGACACTATGAAAGCAGTGCTAAGAGGAAAGTTCATAGCAATAGGTGCCCAAATAAAGAAAACGGAGAAAGCACACATTGGAGACCTAACAGCACACTTGAAAGCTCTAGAAAAAAAAGAAGCTGATTCACCCAGGAGGAGTAGAAGACTGGAAATAATCAAACTGAGGGCTGAAATCAACAAAATAGAAACAGAGAAAACAATTCAAAGAATCAATGAATCAAAAAGCTGGTTCTTGGAGAAAATCAACAAGATTGACAAACCCCTATCCAAACTAATCAAACGGCAGAGAGAGAACGTGCAAATTAATAGGATCAGAAATGAAAAGGGGGACATAACCACAGACACAGAGGAAATTCAGAGAATCATTAGATCTTACTACGAAAGTTTATATGCCACAAAGTTGGAAAATGTAAAAGAAATGGACATTTTTTTAGATAAGTACCATATACCAAAGTTGAACCAAGAACAGGTGAACAATCTAAATAGACCTGTTAGTCGCGAAGAATTAGAAGCTGTTATCAAAAATCTCCCTACCAAAAAAAGCCCAGGACCAGATGGTTTCAATGCAGAATTCTACCAGAACTTCCAGGAAGAGCTAATACCTATACTCCTTAACGTATTCCACAATATAGAAACAGAAGAGTCATTGCCTTACTCCTTTTATGAAGCTACAGTTACCCTAATACCAAAACCACACAAAGACACAACCAAGAAAGAGAATTACAGGCCAATCTCACTCATGAACATTGACGCGAAAATTCTCAATAAAATACTGGCAAACCGTATCCAAGAGCACATTAGAAAAATTATCCATTATGATCAAGTCGGCTTCATTCCAGAGATGCAGGGCTGGTTCAACATTCGCAAATCTATCAATGTAATCCATCATATAAATAAACTGAAAGAAAAAAACCATATGATCATCTCACTAGATGCTGAAAAAGCATTTGACAAAATTCAACACCCATTTATGATAAAGGTGTTGGAGAGACTGGGGATACAAGGATCATACCTAAATATAATAAAAGCAATATACAGCAAGCCGACAGCTAACATCAAACTGAATGGAGAGAAACTCAAAGCCTTTCCACTAAAATCAGGAACGCGACAAGGCTGTCCACTCTCTCCATACCTCTTCAATATAGTGCTTGAAGTTCTAGCAATAGCAATAAGACAACATAAGGAGATCAAGGGGATTCGTATTGGAAAGGATGAAGTCAAACTTTCGTTATTTGCTGACAATATGATAGTTTACATAAGTGACCCCAAAAACTCTACCAAAGAACTCCTACAGCTGATAAACACCTTTAGTAACGTGGCAGGATACAAGATCAACTCCAAAAAATCAGTGGCCTTCCTATACACAAAGGATAAAGAAGCAGAGAGGGAAATCAGAGAAACATCACCTTTCATGATAGCCACAAATAGCATAAAATATCTTGGGGTTACTCTAACCAAGGAAGTGAAAGACCTATTTGACAAAAACTTTAAGTCTTTGAAGAAAGAAATTGAGGAGGATACCAGAAAATGGAAAGACCTCCCCTGCTCTTGGATTGGGAGAATCAACATAGTAAAAATGGCAATTCTACCAAAAGCAATCTATAGATTCAATGCAATCCCCATCAAAATCCCATCAAACTTCTTCACAGACCTTGAGAGAACAATAATCAAGTTTATATGGCAAAACAAAAAACCCAGGATAGCCAAAACAATCTTATACAATAAAGGAACTTCAGGAGGCATTACCATCCCTGACTTCAAACTCTATTATAGAGCTACAGTATTGAAAACAGCTTGGTATTGGCATAAGAACAGAGAAATCGACCTTTGGAATCGAATAGAAGACCCGGATATTAACCCACAAACCTATGAGCACCTAATTTTTGACAAGGGAGCTAAAGGTATACAATGGAAGAAGGAAAGCATCTTTAATAAATGGTGCTGGCATTACTGGATGTCAACCTGTAAAAAAATGAAAGTAGATCCATATCTATCACCATGCACAAAAATCAAGTCCAAATGGATTAAAGACATCAACATTAATCCGTCCACTTTGAACCTGATAGAAGAGAAAGTGGGAAGTAGTCTACAAGATATAGGCACAGGAGCCCTCTTCCTAAGTAGGACCCCAGCAGCACAGACAATAAGAGAAACAATGAATAAATGGGATCTACTGAAACTGAGAAGCTTCTGTAAAGCAAAGGACACTGTCAGTAAGACAAAAAGGCTGCCTTCTGACTGGGAGAAGATCTTCACCAGCCCCTCATCAGACAAAGGTCTGATCTCCAGAATATACAAAGAACTCAAGAAACTAGACACTAAAACTCTAATTAACCCAATTAAAAAATGGGGTACTGATCTGAACAGAGAATTCACAACAGATGAACTTCGAATGGCCAGAAGACACTTAAGGTCATGCTCAACCTCCTTAGCGATCAGGGAAATGCAAATCAAAACCACTTTGAGATATCATCTTACACCTGTCAGAATAGCTAAAGTTAAAAACACCAATGATAGCCTATGCTGGAGGGGATGTGGAATGAGGGGAACACTCATCCATTGTTGGTGGGAATGCAAACTTGTGCAGCCACTTTGGAAATCAGTGTGGCAGTTTCTCAGGAAACTGGGAGTCAACCTCCCTCAGGACCCAGCAATTCCTCTCTTGGGAATATACCCTAGAGATGCCCAAACATACTACAAAAGCGTTTGTTCAACTATGTTCATAGCAGCACTATTTGTAATAGCCAGAACCTGGAAACAGCCTAGGTGCCCCTCAATAGAAGAATGGTTAAAAAAGGTGTGGAACATATACACATTAGAGTTTTACTCAGCGGTAAAAAATAATGACATCTTGAATTTTGCATGCAAATGGATGGACATAGAAAACGCTTTACTGAGTGAGGTAAGCCAGACCCAAAAAGAGGAACACGGTATGTATTCACTCATAAGTGGATTCTAACCATAATTAAAGGTCTTTGAGCCTATTATTCGTGATCCTAGAGAAGCTAAATAAGAAGACGAACCTGATGAAGATCTATTTACCTATTTAAATATTTTATATAGGTAAATAGATATATATATATCTATAAATAGATAATATATTTAATAAATATATTAAATAAATAAATTAAATATATTTATTTACCTATCCGCCAGGAGGTAGGAAATAGTCAAGAGTCCCAGGTAATCTTGGGTGCATGGGGGGGGTGGGTGGGAGGGTTGTTGGAAGGGGAGAGGGTTAGAGAGAAGGGAGTAGGGGAGGAATGGAGAAAGCTCGGTTGACCGGGATGGGGGGAAGGGAGGAAGGAAGAATGTGGGATCAGGGAAGAATATATTTCAACTAAGGGAGTCATATTAGAGTTTACAGGAAACTTGATTATATATGGGATCCCAGGTCCAAGGAGAGATCCCAGATTGTTCTCTGGACAGAGGAGGGGGTGCCTGAACCGGCCTTGGCCCGTGACCATACTGATGAATATTTTGCTTATCACCATAGGTCCCTCATCTGGCGTTGGATGACGATACAGATGGAGGCCCGCGTTGGAGCCCTGAACTGAGCCCCCCAAGATCCAAACGAGGAGCAAAAGGAGGAAGAAAATGACGAAGGACTGCGAGGGATACTATCACCCACTGATACAAGGGGTCGGATCTAATGAGAGTTTACCAAGGCCAGATGGACCGTGACTGAACGAGCATGTGATCCAGCCAGATTCTCTGAATGTGGCTGGGTTTTCTGAATGTGGCTGGCCTGCAATCTTTCCGAGAAGCCATTGACAATGACACTGGGACTGGTTTCCTCTGCATATACTGGATTTTTGGGATCCAGTCTGTTTGGATGCTCACCTTCCTGGACCTGGAGTGAGGGGGGAGGAACTTGGACTTCCCACAGGGCAGGAGACCCTGACTTCCCTTGGGGACAAAGAGGGAGGAGGAGAGGGAGGGGGGAGTGGGAGGGCGTTGGGAGGAGGGGCGTAAATGGAAACTTTTTATAATTTAATAAAATTACAAAAAAAAAGAAAAAAAAAGAAAGATAGCTAGTCATGTGAGAAATCATAGGTCACATGGTTGTTGGAAGTTATCAGGTGACCTTTCAACAGGAGATTATAGCTGCTTAGAGAGATATTGCTCACTGAGGTCATTCATCCCTCCAAGATACTTTGGCTTCCTCTCCATGTAAAAGAATAGTCAAGAGAGAATTTAGTTAGTAATGGGTTTACTTCCCAAAGTTGCTGAGAAGTTTCAATTGTGTTTTAAAATTAAAATGGCTTGTATTAAAAGAAAGTGTTCTGAGTTGGAGAGATAGCTCAGCAGTTAAGAGCACTTCATACCTTTAAGTCTTTCTGGGTTCAGTTCCCAGTACCAACATTGGTCCAATCATCCCAGCTTCTAAGGATCTGACTGGCTTTTAAGAACATCTGTACACACATGCCACACATGTAGCGCATGTGTGTGTGTGCGCACACACACACACACACACACACACACACACACGTAGATACAAAGTAAAAATAAATTTAAACAATAAAATATATAAATAAAACATTTTCATGCTAGAAATATCCACCCACAAAGACATGAAGAAATGCAAAAAGAAAATCTGCTATTACCACATACTAAAATTTTAGTGAAGTCCTTTGTAAAATTCTTTGTATGCCCCAATGCACACACCCAAAATGCCTATGTGATGTGCATATCTGTGCACATCATGCAGTATACAATGTAGAGGCTCAGAGTTGATGTTGTGTGTGTGTGTGTGTGTGTGTGTGTCTGTGTGTGTGTGTCTGTGTGTCACATGCAGATGAGAGTGTAGGTGCACCAGCACCCATGCACACATATGCAGAGACCAGAGCAAGAAATAAAACATCTTCCTTAACCACCCACGTTGTTTTTTGAGACAGAGTCTCTCGGTGAACACAGAGATCACAGATCCCAGGTAGTCTGACAAGCTCGCTTGCTCTGAGGAGCCTCTGCCTAGGCTTCCTGCACCAGTGCTAGGTTACCGGAGGCAACCATGCCTGCCTGGCTTTTTCATGAGTTCTAAGGATCCAAATATTAGTCCCTTAAGAGTTCAGGCATTTTGCCCTCTCTCTACCATCTCATCCAGTGTGGACTCCAGAATGCCCCATCTTTAGAGTCTTCCTCACTGCCACATTCCCAGGGAACTCCCCATTCCTTCTCAATTAAATGCTATTTTCTTGGCCTTACCCACAAGCTCCAAGAGGCTGGAAACAATGTCTGCCCTGTTCACCACTGATAAGATGTTCACACATTTGAGTACTGGCCAGACTAAGGAACAAAGGAAGGCATTCATGCATCACCGAGAGTCCTGTACCAGTGGGACCCTAAAATGTGCATTTCCAGTCTGGAGTCTGATAGCTACCTCTTCCAGAGAGGTGCCAACCTTTAGGCTCAGTCAGAGTTCAGATGGGGTCCTTGGATAAGACCTTGTTCCTACTCTGACACACCACTTCCTTCTGCCTGGACACCAGGTTGGGTGGCAAAGAGCAGGAGACTTCAAGGATTCTAGGCATCCCGTTGATGTCACACTGTGGCATCACTTTGAACATGCACACATATTAAGAGGTGAGAAATCCCCTTCACGAATGACCAAACAACCCTAATAATAAGCACAATTTATGATGGAGGTCATATCTTTTCATGAGCCTCATTATTTTAAACCACTTTTATAGTAATGAAAAATCAAATGTGTCATAAATTGTTTCTCACGGTGGCCAGTTAGCAGCTCCCTTTGAGTACTGCTTCTAAGTCTGAAACGAGCCGTGTGTGCTCAGGAGTGCGCAGCTGTGACAGGGTTAGTGTCCAAAAGGCAAAACCCTGTTCGTTTCAGCCCACTGCAATAAGCTGCAAAGATACGCTATTTTTATTTAAAACACTGGTTTTTTATTATTATTAAAGCTAATGTCTTAAAAAACGTTTCTGGATTTTTTAAAATTGTCATTATTTATCAATTTCCCTGATTAAAGAATAATTATTGGCATTTTCCTGCAAGTTTAAAATGTAAATATTGGTGTTGGCTAGCTGACAAACTTTGGGGTAGGGAAAACATGGGATTTTCTCTTTCTTATGGATGCATCACCTACGAACATTTGTTAATTATCTTGCTTTATTACAATCATTTCTGCTCTGGATCTAGTTATTGAAAATTTTCTTGTTTTCCCTCAGTGGTCTCTTTCTTAAAATACTGCTTATTTCAAGATTTTCCTCCCCCTCCCCAGTACAGACCTAACTGCCCATTCCCTGTGTGAAGGTGAGGAAAAGCTGTCTAGCCCTGCTGTGATCCCTGACTTGGGGTAAAATCAGCTCCAAGTTCATTATCTTCCCCAGACTGCCTTCATCTGAGCTGTTATGGCCTGATAGGATCCCTATCTACCCACAGGCAGCTCCCCTCTCTCTTGGTCTTCCCTTCTAAAGCAGGCTGGGTCAGAAATCAGCACTATAGCAACCTCCTCTTTTACCTGGGACACCTTTCAATCACGTGTGCTTAAAAGTTAGTCAGTATAGCTGACTGGTGAGGTCAGGCTGCGTTACCCTCCCCCATGACAACCCTGCTCAGCAGCTGTGTGAAAAGTAGCAACCTAGTCACCCAGGAATAAGCCACAATCACCAAGAGGCATCATGCCCTAAAATTCTATTTTCGGGATTGTAAATTCTAGTTCTGGGAGACAAGCGCCCCAAAATTAACATTAACAAGGCAGCAATTTGAGAGAACACTTCTAAAACCAAACCTGATAACTTAGCCTAAGGCTGGTAAAGGTGAATGCTTTCATATCTAATGGTGAAAGCCAAGTGGTGGCGCCAAGAAGCAAGGAGATGGTCCCCGTTTTAGAATTAGAGACAGTCTCCTCACACGTGAGCTTAGGAATCGAAACATCACAGCTGTGCTTCACAGCCAAAGGGAGACTCTCAGAGCTGTGTAGCACACAGCCATGACTTCGAGCTCAGTGAAGCTTTCCGCAGGCACCCGAACGCCCCTGGAGTAATCACGGAAGGACATAATCGTAATTTTCCACTTGCAGCCTTGTTGAAGATGTTGTTTCGCTGTGAGTCCAAAGTTTGGGGAACTTCGGTTTGAAGCAATGTGATCTGATTAAAGGCATGAAAATTACCAGGGTGAATTCACAGGCGTGTAATTCATGGTTTTCATCACATGGTATGAAATGCACATTGCTGGGTAGTGTTCTCAAGTTCCTAACTCCTCTACGCTCATCTTCTTAGGTGGGCTCCTTTCTCACCACCATTTTCCTTCTTCCGAATGGAAAGCAATTATTCGCATGACCTTGCTCCCCCCTAACTTTTGAATACCGCCCCCCCACTGTTTGGTTTTCTCAGCAACAGTCGCTGTGACAGCATGCAGTCAAGATCGTGTCTCTCACTGGCAACTTGCTGTGTGCTGGGGATGACAGCATGTCATTCAATTTACTGAAAACACAGTTGTGGAATCCCTGTTACGTTTACTTGGTAGAATTTGTTAAAGTTCTGTCTATCAGTGTGAGAATTAGCAGACGCTTTGCTCCGTGGAGTGGGCAGGAAACACAAACTGCTCAGTTTTCGTGTCTGGGGAACAAAATGAGGCTCCCTGTCCAGCTGGCCACAGGAATGCTGGTTGATTCATTTTGATGCCGTTATAAATTTTTCTCACTGGGATAAGTCAAAGAAAAGGGCTCATCAAGGTTGATGCCCGACAAAAATAAGAAGCTAAAATGTCTTCCCAGTCAATGTGGAAAAGCAAAGCAGGTGTAACACCATGGCTGCAGAATCAGTGGCTGAGGGAGACTGCGGGCTTTGCAAGGCAACTTTCCAGAGAGTCACGGCACAGGGACGTAGCAGAGGTTTGTGTTACGGCGACAGCTCCCTTGAAGTGGCCAAGAAGCTTCCTGTTTATTTATCATTGATTTAGTAAGTGTTGATATGTGCCATGGCTCCTCTTGGTTGTCACCTTGACTACATATTGAATGAATTATAATCCAGAAATGGAGGGCACACCTACGGTCCAGATCTTGAGGCAAGAAGACAACATGTCTTTGGTTCTCCCGATCTTGAGGCAGGATGGCACATGTCCTTAATCCAGATCTTGAGATGGGAAGGCACACTTTTAATCTGGGTCACACCTTCTGCTGGAATCCTATGTAAGAACAATGGAAAAGGAAGGTTTCTTCATCTGCTTGCCCTAACCTCGCCAGCACATCCATTCCTGCACTGGCATTGGAGCCGACTTCTTTGGGACTCCAGAATATCCAGAAGACCAGCTGAGACACCTAGCCTCATGGGACTGAAAAGCTACTAGAATATTGGACATCCCATTCACAGCTAGCCATGGTAGGGTTAGTTGGACAGAAGCCTATAAATCATTCCGATAAATTTCAGACAGACAGGTACATACATAGATAGGTAGATATTCATTCCATAAGTTCTGTGACTCTTGAGAACTCTGACGAATACAATATGGTATGTAAAGACATCGTACTTGGTCTTCATACGACATTGCGGGAGAATGAGCCTACCCTTTTCTAGGCAACTCGAGGTACTCAGTGCCCCAGTGTTCTATTTTGCCCATGGTCTGAAGAGAGTCTTGACAACAGTTGAGGTGAAAGATGTTTTTGAGCAGTGCCTGGCATTGCCATATTTGAAGTAAGTTCTTGGTAGAGGTTCTTTGCCAATTCATCGTCTTTGGAGGGGATAGGGTGCTGCCAGGAGTTGGCATGTCTCTCTGTTATGAAAAGATTAATGCACCTCATGTTAAAATTCAGGCACCTGCACTGGCCTGCTCTTGGTGACCTGGCAGGATGCTCCAAAATCTTCTTGCGTCTGTCTGCTCTCCTCTCTAAATGTCCTGTCTAGGTCAGCTTCAATATGGGAGTCAGAGATGGAGAAGCCAGCTTCATCTTGCTCAGTACCAACTTGTTTTCCCTTTCTTCTAATTTATTCAACTCCTGTATAAGATATGTATGTGTATATATATATATATATATATATATATATATATATATATATGACTTAGATGATTTAACTCTGTGTGTATGTGTTCATAACGTGGATAAATTCAAGTTAATAGTCATCTTATATATGATCAAGTTCTTTAATTGTATCCATGCTAAGTATTGATATAATTAATAACAGGGATAAGCTTTAACTAGTCTCCTGCATATGCTTCCAGAGTTAAGCTTAAAGCAAGTGACTAGAAATAAAGTTTTTCTACCCAGATATACCTAGTAGACAGTCCTCAAAAGCTCAGATAGATACAGAATATGACATTGAAAATGTTTAATTAAAATCTTTTCATAACAGAGAGACATGCCAACTCCTGGCAGCACCCTATCCCCTCCAAAGACGATGAATTGGCAGAGAAGAACCTCTACCTGGAACTTACTTCAAATATGGCAATGCCAGGCACTGCTCAAAAACATCTTTCATCTCAACTGTTGTCAAGACTCTCTTCAGACCATGGACAAAATAGAACACTGGGGCACTGAGTACCTCGAGTTGCCTGAAAAGGGGTAGGCTCATCCTCCCGCAAGTCCCAGGCCACAGAAAGTCTGCTGGACCTTCTGGGGCCTGGCAGGCTAGTCCTGGCAACCGAAGACTGGTGCTGCCCTGAGATCTCTGCCCTCAACAACTATGAAGGACCCTGAGATGGTTGCCTAGGTAGTCAGCCAGTAAATCTCTGTCATTTTAATCACTAACTCAAGTAAAATTCAGTCTTCTAGGAACTCTGATGCTGCGTGACAGCTAGGCCAGAGGTAGCTTTGTCAGTTTCACAACAGCGGCCTTCTCAGTTCTCTGTGAAATTCAGGCTCCAGGCCTCACTCGCCTACAGCTAATGCTAACTAGACACAGTTTACCTCGATAGCAGACTCAGAAAAGAGAAAATCTCACAAAACAGGTTTCAGTGCAACTTCTTACCTTCCTTTGTTTAAAGAAATCAGAAACTTACTTTGCAGTGGTTGTTCTCAGTGGTCGGCCTCCTGGTGAATTAGATAGAAAAAGGGTGTTTTAAGGTGTGACGTTTCTGTGAGGGTATGGCAACTTGAGATGTGAGGATCTAAGAATGTTTTAGGGTCTAAGAAAATGGCCTAAGGTGTGCAATGCAAGTTATCAAGGTGTGTAAATGCAAGTTGTCAAGGTGTGCAAATGCAAGTTATCAAGATGTGTAAATGCAAGTTATCAAGGTATGTAAATGCAAGTTATCAAGGTGTGTAAATGCAAGTTATCAAGGTGTGCAAATGCAAGTTGTCAAGGTGTGCAAATACGAGTTGTCAAGGTGTGCAAATACGAGTTGTCAAGGTGTCAACAGATAAACTTGGACGGAATAGTTAAAAGTGCACTAGGGGACGGGTGCACAAGGCGGAAAACAGCTCCCACCTCCCTCCTCTGAGTGACATATCAGGAGGGGCCTGGGCATTGCCTGGGAGGAAAGCCCGGTATTTCTAGTGGAACTAGAGGAGTTTATGGCAATTAACAGTGGGGGCGGCATCTCTGCAGGGATGGCGGGTCCATCGGTCGCTGCTTTTCCCTACATATGAGTTGTGAGCAGGACTGGTCACAAGAAAGAAGTGAGCGCTGCTTTCCAAGAGCCAACCCTGAAGATGGAGGGAGCAAAAGCCAGTGTGGGCCATTAGGGCTCCAGGGAAGTGGGAAGGGTGGGGTTGGACTGAGGAAGTGGGCGGTCCACCTCAAACCTGAAATATCTGTGACAAAGTGGGAAAGCCAAGGTCATGCAAAGCAAAATCTGTGCGCTAGCAAACTCATTCACGAGAGCCTCAAACTGGGTACAACTCAGCTGTCTACCGGGGATGCATTCGCTATGGATTGTAACGTGAAATAGTATTTAGCAATAAAAAGTCCAAAGATTATACTGTTTTGCTCTGTAGGTTATCATTACTATGGAGTAAAGTAAAAATATGAGTTGGACATGGGTGTAATTGGACAGTGAAAGTTTCTATAGAGATGGGTGTTGACAGCCTGGGTGGGGAAGGAACGGCAGATATTCTGCTAGGAGTCCCAGTAGATTCGGAGCCCCATAGTTTGGACAGGATATCAGTACCAATGTGGCTTCATATGAGCTGCTTGATGCATCCAGTCATACATCTCAAAATCTCCGGAGCAGGGTATTAAGTTCCTTTCAGAGCCATTGAAAAGGCTGTCGGAGATGATACCTGCAATACAGTTATACCTGCAATGCAACACTGTCCAGTACACACCCAATAAACACTAGTTTCCTCTCTCCCTGTTAAGCATTTAAAAGATTCTTTTAAATTTGGCAGAACACATTAAAATGATCCCACGTGAATGCATGCCTCATGATGAACGAGCCATCTTCTAATTACCACCAACAAAGTAAAAATGCACACTATCTAAGCGGCCTAATAGGCCATCCCTGCTACAGAACTCCTAGGAGATGAAAAATTCATGGTGTGTGTGGCACAGCAGTGGTCCCTCTCAGAGGGACCTCTCAATCTGGAATAGAAACAGCAAGTGGGTGGCTCTTGGTAACGCTACTTACCTGATAAATACGGCAGACTGTGTAGATCAGCCACTGGCAGAGTGCTCGGCCCTCACAGCACCAAAATCAAATACGCACCTTATGTTCTTTCTGGAGTTTTATGATGCAATAAAAACTGAGACAGTGGACCATTGTGTCAGTATACAATCCCAGTTTAACAGTAAGGCTCAAGCACCACACCAGGACATCAGTCGAAGCAAGAGAAAAAAGGGTCATCAAATAGAAATAACCACTGTCTGTGGTAGATTCAAATAAATATCACCAACGTCATCATCTCGAAAGACAAAAGCCACAGTACTGAAAATGCTCCCATAGCCCACAAGAAACAGGTGACAGGCAATAAAGGAACCACAACAGTAACAAAAACAGCAAACCAAATAGAAGATAATGTCCCTAAATCCAGACATGTCTAGAGTTACAAGAATTATAAACCTCTATGCATGCCAAAGACAGACGCAGTTACATCCCAAGGCTCAATACTCTTCTCTAGATAATAAAGCCAGTGGATGGAAAGAGTACAAGAGTGAAGCCCTGAGCAGTCACCCAGCTCTAGTACACACATAGGAAATACTGCCACAATGATCACACAGCCTGGGCCATTCACCCTAGCCTGGGCATAAAATGAAGCTTAAAATTCAATGAATTAAGGCTGGGTGGTGGTAGCACATGCTTTAATCCCAGCACTCAGGAGGCAGAGGCAGGCAGATCTCTATGAGTTTGATGCCAGCCTGGTCTACAAGAGCTAGTTCCAGGACAGCCAGGGCTATACAGAGAAACCCTGTCTTGCAAAAAAACAAAACAAAAAATTAGATTAATTAAAGTCATACCTATTATGGCCTCTGACTATAACAAAACTAAGCTAGAAATTAATAAAAAAGATAATGAAAATGCTTAAAACATTTGAGGATTAAACAGTATATTTCTAAATATTCTAACATTCAAAGCAAGATTCTCAAGAGCATTTTTTAAAGTTTCTAAACAAAAAAAATAAAAGAAAATACATTAAAAAGTATAGAATGCGTGCCTCAAAAGCAGCACTAGATGCATGTGAGCAAAAGCGGTCTGGGACAAGGCTCGGTGGTCAAAGGCTGGAGCACTGCTCGGCAGTTAGGAGCACCGCTCGGCAGTTAGGAGCTCATACTGCTTTCCCAGCGACCTGAGTTCAGTTCCGAGCACTCAATCAGGAGATTCACAACCACCTGTAACTCCAGATCTAGGGGACCTGACACCCCTTCTGGTTTCCATAGTCACACAAGACTACTATATATTGACTTCATTTGTTTTAAATTCGTTAATTCAACATTAAATTTGTTGTATCATTTTGAATAAGCTCATTTGGTGTTTATAACAGTGTCATGAAATTTGAGCAAGGTACAGTTGCATTTATGGATGAAAATGCCACACTGAAACTACTTTATATATAATGCAGAAAATTAAATAATAAAAAGATTCTATAAATGTCAAGAGTCCAAATGCAGAATTGGGTATAACATGATAATGTGCACACGACCTTGGCAGTTGTGGTTCCATGTCTAGCGTTAGGAAGCAGCTCACAAACTTTACGTGCTACTCGTTCATCTTAGATAAACTTCAGCATAAGCCTGTTTTATCATAAGGTTGGCTGTCTGGAAACATTTACAGAGCTGCTCTTTTAAAATATGACCAGCCACATCAAATTGGATCTTATGATCAATACTCTTCATAACAAAGAGTCTGAGTCGAGTTACTAAAAGTCAGTCTCTTTCAATCTACTAGATCATCCTTGCTGTGTCTAATCTCCAAGGATTGTCTGTTTGTTTATAGACATCCATGATACAAACGGGCAGAAACTCCCAGCGAGAACTGACTGTCTCCATTAGTATGTCTACTATACCATGACTTCATTGAACTTTAGAGTTGGAATTTAGAAAATTTGACAATATTTTTTTAAATATAGAGTTTTCTAATTTTATACAGAATGCAATGTTGGGCTCTTGGCCCTTTGTTTTCTCTTCCTGTGAGAATATTGTTGTTGAAAAGAATTATTATTTCAACATTATTATTGTTGAAAAGTATCTAGATAGTATGAATTCCAAACCCTTTACTCATCAATTCATTTGTTTAACAAAAATTCAATGTTGATTATGTGACAGGCAAGATTTCCTCTCATAGACCTAGCAACCTAACATAGAGAAAGGAGGAAACAAGACATCCTTAGTAATTAATGCTTTGACAGATCATAATAGGCATTTGGAAGAAGAACCTGGTGAGTCCTTAAAAGTAGCAGGAGAAGGCTGCTGTCGAGGGAGTGATCTGCAGCGACCTCCAGCAGGTAATATCTGAGCTGAGGCCTCAAAGGGGAGTGTAAGAGAGCTATGCAGAAACAAAGGAATGGGATACAGATGGTGTGGCTGAAGGCAGGAAAGAGTTCAGTATGTCTTAGCACACAGGCCAGTGTGTTCAGGGAGCCATGAGTGAGAGGAAACACAGTGTCTAATGGTGTGCAAGAAGTACAGGAGCCAAATCGGGCATAGCTACATAGGTCTACTGAGTTCAATCACATTGAGGGAAGCAAGTCATTAACTAAACCATTGAAGAGACACGCCTTTTTAAATTTTGTCTGTGTGGGGATGCGTCCACATGAGTGCACATCCTTTCAAAGAATTTGACACCAGAAGAGGGCATCAGAGCTAGATTTATGGGCAGTTGTGAGACCCCTGAATTGGGCGCTGGGAACGTTTCTCAACACAGCAGCTGGTAGAGGGTATTTATGTGCTCTGGTCAGACCTGTTTGTGACGGTGACAAACACCTGAGAGACCAGTGTAAAGGAAAGATGGCTGTTTGTCCCCGTCTTCAGGGGTTTCAGTCAGTTCCCAATCAACGGGACTCCTGCTATGGACCTGAGGTGACAGAGAAGCGCCTGGTGCAGGAGCATGTTGCCCGGTGCCTCACCTGACGTAGGAAGCAGAGCAGAGAACGCATGCTTCAGTGGCCTTCCTCCTCCTTCTCCTGGGTTCCCGCCTCCCCCCTTAGGTAATCTTCTATGGAAATGCCCTCATAGATACAACTAGTGGTTTTAGTCACTAATCTCCAAGGCATTTCTCAATCCAATCCAGTCAAAACTAAGAAGAAAGTGGTGACGTCAGATAGAGTAGGCACAAAGACAGGTGCAGAGTTCTCTAGAAAGAGGCAAGGGATCTTTTCTTATTAATTTATTTTTATTTTACGTGCATTAGTGTTTTACCATGGGGTTGAGGTGGCTCAGCAGCTAAGAGCACTGACTGCTCTTCCAGAGCCAAGGGATCTTTAATCATAGGGAAGCTAGAGAAAATGGCCACGTGAGCATGCTAAGCCCTGTCGGGTACCTACCAGGCGATGCTGCCTATGGTGAGACCTTTTGTATGAAAGGCAATGGAAAGCCTTACCTACACAGGTTCAGCTTTTCCAGTCTGACAGCTCCCTGTCACTGCGCTGTTGGCAGGCCAGCTGGTGCAGTGAGCAAGGCTCCAGCAGGACCTGAATGAGAAGGGAAGTCACATCCAAGGAAATGTGCAACCCCAGCCATCTCCCTGTGCATGTCGTTCATGAATGAAGAAACTCACTTCATGCCGTTAACAGCACAGTGCGATTAGACTGCGTTCTCTCAGCCTGACGTTGCTCCTTAAGAGAAGACCATGCATAGTTTAACCTGCAGCAAGCTCAACTAATAAAGCCAACAGCAACACACTAAGAATGAAAACAGCCAATTCCTAACACACCAGCGTATGCGGTAGGTTGGTTTGTCTGAGAACCTTGCCCTGGACAAACGCCAAAACAGAAGTTCCCTTTTACGAACAAGATTCACATCGTAATAGAGAGGAAGAAAGGGCTACTGCCACCTGGACTGGCAGGGCTTTAGACGCCGGAAGGATAAACCCTTCAGGTAGTGATTAAACTCCTCCGTCCTCACTCCCAGTAGGACAGTCCTCGCGCGTGCACTCAGCTGTCCAGCTCCTGTCACACCCTGCTCAGCTGTTTGCATCCTGCCCTGGAATGGAGCAGGTCCCTTTGAAGCTGAGTACACGCGCGAGGACCCAGAGCTGCAGGGACACACAGTGAATACTGGAATGAGCTGAGCCTTGCTGGACAAATCTGCTAATTCAGACTTCTGATACCCCTCCAGACTCAGACAAGCTCTGAGAATATGGTGGGGGGCGGGGAGAGAGTTCAGCTGGTTAACTGCTTGCCATATAAGCGTGAGAACCTGAGTTCTATCCCCGGCACTCATGTAAAAAAAAAAAAATGTGGCAGGGGTGGGGGGGGGGCGGGCAGGTGTGGGGACTTGATAACAGGGGCTCCCTCAATCTGATGAGCCAGTCCAGCCTAATTGGCAGGCCCTAGGCCCCAGTGAGTCACTGTCTTAATAATAAAATATATGTCTTCTAGAAAACAACTCATACACACAAAAGTGGGGGAGTGGTGTGGGAGAATTTTCTGTTTTCTGTCAATCATATTTTAATAAAATGCTGATTGGCCAGGCAGGCAGTATAGGCAGGAAAGCCAGACAGGAAGTAGGGGTGGAGCAAGGAGAACAGGAGAATTCTGGGAAGCAGGGAAGTTCCTCTGCGATTCCTGTGCAGACCATCGAAGAGGCAACATGTAAGCTGTCACACTGAGAAAGGTAATGAGCCCATGTGGCTAACATAGATAAGGATAATGGGGTAATGTAAGTTATAAGAGGTAATAAGAAGCCTGACCGAATGAGTCAATCAGTTTATAACCTTATGGAGTCCTGTGTGTAATTTCTCTTTGGGATTTGCCGGCTGTTGGGGTACCGGGCGGGACGGAAACCCCAACAAGCCGGCCCTCATGTTACAGATGGCGCCCAGACGTGGATAAATGAATCTCACAGAAAGCCTGAGAAAGTTTGGGAAAGAATAGAGTAAAGTATGTTTTCTTGGTAGCAGCAATTTTCCGGTTCTGCTCTGCTTGCTAGAGGCAAGCAAATGCTCTCATCTAAGAGAGGCTTCTTGACTCAGCCTTGGCTGCAAAACCTTGCAGCTCATTGGGAGGTCCTGCCACGAAACACTTGGATGCTGTTGGTGGAGAGCAGAGCGCATGCTTTTCGGTCGTAGCAGGAAAAAAGCTGTGCTGTTTTGAAGTGCCGGCTTTCTGGGCTGTCCTGCCAGGACAAACTCTGACTCTTGCAGGCAGGCAGTCCGACTGAGTGTGGTCTGTGAGCAGAATGATGCAGCTTGCTTGCTAGCAAGGACCTTGAAATGCCATAGAGTTGTGGCAGTGAACACAGTTCTGGCTGGTATCTCAGCCATGAGACTGGAGAGCTGGGGAGTGGGCTAGATCCAGCCATCAAAGCCATGGTTTTAGGCTCATATGGTCAGAAAAAGAGAGACATATAGTAAAAGAAAGATTCAAAGTTAAAGAAAACCTCTAAATGGTTTACAGTGTTTTAAAAATATATGCAGGTTTAAAGTTAAAGTTCTTAAAAGGAAAGAAAGAGAGTAGTTGGGTGTGATGGTACACACCTTTAATCCCAATGACTGGGAGGCAGAGGCATATTGACCTCTGAGACTTTAAGGGGTCGAGGTAGATTGACCTCTGTGACCTCAAGGTGTGGTAGTACACGCCTTTAATCCCAATGCCTGGGAGGCAGAGACAGATCTCTGTGAGTTCAAGGTGTGGTAGCATACACCTTTAATCTCAGCACTGGGGAGGCAGAGACAGGAGGATCTCTGTGAGTTCAAAGACAGCCTGGTCTACAGTGTTATTCCAGGACAAAGATATACAAAGATCCTGTCTCAAAAAGTAAAAGTAAAAATAAAAGAAATAGAGGTTAAAATAAAGCCATATAAAGATGGAAAATACACAGAGAATGTTCATACTGTATGCTATTATGCTCTCTTTAAATTGTTTGATTGCTGAGGAAGGAGCAACAACTGCTAAAAGACTTTTGTTTATAAATGCTGCTGAACTAACCCAAGATAGAAATTTTGAAAATACCTTGGCTTCAAAATTGAAGTCAAAAGGTATGTTACTTTGGAGAAGAGATTTTGCTTTTGTTTCCACAGAAAACGAGAGGCTTTGGATTTATTCAGAGTTAAGAAAAATCACCTTTGACCAAGGGAGGCCACCTGAAAAATCTCCGACAGGAATAGATGGCCCAGATGTCTGAGTTTTACATCCAGAACAGATTCAAGACTACTGCCTGAGATGATCAAGACTCACAGGATACTCCAGTCAGGACTTGATTATAACTCTAAATTTTCTTTAGGTCCCCATAAGATCATCAGCGCCCCCAACCAGCAGGAAGTAGCCTGAAATACTACGCCCACATTCCCAACAAATGGACTATGGGTATTTTTCTTTGTTTAAAAAAAAAAAGAGGGAAATGGTGTGGGAGAATTTTCTGTTTTCTGTCAATCATATTTTAATAAAATGCTGATTGGCCAGGCAGGCAGTATAGGCAGGAAAGCCAGACAGGAAGTAGGGGTGGAGCAAGGAGAACAGGAGAATTCTGGGAAGCAGGGAAGTTCCTCTGCGATTCCTGTGCAGACCATCGAAGAGGCAACATGTAAGCTGTCACACTGAGAAAGGTAATGAGCCCATGTGGCTAACATAGATAAGGATAATGGGGTAATGTAAGTTATAAGAGGTAATAAGAAGCCTGACCGAATGAGTCAATCAGTTTATAACCTTATGGAGTCCTGTGTGTAATTTCTCTTTGGGATTTGCCGGCTGTTGGGGTACCGGGCGGGACGGAAACCCCAACAAGCCGGCCCTCATGTTACAGGGGAGAGAAAGAGAGAGCATGTTTTCACTGGAGAGATTAGAAATTCTGAGACACTTTTATTGGAGAGAGGTGGGATTTTTCTACTAAATTCAAAATAGATATTCCTTGGCAAGTTTTTCTTTCCTAGGAGGGGGAATGTTCCTGTATGTGCAGGTACACATGTATGTGCAAGTATGTAAGCAGCATGTGTGTGCACTTTCTATGTGGAATCCAGAGGACAACTGCTCAGTATCAGTTCATCAGTCCATCTTGTTTCTGAAAGTGTCTCTCATTGGTCTGGAACACGCCCGTTGGGTTAGGCTGGAGACAGCAAGCCCTAGGGATCTTCTGTCTCTGTCTCCTGGCACTCCTATTCCGGGCACATGCTGCCATGCTCAAGGATTCTGTGTTTTAATGTAGGTACTGGGGATTAGACTTAGGAGTTCATGACAATAAGGAAAGCAATTTACCAGCTTGACTATCTCCCCTGTGTTCAACACACATGCACACACACATGCATACACACACGCACACACACATGCACACACACATGCACACACATGCATACACACACATGCACACACACATGCACACACACACACACATGCACACACACATGCACACACACACACATACACGCACATACTGCCTTGACAATAGACGATTCCATTTTAGGGTATAGGAACAGAGTGGAAATAATGCCTGTAATCAACTCTTTTCATCTATAAGCCACATCAAATCACTTAGAAAGAGTCATCAAGAAATTCCTCTAATCACCCACATGCCTCCAGAGGCACACCCTTGATAGCAGGCACATATGATGAATCACTGAGCAGAGCAAGTGTCTCGAAAAACATACGCACAAAACTCAAGATGAAACACCATCCCGCAGCAGGGCAATCCGAAAAGCGTCTGGCGCTGGCTTCAGAGCTGGAGCTAACACTAAACACAGCCTCTGAGTCACCACGCTACTCCGGTTGAAGGAAGCCCATGTGTTCTCAGACACATCAGCCTGCCAAGACCCATCCCTGAGTGGGGCTGAGAACAACGTCTGGCTGTAAATCTCACATGCTCTTCTCGGGTGGATTGTTCAACTCCACTTCAGACTGCTTTTCATAGTGTGTTTGTGGTTGGGTTGTAGTCTTTCCTTGACAAATATAATTCAAAAATGATACCACCCAAAGCTTTTTTCCCCAACCTCACCAGTAGTCTGCCCATGTGCCCCTCTCCAAGTGTCCCTGTCAGTTTCGTTCCTACACAAACTATAAGCATGCTGTGCAGCACAAATATAAAAACCCAGAGCAGATATAGATGTTCTACCTGAAGATCAGCAAAACCACCAGCCACTGAGAGACCTTTTATGGTGTGGGAGAATTGTCTGTATTCTGTCAATCATATTTTAATAAAATGCTGATTGGCCAGGCAGGCAGTATAGGTGGGAAAGCCAGACAGGAAGTAGGGGTGGAGCAAAGAGACTGGGAGTATTCTGGAAGCAGAAGCTCCCTTAGCCACTCCTGCACAGACCACTGAAGAGGCAACATGTAAGCTGTCACGCTGGAAAAGGTACTGAGCCATTATGGCTAACATAGATAATGATAATGGATTAATATAAGTTACAAGGACTAATAAGAAGTCTGACCTAATGGGCCAATCAGCTTTATAACTTATAGAGTTCTCTGTGTGATTTTTCTTTGGGGTTTGCCAGCTGTGGGGTACCGGGTGGGACAGAAACCCCAACAAGCCGGCCCTTCATGTTACACTTTTACCTCTACCAAATCTTTAAACCAAAGGGGCAAGATCCTGTCTCCAAGACACTGTCTTCACGAGTCCCCAAACTCCACACTTCATTGAGTTCTTCTCTCTTCCACTTTATATCCCTCTCTCCACCCAGCCATATCACTCCTGTCTCCACCTCCCTAGTGCTGGGATTAAAGACGTGGGATCCCAAGTGCTGGAATCACCTTTGTGAGCTCTGTTTCTCTTTTAGACAGATTCAGTCTTGTGAAGTCCAGGAGAGCCTTGAACTCACAGAGATCGTCTGCCTCTCTCTTCCTCTGTCCTGAGATTAAAGGTGTGTGCCACCACTCCCTGGCCTATATGGCTGACTAGTATGGCTGCTTTGCTTTATTTATTAAAACACAAATAATATACCACTATAATGTTGAGGGGTCTGGAAAAATAATTTCCCCTTGGGTAAACTTACCATGGTCTTAGACTTGTGCCCTTAAATGTGGTTTTGTCAATGTCACGGATCCTTTCCGTGTGTGAGGGTAACTCATGTCTGTCCAGCTTTCCCTGAACCTTCGATGTAGATAAAGGACACGTGACGGAGAGGACAGGTTTAAGGACAAGAGAAAACATCTGAAAAGCGTGGTTCACCCAGACACTGCTTGCTCTAGAGAGCAGAAACAGTGAAGTCAGAAGACAGAGATTCAAGACACAGCTACTCCTTGGTGTATAATGGTGACGTATAATGGACTCCATGTCAGTGAGTCCACCACAAATAAAAAATCTTAAGTCAAAAGTGCGCTTGATACGCCTAACCTAACCAGCATCTCAGCCTAGCTGAATCTGCCTTAGATTCGCTCAAAACGTTTATTTCTACCACTCTACATAACATTTAACATAAGATCATGTGGGAAAATCTCATTTAATTCATCACACACTGCCCTGAATGAAGAACAAATATGCTGCCTACTGTATGTCACCATTAATACACAGCTAAAGCCACATTGAAGCTGAAGAATATTTGAAGCATTAAACAAAAAATAAATGTTAGATACAGAAGTGACAAGATGTAGCAGCGGAGTTTGGTGCTTTTGTGGCTGACTGAAAGAGGTGGTGGGAGATTATATTCATCCCCAAAACAGATCAAAATTTAAAATATGAATTATGGTTTTTATCGAAGACCTATCTCTCTCATACCAACTCCCCATCAAAAAATAATAATTGGAGCAATCATTAAATCAGGAGCCTTCTGCACAGCAGTGAATAGAGAGTGGAGTGGATTCAAGACAAGTAGGTTGTGATGTTGACCATGGTCCTGAGAAATGATTATTACTAGGCCTTGCTCCTTCCCCAGGACTGAGATGCTAGTACCCTTGTATAACTCCCTACTGGAGTTTAGGCCAAATGAGAAATGAGGGAAGACAAGAGTAAAAGAGATTGGCAGAGGTGTTTGAAAGATCTAGTCTCTCCGACTGCAATAGTGAATAATGTGGAATTCCCCTCTGTATGCTGTGAATATGTTTTATTACCATTGATTAATAAAGAAGCTGCTTTGGCCTATGGCAGGGCAGAATATAGGCAAGAAGGAAAATTAAACTGAATGCACGGAGAAAGAAGACAGAGTCACAGAGACACTGTGTTGCTGCTGAAGGCAAAAGATGCCAGAACATTTCCAGTAAGCCACAGCCTTGTGGCAATACACAGATCAATAGAAATGGGTTAATTTAAGAAATAAGAGCCAGCTAGGAATATGACTGAGCCATTGGCCAAACAGTCTTGTAATTAATATAGTCTTTGTGTGATTATTCGGGTCTGAATGGTGGGAAATGAAAGCACAGTCTCCATTTACAAGAGAAAGAAAAGCAATTTGCAAAGCATTTTCAACTAAATTGTAATTAACAAGAAAATATCACCAGTCGCACATAAACTAGATCCTTGAAGGATGCTAAGAAATTATGGTCATACAGCACAGCCACGTGAGAGTGGATGCTTTAGCAGCTGGGTGTGCTGAGGTGGTGATAAGAGCTCAAGAGCTGGGAAGGGAAATGTCTGTGTGAACTGAGTTCAGCAGCGTTCTTGCCCCATCCCTCAGCATCTCCTGGGAGATCTAATCCATTCCCGTGGTTTCAGTGTCTCATACCTCAGCATCTCCTCAGGAGATCTAATCTATTCCCGTGGTTTCAGTGTCATTCAATGCTGATGACCCCAACTCTGCTCCATGAACAATCTCTCCTTTGATTTCCAGAGCATAGAAAGCAACTACATATCTCCCACCTCCTCCTATCTAGTTCCTGAGATGTGAGTCCTCCTGTCTACATGCCCATGGGGAGTGAACAGTTGACATGATAAAAAATAATGGAACTTGAGGGACTGGGGTGATAACTCAGCCCAAAAATGTTTTTCACACAAGCATGAGGACCTGAATTTGGTTCCCAGAATCATTGTGAGAAAAGTCAGGTATAGATTACACCTATAATCCTAGCGCTGAGAAGGCAAAGACAGAAGAATCCCTAGAGCTTGCTGGCCACCCAGTCTAGCCTAATTGACTAATTCCAGGTGCCAATAAGAGACCCTGTCTCAAAAAACAAGGTATTTAGCTCTAAAAGAACAACATTGAAATTGACATCTGACCTCGATAAGCATATGCACATACATGCTAAATATAATGCTAAATATAATATCAGGAAACATAAAGCATTCTCTTAACAATGAGGGAAGATTTTACCGAAATAGGAACCTTGGACATGGAACATGGTAGATCCACCTAGAGCAAACAGTGAAAGGAGAGAACAAACCTCAAGTGGGTACGGTTCGTACTGGTGGTAGTCACAATACAAAGCAACTCTTTTCCAAATATCTACAGAAAGGACCAGTGGGCAGATGGCTGCCTTTGCAGTGATGGCTGCAGCCACAGTGACAATGTCACATAATGATGGCCACCAAGATTCTCAAATCTAAAAGTCACAAGACTGAAGGGAAAGGGATGGAAACTCAGATACTTATAAATGTAGGGAAACAATGATGAAGTCAAGCGTTCAGAGCCCCAGATTTCTAGAGCCAGGACTGGCTATGAAGGATAGAGAATGCAAAAGTGTTGCATTCGACAACAGGAGGTCAACGGACTTTCTAAGCTTTAGAGGTAGCAAAAGTCAAAGCCATGAACCAAGTTGAAGAAGCTGCGTCCTTTCCTTGGTGGAGGCACGAGGACAGCTTAGGAAGAAACTTGAAGTTGGAATGCATGACTAACATTGTCAGGTTGCCCCAGAGAGATTCATAAATGACACCTTAGTGTCATTTTGCACCTAAGTTTCCTTCTGATGAAGCCAGGCTCCCTTGAGCCTCAGATGGATGCCCAAGTGATACGAGATTGCCCATGGGTTTCAGAATATGGGGGGCCTGAAGGGGTCTGAGGGTCAACCAAATCAAAAATAACACCCAAATTACACATGTAGTGACAAAATGCCATTCAGAGTGGAGAAACACAGAATAAGCAATCTTAAGGGAGAAGGCAAGCGGGAAGTGGAGCAATCTTCCAGCTCAGGAGCTCATCTCAAGGGCCAGGACTTGGACGCAGGTGAGCTGCATTCTGTTGCAGGGGGGCAACCATTGGGCACCCCTCAGAGACAAAGCTTTCCAACGGAACTCTGGCCTTTCTGTGCACTTTTTTGATCCTGAACAATGAAATATAGTGGGCACATATTTTAACAACGTCTGGGAATCTTCTAGTAATAAAGTGAATACAGAGCAAGGCATGAAACTGCACCCACAAACACACACATTCCAGAAGTTTTATTACCGACAAAAACCAAGAAAGGAGGAGGGGAAAGAGACCTTTGGAACAAGGCTGAACGCCTTTTGCAATATGTCAGGCACATAGAATTTACTGAGTCACAAATTCTGGTCAGTGTTTCACCCATTCCCCCCTCCCACACACACTTTCTAGATTGTTCTATTTTATAACTATTTGTACCCTGATGATGAGTGAATCCTGCTGTTTAGCCACACAGACTCTCCCTCGTGAAGAGCTGCATTTTGAGTCAGAAGATATCTTCAACATTAAGATTTACAAGGAACTTAATAAATACAGACATCAATAGATGGGCTCAGGATACTCTATATTCTAAGCATTCTCTTCCTTTATGTACTTGCAAATTATACCCCAGCTTGCAGAGCATCTCAATGAGAGGGATGGAAATCTCCTCAGAACCTGAGCACCTTGGAGACGCTTTCATCTGAAGCCATTAGTGAGGGCGGGTAAGCCCTGCCTTCTGCACAGGCAGCTCTGCCTTTGCAGGGTGTGGAAACTGGGTGTGGAAAAGACTGCGTTACCTGAGGATTACAACAGATGACTGACATAAAGAATTCCAAGTAGATTCCAGACACAGGCTTTACATGAGTCTAGCGGTGGACAGGATCTAGTGTGGTGTGAGCCGAAGTGCTCCGGAACATCCTCTTCCAGGGAAACGGGCCGCTTTGTGGTTTGCAGGCTCATGAGTGAGTCAGAATGGGCCTCGTTGCTTCACTTTTGAAACCGCTACTTGGCACCATCAAAGTGACAAACCAATAGCCCAAAATGCAATTAGCTATTGTACATTCTCGTTAAGCAGCAGCCTGGTTGCCCCTGGCATCCATGTGAGATGCAGTAAATGTGGCATGCCTCACAGTGCAGCAGGTCCCTCGCGGTGCGGCAGGTCCCAGTTTGGATGAGATGAAAAAAAGCTCACGTTACACGGGAAAAATTCTGTAGGCTCTAAAAACTATTTTTTAAAAACATCACCTGCCAAATTATAGCATAATATAAATGCAGTGTCTAAGAGGTTCTGGGCTCCCTCTGGAGCTGTGTGATATTTTAATAATATTTATCATTTTTCTCCTGTAGTTAGAAAGTACGGTCAGAAATGCACAACATATAAATTGGTTTCTTTGACTTTTGATTTTTAAAAAAAAAAAGTATGTGTATTACATCATTTTCGTGACTCTTGGATTCTGACAAGCCATTATCAGCTCTCCAAAACTGACGACATCTCCCAGGGACATAAAACAGCAACGTGGTAATGCTTAGCCACCCTGTCCTTCCAAGATTAAGCCCTAAGAAGAGGAAAAGAGATTTTATCACCTGTCTGCAAGTGCAGAGCCAGTACCAGGGTGACAATAGCTTAGTCCTCATAACTCAAGAAGAGGGCTCTATTTATTCAGAGAAGCCAGAGTCACAAACCTAAATGACAGAAAAATCAGAACTGTCACCCCCCTACCCTGCCTCCCCTCTCCAGGCAGGCTCTAGTCACCAGCAGTGACATCTGTTTCCTTAGTGGTCAGCAGTGAGACTTAACATGGCTTTCCATGATAGGCTGCTTGCAAGAGCTTGTGAGCCCTGATCCTTGGGCTTTGGTTGTGGAATGGGCTATGCGTGGCTGAGACCAGAGGCAGACAGAGGATGCTGACAACCTCCTTAAGGCCTCACTATCTATCTTAGCTGCTTTCTTACTGCTGTGAAAAATGATCCATTTTCTGAGTTGACTTGGTCATGGTGCTTTCATTGAGGCTTGCTGACAGTTTCAGAATGTGAATCCGTGACCATCATGGTAGGGAACATGGCAGTAGACAGGCAGGCATGGTACTGGAGAAACAGCTGAGAGCTCACATCTGATTCATAAGCACAAAGCAGAGGCTGGGGGAGGACTTTTTAAACCTCAAAGATCTCCCCCAGTGCCACACCTCCCCCAATAAGAACACACCTCCTAATCCTTCCCAAACAGTTCTACAAACTGCAGAACAAGCATTCAAATATGTGAGCCTATGGAGGCCATTCCCTTTAGAAACCACCACACCATCTGTCTCAGAGTGTTTCACTCTGTAATTTTGTCATTCCTGTCCACTCTGACTCTGTGCCATAGCATGTGGCACCCTTAGTCAATGGGACAGTATCCCATATGACAACGAAAGGTTTAAAAAATAAAGTTGATAAGGGAATTGGGGAAAGTCCAGTTAAATGCTTGCCTAACATGCACGAGGTCCTGAGTTCAATTCCCAGCACCCACATAAACCAGAGGTAAGGTGACAGAACTGAAATCCCACCACTCTGGAGGTGAATACAGGGTGATCAGAAGCTTAAGGTCATTTTAAGCTGTATAGAGGATCTGAGACCAGCCTTGGATATGTGAGACCCTGTATCATGTGTGTGTGTGTGTGTGTGTGTGTGTGTGTGTGTGTGTGTTCATGCCAAGACTATAAAGGTGACTACTGTGTCTTTTCACTCAGGGAAGCATAGGAAATAGGAGGTAATAAACGAGAAGATGATGATTTTGTAGGAAAATACAGTTAGAGAGAAGGCACACTCTAGTGTTGACCACACAGTGGGTTACTAACACTAGCAATAATTTGGAGACACATGAAAATAACAGAAATTACAGAACTTTAAACAGGAGACATGCTTTAGACCATGACAGATAAAAGATCTGCTTTCTGACAATAGATATGCTAATTACTGATTTAACTTTTATCCATTGCATATATACACCAAAACATCACAGTGTAGCCCATAAATATGTACAGTTATTTTGAGGTTAAAATATATTTTAAGCCAGGTGCAATGGCACACAGCTTTAATTCCAGCACTTGGAAGGCGGAGGCAGGTGTGTCTCTGAGTTCAAGGCCAGCCAGAGTTACTTATGGATGGAAATAGAAAATGCTTTACTGAGTGAGGTAACCCAGACACAAAAAGAGGAATATGGTATGTACTCATTCATAAGTGGATTCTAGTCATAATTAAAGGTCTTTGAGCCTATTATTCGTGATCCTAGAGAAGCTAAATAAGAAGGTGAACCTGAAGAAAATTATGTAGTTATCCTCCTGGATATTGGAAGTAGACAAGAGTGCCAGGCAACCTTGGGTGCACGGGGGAGGGTGGATGGAAGGGGAGAGGGTTAGAGAGAAGGGAGTAGGGGAGGATTGGGGAAAGTTTGGGGGATTGGGATGGGGGAGGGAGGAAGGATGGATATGGGAGCAGGGAAGTATATATCTCAACTAAGGGAGCCATTTTAGGGTTTACAAGAGACTTGATTCTAGAGGGGTTCCCAGGTCCAAGGAGAGATCCCCAGATTGTTCCCTGGACAGCAGAGGAGAGGGTGCCTGAACCGGCCTTGGCCCCATAACCATACTGATGAATATTTTGCATATCACCATAGAACCTTCATCTGGTGATGGATGGAGATAGCGACAGAGACCCACATTGGAACACTGGACTTAACTCCCTAGGTCCAAATGAGAAGCAGAAGGAGGGAGAACGTGAGCAAGGAAGGCAGGATCAGAGGGAACCTTCATCCGACGATGGATGGAGATTGAGACAGAGACCCACATTGGAGCACTGGACTGAGTCCCCCAAGGTCCAAATGAGGAGCAGAAGGAGGGAGAACATGAACAAGGAAGGCAGGACCGTGAGGAGTGTGTTCACCCACTGGTACAAGGGGACTGATCTAATGAGAGCTCACCAAGGCCAGCTGGACTGGGACTGAACGAGCAGGTTCAAACCAGATTCTCTGAATGTGGCTGGCATGGGGACTGTCTGAGGAGCCACTGATAATGGCACTGGGACTTGTTTCCTCTGCATGTACTGGATTTTTGGGATCCTAGTCTGTTTGGATGCTCACCTTCCTAGACCTGGAGGGAGGGGGGAGGAACTTGAACTTCCCACAGGGCAGGAAACCCTGACTGCTCTTAGGGCTGGAGAGGGAGGAGGAGAGGGAGTGGGGGGAGTGGGAAGGTATTGAGAGGAGGGGCAGAAGTGGAAACTTTTATAAATTAATAAAAAAGGGGGGATAAATAGGTAGGTAGGTAGGTAGGTAGGTAGGTAGGTAGATGATAGATAGATAGATAGATAGATAGATAGATGGAAGATAGATAGATAGGTGGATAGATAGATAGATAGATAGATAGATAGATAGATAGATAGACAGACATAGACAGACAGACAGACAGATGGAAGATAGATAGATTAGAAGTAGATAGTTATGAAAAATAACATTTAAGCATTCGCTTCTCCCTCTGAGATTGTCATAAGATCATGTACAGGCTAGCCCAAGAACATGCCTGAGCTTCTCTAAAGAGGAATGTGTGAGACTGAAGAGAAGCATACCCACGGTGAGCTAAGTAACCCAGTTGGTACCACTCTGAACTGACCAACCTTTGCCTGACTCACCAGCTGAGCAACTTCACAACTGCCTCAACTATAAGATCTCCCCAACCAATCCATGAATGCAAGGGAAAGAGCAAATGGCCATTGCTTGAAGCCATTCGTGGTGGGAAGCTTGTTCAGATATAGAGCAAGATCTGACTTCTTTCATGGCCACCCGGGAGTGTGGATGCTGCTATCACTAATACGGTGTCACCAACCCTCCTTAAAGCAGATGTTGAGCAAAATCTAAGATAATCATTTGCAAAAACACTGAATCACTGTGTCTGTCTGAAGCACCCACATTTTTGGAAGCATCATATACAAGAGATGATGCTATCACTCAAGATGATGTCACCCACTGGCCCTGAGCTCTGCAGTGCTTCCACAAGCATGGAGACACGAGCAGTGTCTCATCACTGCTTTCTAGAACGGACTGCAGAAAAACCCCCAAAGTCATCCTGTGTATGTGTCTGAGGTTTTCCAGAATGGACTGCAGAAGAACTCCAAAAGTCATCAGTACACACTCACCTGATGTGACAAAGGACTGTCATCCTGCCCTTGTTGTTACAAGCTGAGGAGATGACTGACTTGGCAATGGTGTTGAAGAGGTGACAGTCCTGGAGACTGAAGTTTAGACAGGGCTGAGAACTGGAAAAGGCCTGATGTGTTCCTGTCTGGAGTCTCCTCTCCTGGCTCTGCTGGAAAGGAGTCCAAATCAGTATAGATCAAAGCTCTGCAGTGCACAAGTCAAGTGCAGAATCAGAAAAAGCCATCAACAGGGATTAATTATATAGGACCCTGCAAAATCTCAAAGCAAAATGTCAAATAAAACATGCCCCATGTGGCTGGGGAGATGACTCGGCAGGGAAAGTGAGTTCAGTCACCAGCACCCACATAAAGGCAGAGGGAGAGGAGCAATCCATAGCACTGGTCTCCCGCTGCTCCACAAACACATGCACCGCATACGTGCACACACACACACACACACACACACACACACAAACACAAATAAGATAAAAACACAATATTTCTAAAGTACCAACGTGCCACAGAGAAACCCTGTCTCGAAAAATCAAAAGAAAGAAAGAAAGAAAGAAAGAAAGAAAGAAAGAAAGAAAGAAAGAAAGAGAGAAAGAAAGAAAGAAGGAAAGAAAGAAAGAAAGTGCCAACGTGGCTGGGGAGATGGATCAGCAGCTAAAAGCATGCACTGCACTTGCAGAGAGCTTAGGTTTGGTTTGAAGTAACCCCCACCGAGGGGCTCCCAACCTTCCTGGAACTCTAGTTCCGGGGGGACCCAATGCCCTCCAGCCTTCACACGCATGTGTGCACATAGACTCACAAAGACATTCACAGAAATGAATAAATAAGTTTAAGTAGCAAGGAGCGGGAAGTAGGATCCGTGTGTAAGAGTGCTTGCTGCACTTGAATTCCAATGCCCAGAATCTACGTGTAAAGAAAAAGCAAACCACGCATGCCTGTAGCCGCAGTACTGTGTGGGGCAGACAGGACGGTAACTAGGAACACCAAGGCCTCTCGCAAAGACCAGGGAAGGACATAGAGGCTTCTATGCACACATCGCCCTTTCGGATCCCAGGGTGCTTTTTGAGCCCCAAATCAGCAGCACACCTTTTACTTCTGCTCTTCAAGAAAAGTTCTAAAAAGAAAGTCCAGAGGGGAGAAAGAAAAGCCCTGGGAGACGGAGGTGCAAGATCCTGGTCAAGGGCAAATGCTGGAACCAAAAGAAGAAAACCTGGATTTCACTCCGGGCAATCTCCAGGACCTTTCTGAGCTCTAAGCTGAGGAATTCCAGTACCGCAGGGTGATGGGAAGGAAATAATGTAACTCGATCCAAACCACAGATCTGAGTACATCTGTCCATTCTGAGCTGGCTCAATAGATACACACACACACACACACACACACACACACACACACAGATACGCGCACACACACACAGAGAGAGAGAGAGAGATACGCTCGCGCACACACACACACACACACACACACACACACACACACACACCTCTACAGAAGATTTACGATGAGGTTAAGAAAACTCTATCTGGGGCCAGGTCTACAGGCACGCCACCCTGCATGAACTCAATCTCACCTGTCTGGGGTCAGTCAGAAGAGAATATGGTGAACAAAGGTGCCAGTCAGGACACAGGGGAACACACAGACAATCCTGCTTTAAGCCCTCTCACTAGCAGGGAGCTCTTAGGACAACCCTGTCTCCTTCACCTACACTGTCTCAAGCCATTCAGAGGAATGATTCCCTTGTGTTTCACTGAAGTCTGTGTCCACTGACAGCAGCAGATTGGATGACTCTCCGAAGGCTGCTGTGGAAGACAGCTATTAAAACTCTTCTGAAGTCTTCGTCTCTGGCATTTCCTTTCCAATTAGGCTCAAACCAAAGCAATTTCTTCCCAGCCTTCTAGACACAAAATTCAAGGTGTTCTTCAGAGGAGGCCTTAAAGGCAGGCCAGCCCTGTCAGTGTCTCACAATTTGGCTTCTTTAAGCCCCTCCAGCATTCTCTACATCGCTGAGCCCCTCGGGAAACTGAGCTTGAAATGAAATTTAAAGTACTTGAGCCTTTAAATCTAAGACGCTTTGAGAATTCCGTTGCCGTTATTACTCATTGGCAGAACAGCCGACTGTTGTGTTATCTAAGAGCTGGGCTGTGCTGTGCACTCCCCAGCCACTGTCACCGCCTAGAGAGGGCACACATCCACACGAGGAGTAGCTTGAACCTTCCCTCTGAAGGTTCACATTCACAGCAAACTGACAGTATTTTGACCAGAGAAAAGAATGTTAGCATCCACATATGTGTTCATGGAATCGTTCAAAGTTTAAATTCAAAGGAGTGGGAGACGGCTGAGATGTAAATGCCTTCTTCAGGGGAGAGAGACTGCATGAGAGACTACAGTGGGTTTCTCAGGGACAGTAACCACCTTGTAGAGGAAGGCTTGAGCCAGACAGAACAGTACTCTCGGACCCAGTCCTCCAGGTTCTGTGTATGCCGTTGAATTTATAGTTTCTTCCTCTATGGCCTTAGTCCTCCCTGGCTACGGGAGTCTCAGCGGGCAGGTTAAAGATAGCTGTGCTCCTCTTTGGCAAATGTAGTCTTTGGGTAGACAAGGGAACTTCAGAGAAAACCCCCTTCCTGAGCTACTGGAGGAAAAACCATGGCCTGTAAATGAGACTGTGCTTTCATTTCCCAGTGGCCAGTCCCTAATAATCACATAAAACTATACGCATTACAACACTGTTTAGCCAATGGCTCAGGCATCTTCCTAGCTATCTCTTACGTATGAAATTAACCCATTTCTATTATTTTATATTTTACCAAGAGGCTTGTGGCTTGTTACCTCACATCTTGCTTTGCTTGATTCTTGAGTGACTACATGGCATCTGCCTAACCCTGCCTTCTTTTTCCCTACATCATTTAGTTTAGTGTTTTATATATATATATATATAAACATATATATATGTTGTATATATATATATCCCTACCTATATTCTGGTCTACCATAGGCCAAAGAAGTTTCTTTATTAATCAATGGTAATAAAACATATTCATAGTATACAGAGGGAAATTCCACATCAAAGATCAGCATGGGAGTCAAAGAAGAGACTTTAACCCATTTGTCAAATAAGAGAATAACCCTTCCACTGACTTCCTTTGATCTCAGTCTGACTTCTCCCCGGGATCTAGTTCATTCTTCCCTTCTATAGAGTTACTCTGAATTCAGAGCAATGATCACGGTCATTCACAGTGTGCCTTTTCCTTGTCTAATGACCTTTCTCTGCCTTCAAATGCTCACTTTCCACCCCATCCATGACCATGGTAAGAAAAATTTCCCTGTTTTTTTTCAATCTCCTCACACTGAATGAGTGTCTAGCAGAAGAACCTAAAAGCTCTGAAGAAAGAATTAAGCATCCCAGGTTCTAGGACAGAGTTGGTCTCAGTGATCTAGAACAAGAGCCTCCACCGGCATTTACTGTCTGCAGATGCAAAAGGAGATGGACAAACGAGGTCACTGCCAATGTTGCATCTTTCCCTAACTTGTTCTGCCTAAGCCAGACACTGTGGGTTTGTTCAGTGATGTCGGATCAATCACTTAACCTTGACATTTCTTCATTGCTCACTCTTTCCCTAGAGACATTTTCAAACCCCAGGAGGCCGTCTGTCTGAACAGTCACCTCCAGAACAGCTGGAGACCAGTCACAGGACTACTAGGAACATCAGCTGAGGGTATGCAGGAAGGGTGCTCGGTAAAATGGAAGACTCCTCTCAGAACTGAGATCTGTCCTTTCAAACAGAGAAGAATGAAGGGCTGTGTGGCCGAATGAAGGCTGCTGAGGACAGCTCGACACAGCCAAGAATCCTGGAAATCCTCAATGAGGAACTGTCTGGATGAGGCTTTCCTGTGGGCACATCTGTAAGGAATGTTTTAACGGTGTGAATTGAGGTGTGAAGACCCATCCTAATGTGGCCCACACTCCACTCATGGACTGGATCCCAGGCCAAGGGGAAATGAGAGAGCCAACAGAGGACAGACTTGCATTTGTTCTCTCTCTGCTCTTGACTGTGAGCAGCTGCTCCAAGTCCTTGCCTCCTAGGCCGCCCTGCCATGATGAGCGGTAACACAGAACTGTGAGCCAAACAGATCGCTTCTCCCTCAAGGGGCTTTCATCAAAGCATTTTATTGTTTTTTTAAGTAAAGTTAGACATTTATTAGGTGGGTTATGGAGGGGAAGAAAAAAGGGGAGAAGGGGGTGGAGAGGGGGAGACTCCATCAAAGGATTTTATCACAGCAGCAGGATGGATGTCTTGAAATGCTCTGAAGTTTCCATATCCTGGCAGATAACTTCTGTCTGCTGAACTTTCTAAGTTTGCTACAATAAATGTGTTATTTTTGGTATAGATTTTAAGAAAAATGTTGCGACCGAAACTGCCCTGCATCCCTAAGTCTTTTTTTTTTTTTGCTTTACTTATATTTCTTCATTCTTTCTTATTTATTTATGGTTTTGGGAGACAGGATTTCTCGAGCAATATCTCTGACTGTCTTGGAACTCACTCTGTAGACCAGACTGGCTTTGAACTCACAAAGATCCACCTGCCTCTGCCTCTACCCTTAAGTCTTAAACAACAGGTTCCACGTGGCCCTGCCTCTCTGCCTCAGTTTCCCTAATTTATCTCACCCCCATTATGCTGAACAGTAAGCAAGGTGACTGGCTCCCCAGGGCCCAGCCAAGTGCTCTTGTGTTTGCAGAGTAAAAGGGACAGCCAATGAAACCCACCCTGGCTGAAACTAGAGCCAGTGAAAGAAACCCACCCCGGATCTGCGATCTGAGCCTAGAACCAAAGAAACATGCCCTGACTCTGGAATCAGTGCCAAAGAACTTTGGCCCTATAATCAAAGTCAGTGGAAGAAATATGCCCCAGACCCAAAACTAGAGTCAAAAAGCTTATAAAATCCAGCGAAAGAAGCACAGTTTGACTGTGAAATCAGCCATCTCTGCCCCTGAGCAGCTAAACTAACCAATCCCTGATCAGAGAAAACTAACCAATTCCTCTTCTGCCTGGCAAAATTCCACCCCTAAGAAGCCCTCCATGAGCCCTGCTCTGGTCAGGTTGCAGCTGCTCTTCTTCCACCCTGGTAGAGACAGCCACTCTCCTGGTTTCTTTGCTCCCAATAAATCTCTTGAATGAGGTTTGGGTGAAGACCTTCTTTCACCTGAGCAGAGACGGAGCGGAGGAGCGGGACTGTAACACTTTGGCTGGCGAAGCCTTCCCGGAGCAGAGCAGCTGCGCTCCTGGAGCACCAGACCCAAGTTGTAACAGCTTCACTAGGGAAGCCCTTTGCTGCCGGGGCAGTGCGTCACATTGAGAAACCTTCCCTAGAGCAGAGCTGTAAATTGCTACGCTTACCGTGGCCTGTGCTACTCCCTGGCTCCCGACTGCCAGGATCCCTTTCCTTCTGAGCTGTGACACTTCAGTGTTCTCTCACAAAGCAAGGAACGAGCCCTGGGCACCATGGTCCATCTCAGTGGCACATGGGACAGATTTGTCTCACATTAGTGCACACTCACCCTGGAGAGCAGTAGCAAGTGGTTCTTCAATGGCTGGAAGTGCAGGAGACACCTTGAGGACCATAACTCATGATCTGATGGTGGGTTACCCAGATTCGACTTCCAAGCAAAGTGACACAAAAATGGCGGGGGGAGGAGGTGGAGGAATTGCTCCCGGGGAGGGGAACATGCTTCGAATAGAAAGGGAGGAGTCCGGATGCCATGGGCAATGTGGGTCCAACAAAACTTGTTCTAAGAACTTAGCTAGCACCTGCTGTCCCTTTGAAATAGTTTCCACCCTTTGCTTCCTTAACAGTAAATAGGAAGAGAAAATTTTATCTTGAGAGTGTGTGTGTGTGTGTGTGTGTGTGTGTGCGTGTGCGCACGTGCATGCGTGCGTGCATGTGAACATAAGTGTGTGCGAGCATAAGTGCCTACATGCTTGCATGCATGCGTGTGTGCATGTTTTGATGTGCACATAGAAGTCAGAGTTTGGGATTGAGCATCTTCTGTTATGTTCTCTTATGTTCTACCTTAATTTTTGAGAGAGGTATCTTCATTGAACCTGGAACTCACCAATACAGCTGGTCACTGCCTAGGCAGTAAGCTCCAGAGATTCATCAGTCCTTGCCCCTCTTCTCTATCACACAGGCCAGAGGTAATCTCTGTTGGAATTCCTCAGGTGCCTTTCACCACAGATTTCAAGACAAGGTCTTCCTTTGGTCTGAAGCTCACTGGTGAGGCTAAGCAAGCAGGTCAGTGAGCCTCAGAGATTCTCCTATCTCCACTTTCCCTGCTAGAATCAGAAGCACATACCAATGCCTGGCCTTTGAATGAGGGTTCTGAGGGTTTCATGCTTGCATGAGAAATACTTTGCTGACTGAGCTATCTAACCACTAGTAGGTTGTTCTGAAGTATAATAGACCAGCACCTCTGCAGGACCTATAATAATGAAGCATATTCTCCTTTAGGAATCCTATGATTAATTTGAATTTTTCATCATCATAATAAGCAAAACGATCCAAGGCTGCATTCTAAATGAAATTCACTAATAGTCCTAACTACTCACATTATCATCCATAGAATTATTCTACAATCTATCCAGTGCCTGCTGAATGCCAGGCTATGAGAAGAAGGTCCATGCCCCTAAAGCAAAACTGATTGAGACAGGAAGGTGCCCGAATAAAGAGTGTGGTTGGAGTGGATGGGTAGAAGTCTGCACAGAGCTGCTGGGGCACTTAGAAAGGCTCTGCCGCCCTGGAGAATGAGAGAAGGTTTTGCAGTACCAGAAAGCTCAACTTGTGGAGAGCGGTAGAGTTGTGGGAGAGGGATGGTGTGATTTCCTCCTATGTGACTAGATGGCATTTTGTGTCAGAGAGACTAGAGATAGAATACATCAAGCAAAATGAAGCCAGGCTGGTGTAGGAGGTCCTTCTGTTTATGTATTGCTTTAATTGGTTAATCAATTAAAAAAAACCTGCTTGGCCTGATAGGGCAGAACTTAGGTAGGCAGAGAAGACAGAACTGAATTCTGGGAGAAAGAAAGCAGTCAGAGAGCCACCATGGAGATGCCAGGTCAGACATGCTAAATCTTCCCAGTAAGCCATGACCTCGTGGTGAACACAGATTAATAGAAATAGGTTAAATCAAGATGTGAGACTTAGCCAATAGGAGGCTAGAGCTAATGGCTAAGCAGTATTTTAATTAATACAGTTTCTATGTGATTATTTCAGGTGTAAGCCAGCCAGGCAGCCAGGACAAACAAAGGGACCCTGCTCCCTGTAACACCAGGCATGGTGCTGCATCCCTAGAGTCCCAGCCCTACAAAGGCAGAAGCAGGAAGACTGCAGAGGGTTTGAAGCCAACCCAGTCACACATAGTGATGGCATCCTGATCCCTAGCAGAGAGAGTGATGGGGTAGAGGAAGAGAGAGAATTCTAGAATCCGATTCCATTAGCTTGCACTCAGGAAATCTGGCGTGATGAAGACACCATAAGTCTTTAAGCCAACAACTGCAGCAGTCAGCATTCTGCCTTCACCTTGCTAAGATCTTACGTCCCTGGAGCACAGTGAGGAAAGCACCATGGCAGGGAGAAGAGAAAGGAAACCACTGTCCTCATCCAGAGAAGAGGTAGTGAGACCCTAGTAAGACAACGGCCTCACCTTGCTGAGAAGATACGGGATTGGACAAGAAGCTTTTTCTGAGTAAGCCTGACAGGATTTAGAGACCAAGAGAGAGGACATTGAGAAAAAAGGATGTGTTCTGGGGAGGTGATGGAGAAGGATGTGTTCTGGGCAGTGATAGAGAAGGATTGTTCTGGGGAGGTGATGGAGAAGGATGTGTTCTGGGGAGGTGATGGAGAAGGATGTGTTCTGGGCAGTGATAGAGAAGGATGTGTTCTGGGCAGTGATAGAGAAGGATGTGTTCTGGGGAGGTGATGGAGAATGGTGTGTTCTGGGCAGTGATGGAGAAGGATGTGTTCTGGGGAGGTGATGGAGAATGGTGTGTTCTGGGACAGTGATAGAGAAGGATGTGTTCTGGGGAGGTGATGGAGAATGGTGTGTTCTGGGACAGTGATGGAGAAGGATGTGTTCTGGGGAGGTGATGGAGAATGGTGTGTTCTGGGACAGTGATAGAGAAGGATGTGTTCTGGGGAGGTGATGGAGAATGGTGTGTTCTGGGACAGTGATGGAGAAGGATGTATTCTGGGGAGGTGATAGAGAATGGTGTGTTCTGGGACAGTGATGGAGAAGGATGTGTTCTGGGGAGGTGATGGACAAGGATGTGTTCTGAGAGGTGATGGACAAGGATGTGTTCTGGGGCAGTGATGGAGAAAGATGTATTCTGGGAGGTGAGGGAAAAGGATGTGTCTCAGACTAGTGTTCAAGATTTGATGACCAGTTTCTTTGGAAGATGAGAAAGGGAGCGATTTTGAAGGAAGACTGGATCCACTGTTAGTTTGAAGTGACCAGAACACAAGGTAAGATATTTGGCATGAGGTTGCCAGTTTGGACCAGGAACTCAAGCGAGCAGAGTTGGATATCAGTTCTGGAATCATTAACACGTGAGTCATACTTAGTACCATGGCAATAGGCAGGACAGAAAGAGTTAAAATTTGGAAGAAGGCCAATAGCCAGAGAAACATCTAGGTTTGTCCTAGTTAACATATGACATCCCAATATCATCATCCATAGCAAATGTTACCTCTTGAGTATCCCAGCATTGATAATAAATTAATAGTTCTCCAACCTGGAGGACAGCAAGCAAATAGTAAAGGAGACACTACAAGCATAGCAAAGCATGAGAAGAAATCAGGTAGGAGAGCAGCTTAGTCACACAAAGACTAACCTCTAATAAACATATAAATTCTAAGCTAGCAAGCAGCCCCAACAAAATTTTTACTAAAATGGGATCATTTAAAATAAAATTTGGCCTGGCTGTGGTGGTGCACGCCTTTAATCCCAGCACTCGGGAGGCAGAGGCAGGCAATCTCTGTGAGTTCAAGGCCACCCTGGTCTACAAGAGCTAGTTCCAGGACAGGCTCTAAAGCTACAGAGAAACCCTGTCTCAAAAAAACAAACAAACAAATAGATAGATAGATAGATAGATAGATAGATAGATAGATAGATAGATAGATAGATAGATAGATAGATAAAAGCATTATGTTTATATGGGCAGCACTAATTGAACTTAGTAATTAAAAAAGAACTTCTTAAAAAATAAGACATGAAGTTGGGGAAGACGTGTGGGAGTGAGTGGAAGGAGTTGGAGCAAGGAAGTAGTGTGAGAATGTAATCAAAATACGTTGTGTGCACGTATGAACTTCTCAAAGAGTAAATTGGAATGTTACATTAGGATAAAATAAATGTAAATACAACCATAAAAATCTGAAATGGAAGAACAAACTTTAGCAAGCATTAGACTGAGTATAAAGCAATAGTAACAAAAAGCAGGGGATCGAGGAAAGAGCTGACAGAAACACCAGTGACTAGAGTAAAGGTTATAAAGGTAAAACCAGAGACACACATGAGTCTAACACATGATAGAAGTGACATTTCTAATGGATGAAGCTAAGATATATTAATCATTAAGTGATGTTGGAGCATCTGGTCAACCATCTGGAAGAAAAATCAGCTACACTTCTACACTTCCCTCTCGTCCCAGATGGAGAAAACATTTAATAGTTTAAAAAGAGATCACAAATATACTCGAAGAAATCACGGGTGCTATTTTCCTTATCACCCTTATGTTGATTGTGAAGTTAAGAGGACTTTATAACCGTGAAATAAACCCTGACCCCATAAAGAAATGTTTGATGAATTTTCCTCAATAAAAATTTCTTTTTTCTCCTAGGCCAAAAGACCATGAAGGAAGTAAAAGAAAAAACTGAAGTAACAACATGGAAAATTATTCATAACTTATGAGATAGGCCAACTTCGAGCTCCTACAAATCAGAAAGCATAAAGCCAACAACCAAAATTTGAAAAACTGGAAGGAAACCAGGGTATGCATGTGTGTGCATGTGTGTGCATGTGTGTTTGTAGGTACTTGGGTGGGGAGGCCAGAGGTCAACATCTGGAGCCTTTCCCTGTCACTCCCCATCTCACGCTCTTTGAGCTGTTTGGCTAATCGGGCCCAGGCACCAGCTCCAAGGAGCCTGCCCCAGGTACAGACACTACAGGTGCACACCAATGTCCCATGCACACCTATGTCCTGTGCACACCAATGTCCCATGCACACCTATGTCCTGTGCACACCAATGTCCCATGCACACCTATGTCCCGTGCACACTCTGAAGACCCTGACTCAGGACCTCTTGCTTGTGTCGCATGCTTTACCCACTCACCCACCTCCCAAACCCACAATTTTTAAAGAAAAGAAGCAGGAAAAATACTACTTACATGTAAGAGAAGATAACTCTGTTCATAATTTTAAGCACTTCCAATTCAAATTAAAACAAAAAGTAACAGCTCTATTGAGATCTGATTCACAAGCCATAAGTCCACCATTCCCATCCCATGTAAAATGTATAAGTAAATGGATTTCAGAATATCCACAGTTGTGCAATTAACACAGCATACCTCTGCAAGACCTAGGGAGACAGTGGGTGCTTTTATGAAGTTGTAAAAAGTGATTTGAAATATGCATTAGAGGGCTTGCCATGGTTCCTGGCCAATGAGAAGCCTCAGCCAGCACGAGTGTTTCTAGTTATTTCCTACTATTGTACAGTGACTGAAGAATGAACTCTATGGGGACTGAGTCCTGCCTCTCCATGCCCAGTGGTTCCCTGTGGGCAGGGCCTTGAGCGGGAGTCAGTACAAGTTACTGAGCTAAATTCAACACCTTGGCTAACTGCTGGGTTAGCACAACTGCCAGGCATGGTCACAGTCACACCAGACACCATTTGTCACGCTCTTAGAAATTTTCCTATGTGTAGATATTATCAAAGATATTTCAAATACAAATTGAAGTAAACAATTGATCAAAGAAAACAAAATCAGTACCCTTCGTTA